>NC_090930.1:37261866-37586866 GCF_040938575.1 Ambystoma mexicanum | reverse complement strand
TTGCTAGGCACTTCTCCCAACTTCTTCGCTGGGCTTGTGTCGTACTTTATAGCATATGGCCCAAAGCTGAGGAGTGTGTTGCAGGCAGCTGACTTGTCGTTGGTTTCGTGTGCAGAGACGTTCTGGCACTTCCAACTAAGGAAGCGTGCTGCAGAGACTAGCAGGGCACGCTGTGTGCTGGCTGGGTACCGGTTCTGGAGCTGCTGGACGGGTCCTCTGAATCCAGTATCTCCCTCTGTTCCCTGGGAGATGTTTAGGGGGGGGATCTTGCTTCCCGCTTGGCGGTCCTTGCTTTCCTTCTCTGGTGGAACATGTAAGTCAAACTGAACCTTCAGCCAGGGTCCAATGATAAGTTCTTCGTTCTGCTTCTGGTGAAGCCTTCAGATGATCTTCCAAAAGAGGGGCTCAGCCCTCTTTTAAAGCCAAATGGACCACAGTGATTGGTGTAGGCTAAGCCTGCCTTAATGTACCAATTCTGAGGTCCTCACCAACAATCTCCTGTATGCCTGAGGTCATAACCAGAGTGCTTTGCAACAGAAAAGGTAAAGGGGTGAAAACATGTGATACTAAATCCCACCCATCTTCCTGTCTGTTGTGAATCAAAGGGTGTTTCTGGTTAGTGGAGCTCTCGGTCGTTCTTGATTATAGTGGCATGTCTCCCTTGAATATGTGGTGAGACCAGACCCTCTGGCTCCTGTAAACCACATTCTCATACCTTATGAATGGGGTCCTTTTGTGGGGTGGACTACTGTAAACATACCATCCCAGACATGACGGTTCACAGTCATTGATACTGATTGTGGGAGCTGGCTTCAGGTTGACACAGTTGCATATGAAAAGTTGTTGGGGTTTCCTGTGTTAACATCTACAACCAGCCCAATATGGGCATGATTGAAGTACCCTTTAATTGGTATGCTAATCGCTGCCAACAGCAGCAGGGTCCAACAAAAGAGCAGGGCCGATCCATGGAGTTTGGTCAGTTAATCAGGCTGGCCATGGCAAGGGGAGGATTTGGTCCCCCTCCATCCGCAGATGCATTGTGTACCCCTGGCTGTCATATCCCAACTAAATATGACATAAGGGACTTTGCCTCTAGGCTCTGTCCACCCAGAGTACAAAGGTCTATGCATTTGTCCTGCTGTGAGCATAAGAATATGTGTGTGGATTAGCCCCACACATTTTCTTGAGGTTGGTCTGCCATCCTTCCATTTTATTAAAACGTCCCCTTGACGAAATGATGGTAGATATGCATGACCAAAATGATGAACGCATGTGTGACTGATGGTGGAGGATATTCTACAATTTCTCTGACCCAACTGCTTCTGAATATAAATATAAACAGTAGAAACTCTTGTTATATTTTAAAGAGCCTGGGCCCCTCTAGGCATTTGTTAGGCCCCGTAGAGGGGGCCAACTCCTAGGTGGGGGCCCCTCAGTATGAAAAGGTTTGAATACCACTGCCATAGACATAACAGACCAATGCTGCACATCTAAGATCTCCATGTGCTGGCACGCGCGCCAAGCAAGGTGCAGGGCGGCAGGAACGAGTGTGGTGCGGTGGCAATAGAACCGCCACATCGCCAGTTGTTTTGAGGTCGGGGTTGTTTCATGGGTACGAGCGCTTACATGCTGTAGTGTATAAAGGTGTCATGATGCCTACCCCCCGGCATCCAGATCGAGTCCATCAGCCGCGGGAGCAGGCATCCAGATATTTATCAAAACCCCAACAGCCCCGGCTGGGGGCTGTTTGGGTTCAGTCCTGGCACCTTAGGCACCAGGTTCATAATAGGAATCAGCCCTGGCGCCATAGGCACCAGGCTCATAGACATTACTTACCTCATGCAGACCATGCTGCAACTGAATCCAAGCCAACATGAGGCTTGGATGGGACTATTTTGTTACAGGGACTATTTTTTACTTTGGTGTGGTTCTGGGGAACTTCTTACCTGGAACTACTTTGAGGCTATTTAAACCACGCCCAATCAGCAGCACACGCTTCACGTTATTCTGCATTCTGTAGCGTAACACTCATCGTGCCTGCAAGCCTGCATCTAGTCTTCTGCCACGCCCGCCTCGAATCTGGAACTCCTAGGAAAATGGGAAAAGAAGGAGAAAAGGTTAGATAACGAACATCATTTTTATTACTTACCTGATTCCGGACCCAGCACGTCTCAGAGCCTGGAAAGAACATTATTCCAACACGCGTCGCATCGCCAGCTGCAGCGCCGCATTATACTCACCAGTCCACAGCATCTTTAAACTTGGCGCTCTCTCCATCTTTTTCGTCGTCAAACTCCAGCATCTGGGGAAAACCAAAGAAACACAAGGTGAGCCCGGAAGCCGACAAATATTGTCACTTACCATAGACTTACCTGACTTATCACCGGAGGCATTACCCTTTAACATGCCACATCTTCATATGCCGCACCTATAAAGGGAGAGAAAACAACAAATTAAACTCAGGCAACTTTACCGAACAGTATTGGGAAATACAGACTCTTACCCAAACGCCATCAGCTACCTCCAGGCAATATCCTTTTGGACCCAGTGCAATTCTAAAAAGGGAATGGAACAAGAGTGAACATCGGACATATTGAACTCTTTTGAACTTTATAAGCCCCGGAGTCAATAGCCGGAACTCCTCCAGTACCTTCAAGCCAGTGAAGTAACTGGTATCTACGCGCCCCTGCATGCCAAGCAGGACGGAGAGCTCATCATTTAAATACATAAGGTGAGCTTACTAAAAGGAAATATCAGAGGTGACTAGTGGGGAGATCGGGAGCAACGGGGGGTCCTTGCTAAAATCCACAGGTGGCTAAATCCCTTTCTCCACTTGCAGGAGAATACTTCTTCAGGTCAAGCAGACGAAACTAGGCGGGCCAGTCCAAACAGTCATCTCTGCACTACGCATCACGTTGGTGGAGACCGCAGCTGTCCGGGTCCGACCGACGCCCCTGTGGGAACCAGGTGAGCGTAACAAAACGACGGAAGGCAGTGGACATGCTGTCTGTTTTCTGCCTGTTCCTGGATTCCCCCCTCAAGGGCAGGGACCCAACCATACATGTGATTGGTAAGCGGCTTCTGCCACTGCTCATGTGTATGGTTCTGTGTCATTTCATTGTGGGATGTTTTTTCGTGGGGGTTTTTACCACAGATTTTTTAATGAAAAAACTCATAAAAAATGTATTTTTTTATTTTGGGGGGATTTCCCCCCAACCCCCCATCCCGTACATTTTTTGTATATTTTTTTTTTTTTTTTTTTATTGTTGCATGAATAGTTTACATAAAACCTTATACAACATAAAGTACATTTCAAGCAAATAGCAAAATATATTTCATTTTACGAAGAAAAGAACATTTTTAACACATTTATCAACTTTTAAAATCATTCCCAGCCATAAAATCAATATTCCATATATTTATATACAAATTACATTTCATATCTCATTTCATGTACCATTGGATCTATCTAGTCTCTACTCGTTGAATTCATTATTTTTAACTTCCAGTTCCTCCTGAATATTAAGAAGGAGTGAATTCAATGCGAGGATTAGGGAGATATTTAAACCCCACATGCAGCGACTCCAGAACAGATTCTTCGACATTTCCCAGTCCCCCTCAAATCTATCTGCCAGGTAGAGAGATCTTTTATTCCCAAAATGGGTGCATGTCAGAAGAAGGTGCCTGAGAGTTTCTGTCATGTCGGTCGCTCCACAAAATCGACATGCGAGATTTTTAAAATTATCCTTCGATCCTTTTTCTCTATGGTTCCAATGGTAGATTCTTTCTAGAGTGGGCATCTGATTTAGTCTGAAACGCATAAATGTATTTCTCGCCTTCTGGCAAGGAAATCTTTGAATATATAGAGGAATTGATTCCCTTGCATGCAAAAATTTAGCATACTCCTTGTAGGTAACATGGGACTCAATATCATTTACTGTGTCTACCCAGTCTGACCTAAATAAAGATTTTTTGACTAGTCCCGGTCGTTGAATCAGATCGTCCAAGCAGAGTCCCAGCGATTCCAACAACAAGAGCATTCTATCGCTGAAACTCTTAATGGATGGTACCGTCCCTGTTTTGACAACCCTATTCAACAACTCGTATAAGGTATTTATCGGAGGATCATATATTTTTCTTAAAGAGGAGAGTTGCCTCCACAAATATCTGGCTTTAAGTGATATGAGACATAACTCTTGCCGAATAATGGAATTGGGGATAGCCCTAGAAAGGCCCATAGCTTCCTTCCACAATTTCCCCTGGATCACATTAAGATGAGAGCTCAAGTCTTTTGTACAAATATCCAAACCGTATAAAAGAACCGGTTCACATTTCGCAAGGTAGAATCGTCTAATAGGCAGAAGCGAAAATTTACAGACCTTTCCCCTCAGAAACTTCATCTGATTCTTTAGTTTAGCTGTTTTATTCCCAAGATTCAGTTTCCACATCTTTAAACTAGATTGGTTGGAAAAATTATAACCTAGATAGGTTATGGCCTGAACCTGATCCACCGAGTTATCTCCCATCTTCCAGATACAAGGTTTGGCAACTCTTTTCCTAGAAATTACAATCGTTTGGGATTTCGAAGCGTTGGGGGAGAGATTATTCGCCAGAGCGTAATGATAAAAAATATCCATCTTTCTGCGGAGGCCCCTCGGGGTACGATCAAAGAGGATAAAGTCATCTGCGAAGGCCATCCACTCGATAGCCAAGCTACCCAACCTGACCGGAGTAATAGAAGGGCCCTGCCACAGGTCCTCCACATCGCTGACGTACAGGTTAAAGAGCGTGGGTGCAAGGGAGCAGCCCTGTTTGACCCCAACCTCAGTAGCAACTGCCTCGGAAAGGGAGCCTTCTTGAGATAAGCGTACCCTAACGGTGGTATTCCTGTGTAAGAGGGCCAAGATTTGGACAATCTTGCGTGGGACGTTCATAGCTAACATTTTAGTCCACAATCTAGCTCTAATGACCCCATCAAAGGCATTAGAGAGGTCCAGGGAAGCCATGTATACATCTCCCATTTTAGTTTGGTGGACTGTATCCCTTAAATGAGCCAAAATCATCCCATTTAGGTCGGTTCCCAAGCCCTCTCTGAAGCCCACCTGGAATTTACTATAGCAGGCCTTACCTCTAATAACCTTATTGAGGTCCCTCAAGAGCAAAATGCCAAAGACTTTGCTCGCTGCATCTAACAGTGCAATAGGCCTGTAGTTCTGTGGATTTAGGGCATCCCCTTTTTTGTAGATTGGAATTATAATGCTCTGCGACCAGGTTTTAGGGATAGTGTGATATCTAAATACATCATCAAATATGGGTTTGAGTAACTTAGCCCACATTTCTGGGGCCGCCTTTATAACAAAGGGGGGAATGCCATCGGGGCCCGGTGCTCTAGAAGGTTTGAGCTTGTTAATGGCCCATTTGATATCTTCTATGTCCCACAAACACTCACTTACAACCGGAGGGCCCAAGTTCACATCCTGTTCCCTAGCGAGATTCTCGGGTAGAGCGAACTTTGCTTTATAAAAGAGAGTCCACACATCCGCTTGAATGGGGCAATCTAATTTGTCTTTCGAGGGCGTAAGTATGGAGTTAATGGTAGACCAAAATTTAACCTCTCTGCCCTTACATAGATTATACATCATCAATTGATGTGTTTCTTGATAGTGATCCATTCTAAGAGACTTGATAACATTTTTATAGTTCTGAATTATTTTTTTCTTTTTCAGCCTAAATTCCTCGAGAGGAATAGATCCTTTTTTCAAGGCTTTAATTTCCCTATATTTAGTATGCTTGGCTTTTTGAATTCTGGGATCAGCCACCCGCACCCTCAGTGTCGGCACCTCCAGATCTCTGGCCCTACTAATTTTATAAACACATGACAAAATAATGTTATAGTACGAACCTCCCAACTCAATGTCATCCTCCCTGATACTTTGAAGCTGCACCTGTGACAAATTTTCCAACACCATGGTATTAAATTTCTTAATTATTTTCTTATTCCAAATAACTCTTCTCCCATTGTTTCCCACCTCTAAACCTTGCAACATGGGATTGACAGAAATACTCCTGACGGGGATCAAGAGAGAAAAACATAAGGGAACGTGGTCGCTTAATTCGACCTCCATATGTGATAGTTTTCCACAGGCTTGCTTCCAGCCATTAGATACATAGAAGAAATCAATTCTAGAGCTCTTACTTCCTCTTTTCCAAGTATGTTTAGGAAGATTCCAATCTAAGGCGTAGTCTAAAAGACCCAAATCCCAGTTATCTAAGTAGTTGTCCCACCTTATACCTCTTTTTGTCGTCGTACTCAGAAGTCTAGGTAATACCCCTCTTTCATTAAGCATCGAACCATCGGCACAAGCTGAGTTGAAATCTCCTCCCAAAATAATGCGATTTCCTAACCCTTTCTCAAACCAATTTCCCAAGATTATATCTAGAGAGTCCTCCACTTCCTCAATGTCTACTTTTAGCGGATTCCAGTAGAGGTTCAAAAGGAGAATCGGCTCTAGATTATTCTCCCTAGATAGCATAAGAGCCAGGAGCCAGTTACTCCTAAATATCACCTCACCTACTAACCCCAAATTGCGATCGATTGCAATAACCAGGCCTCCGCTGGGTCTGCCCAGCTGACCCCTGGTAGCTACTGAAGAAAAAGTGTAGAAACCTTCTATGTGCATGTCTGAAAGCATCATAGTTTCCTGTAAGAAATAGATACGGGGGCGTACATAGTTTTCCCTTTTATTCAAAAACGTGTTGAGATTGATTCCCCCACAAGAGTTCCAAGAGATCACCTCAATCTCTATATAGTTAGGAACACTTTTTGTCTTGTCTAAATGTTTCCAGGGTTTTGAGTGCCGGTTGTAACCATGACCAATCCTGATTATTATTCAGGAGGCTTGAAATCAATGCCAACCCTGGGCCCAAGTTTTCAAATTTATTATTATCAAGTTGAATAATTTGTTTGATTTGACTGTTATTCGGTTCCTGATATTCAAGAAAATTATTGGCCTCTTTCTTATCTGCTAATGAGAGTAGATCATAGCCCAAAGAATTAAGATTTTTTTCTTGGGCACGCACCATATCTGCCACCATTTCTGAATGAAAGCAACTTACCATTCTGTGGTTGTTGCAGTTGGGAAGAGATATGGCATCTATATCATCTGTAGTTATAGCTCGTAACACAGGGATCTTTTTAAACAGATTTAAAAGATGAGTTCTGTTCAAGTTAACATGTGAGTCTGTTATATTATTGTTAATCCAACCCACTATTTTCCCTGTACAGAGCTTAGTAGGGGCCTGAATCACAGTGGATTGTTTCTTTGTATGATCTACTCTAAAAGGGCTCATAGCTTCATCTTCCGGATCTTGTGTTTTAGGGGGTTGTATATTTTGAAGATTTCTTTCCATAATATTAGCGGTAGAACTACTAGCCCCCCCACATGATTCGGTCAACCCCTCAACGGTATTGGCATTAATATTTACAGCCGGCTGAATTTCTTGGGAGACCGTGGGGAATTTGACCTGTTGTGTGCCTAAAGATGTTCTGGCATGTTTAGTGCTAATTATTGTGCCAAAAGCTGTCATCTTTGTTTGTTTGGTTTGAATAAGTTCAAATCCGCTTTTCGGCAAGTTATTCTTTTCCTTATTAGCATCTATAGTAGTTTCCCCACAAGCCACCGGGCCTTTATTTTTCTTGCCCTGGACTGAATTATCTTCCTTATGGGCATTCTTGGGACCCCCCCTCACTTCCGTCTCTTCCGGACACACGATGTTTCTAATTCCTTTAAGGTTGGTATTTCTACCTTTGATTTTCGTATTGGGCATGTTTTTACTTTTTTTAAGTGTCCTCCCTTGCTTTTTAGATTTATTACGCTTACCCACTGGGGATTGGGGCACCTCATTTATATTGTAGTCAGAGATATTCACAGGCACTTTTCCGTCCTTATTACTCTTTGCCTCCAATTCCATCTCTTGAGTTGGTGATTTATTATCTCTATATTTGGTCTTGTGTTTGCTTTTTAGCCCTTTAATTGGTGTAGTGTATTGAGGGGATCTTGTATCTTCACTGCTGATGTTCAATAGTTCTATGTCATTGAGGGATACTCTCGTATGCATCTGTGTACTATGGTTATCCAACTCCTGATCTTCGGAGCCTCCTTCAGTTGCCATCATTATGACATCTATGAGTGTTGAAGGACTATCGGGAGAAACCATCTTCTTTCCATAATTATTATTATTGTCCTCGTTATCTTTTTGGCCCTGGGAATCGCGTTCCCCTAGCTCTCTCTTAGACGAAGTGGGGCGGTCTCCTGAAAGCATAGCTTCCAACAAAGTGGTAATTTTTGCATCCATGGTAGTTAGTCTTATGTCCTGTTCCTTTCTAAATTTGTCACATCGACTCTGTTCCTTAATGATGTGCTCCTTCATGGTCTTGCCCTCTACTATTCCCTCCAAAAATGCCAGACGAGACACCAGCTGATTGAAAGCCGCCTGTTGCCCTATCATAGAGCCCGCCATGGTCTCTTGAGACTCCCCCAGTGTTTTCAAGGCCAGATTAAGACTAATGTGTAGGTTTGATAGGAGTGGTAACAAATAATCTCCATTCTCCTTCCTACTTAAACCAGGTGTTTCTTGTTTGTTTTCCTCTACTACCTGGATTTCTCGTAGAAATTGCTGGGAATCCGTGGCTTTGTCTTCCATTTGCACTATAATTTCCTCCCCTTTATCTGTTTGAGTAGAGGCTGTTTTATTGTGTATAGGCGAATTGACCATTTCTCTAACCAAAGATTGTTGCGTACCCACTAGTTGATTCCCAGTTATGTAGTTGTTTTCATCATCTGGATTAAAATAAGAAGGTGCTCCCTCCGATAGGCTCCTTGTCCCCTTTCCATTATGCACAGATCTACCTGCTGGAATCTCTAAATCCACAATTTCTTTAAGCAAAACACCCGTAGCATCTGCGATAGTAAAGAAAGAGTCATCTAAGTCGCTTTCCCCAATAGGTTGATTCGGATTATACTTAGGCTGACTAGAGGTCCCTTTAGGATGGCCCTCCCCCTCATTTAGTTTAACGGTTTCTATCCTAGGAGAATTTATGGGAGACTGCCCAATATCGTTATTCTCCTTTCCGAAAATGAATGTAGCTGGCGAAATATGTGAAAATTGCATGAATCTGGGTGGGTTTATACCCTTCCAGGGTAACGATTCTGAACTTTGTCCAGCTTGTGATTTAGTATTCAGAATCTTCCTCTGAAGGGGGGTAGAAGCGTGATAGCGGACTACCTTTTTAATACCAATAAAACTTTGTTGGAGGCATTCTTCATCTGTAAGTTCCTGTCTGAATTCTGGTTTGTCCTTATGGACCCCATTAAATTCAGAATCTACTGATTCCATAACCCCATTACCAGGGGCTACGTTATCGGCCACTACGAGGTCGGTAGTAGAGGAGCTCCTTTGACCCCCTTCAATACTTAAAATAGACTTTTCTTTAGTCTTATCCACAATTAAAATAGGATTAGGCATATTTCCAGTGAGATTTGTGTGCACAGATGTGTCGCTAAGCCTCCCTAAGCCGGGTTGATCCTCCATTGTAGGTGCTTGGTTCTCAACAGTTTCAAACCCACTTCTAAGTGCGGGCATGTTAAAAGTAGATACACAGGTATTAAGTTACTTACAGAGGGGAGCACAGCTCGCAGCCTCTAGATATAAAAAATGATCCCTCCTAAAAGGCTCTGAGTAAAAGCAATAAAAACAGTAGCTGGGAACAAAAGATATGCGATTAAAAAAGCATATAATGTTTATCAAGTACTTTTAAAATCAATATCACAATCGTATGAAAGCATCACCTTGGGAACGCCCGATGGCTTGAGGAGCAGCCAGAGTCCGTCTCTCCTCCCCAGTGTCCAGCTAAGAGCAGCAGTTGACCCCTGTAGAAAGTACTTTATAAATGAGACCCAGCCGGGCTTCCTGCGCCACCCAGAGCCAAACAGCAGCAAAACAGTACAGCTAAAGACAGACTGCAACGCCCTTTACTCCGCGGACGGGCTTAACGCCGCAAGGGTGGTTTGGGCTGGTCTATCAGGCTGCACAAAGTCACGTGATTGCCCACGTGATCGGCGGTTAGCTCCGCCTCCTCCAGGAGCGAGCGTGCCTCAGCAAGAGCCCTCCGTGGCTCGCAGTGCCAAGGATACAGTTTCTCAAAGAACGTTCGTGCAGGTGTAGTAGCTCTCTCCTCTCACAGCAATATCCACTGCTCTTCAAACAAGCTTTCAGAACCACAGTCATTTTTTGTATATATTCCCGTACACCCACACCCAATTTATATATTTTTCTAAACCCCCCAAACAAATTAGATGAGTTTTTTCAGCACAAAATGTGCGCTACAAAACCCAGCGAAAAAACATCCTGTGATGAAAGGATGTTGGACCCATTAGTGTGTGTCTGCCTGCAAGTCAGCATTCTGGCTGCTGTTATGTGAGTGACCACAACAGTGGTAAATATCTATAATTTCTTCTCAAGATGTGTTCCCAGGTTATCTTTTTCCATCCAACGTCTTCTTTGGTTTTATTGGTTCTGGGGTTGCTTCGATTTTTCCCCTTGCACCAATCCCACATGATCGTTGGATAAGTAGCGCTCTGTGACTGTAAAGGCAGAACTCCCTTTCTTTGTACTTCAGAGACTGCGGGGGAGGGGAAAACGCACTTGTTTGGGGGCATCTAACTTCTTCACACATTCTAATGAGACTGTGCTGATTAAAGCGGCAGGTCTCCCTTGAATATGCTGCGTGACCAAACTCTCTGTCTCCTCCTCTGAATCCTGTTCTTGGTCCTCAGCCTTCTGGCCAACCTCACTGGGTGACTTTCCTATTCCAGTGATGGTAGATAAGAATCTAGGGGTCTATGTCTCCGTTTCCCTGTCCATGGCGTCACAGGTGAGTGCAGTGTGCCAGACTGGTCACTTCTTACTGAGGGTCCTTTTGGAAGATCCTGCCCTTTCTTCCCCCTTCTCTTCACCCTCCAGTTGTGGCTTCTCTTATTTCCAGCAGGTTGGACTATTGTAATGCTCTCTACCTGGCCCAGCCCTCAGGCGTAATCCATTAGCTTGCAACTGCTGCAGAACCTGACAGCTCGGATAACCAGCCCTTATGGTTCCCACATTAGCCCAGTGCCACATTCTTTGCACTGGATCCTGGTGAAACAGAAAATAGTCTTTAAATCTCTCTGTCTTGTTCACGGGGCATACTACCAGGCTGGGGCTGATTACTTATGGGATAAATGATTTCATTATATTCCTCCCGCCCTCTTCAGTCAAGCAGTGACTGGCTGGTCGTAGTCCCCCGATTTCGTCTTCAAAGAGTGGGTGGTCGAGCCTTTTTAGTGGCCACTGGTAAGTTATGGAATGGTCTTCCTTTAACTTTGGGGCTGACCACGAACCACCTGCTCTTTCGTCGCTTGTTAAAGCTCTATCATTAGTTCCCTAGATTGATGTTGTACTACTGTAACTATCCTCGTGCCAAGATGCCTTCGGGTGTACCTGAGCCTTATAAATCTGAGTAACATAACTTTCTGGTGCAGCTCTAATGTTACAAACTGGTAACTCTCTCCTTCACGTCGGAAACCACACACTTAAGGACTTCCGTGAGAATGAGCTGTCTCCTGTCTCACCTTTCGTTCCAATCACTCCCCTGGCACATCTGCACTGCCTAGATTTGCTGTGCCTAATTGAATCTGAGACTTTTTGCCCACACCTGCTGCCAGTGCACCCGCATGGCCTAACTTCGGTGTGCCTTCTAACTGATACTGATATCGCCTGACTACATTTGTTGCCAGACTAGTGTTCCTGCCTGGGAATCTACACTGCCCCTACATTGTGCCAGCTCACTTAAAAGTTCTATGTGTACTTCCTAGCCACATACGCAGCATCTGATGATTCCCAACCACCAACTAGGTCACCCACAACCAACAAAATGTTCCTACCAGGCATCTACTCAATACTGTTGAGAACGATTCTCTACTTTATCAATTCCTCATGCCTGCCTAGCTCCACCCTTAGCTTGGCCACCATTGGCACTACTCCACCACCCCCCATAGTGCCCCACACCACTACCATGCTGCCCCAACTCTCCCTACTATGCAGCTTCTCCAAAAGAAACACCAGATTACGGTCCAGATTACCCAAATTGTATGAGCCTCGAGCCAGGGACTCGATCCAACCGTCCCACTACCATTAGCGTCTGCGCCAACCTCACGTTGGAAAGACCCAAGTCCAGCCTTCCCAACACTACGCCCAAACACAAAACTTACAACACAGCCACCAGCCCCACCCCCATTAAGACTGCTGCCGCACCTATAAAAGGCGCCCTCATTAACGCACGCTCTATAATAGCCCATGCTACAGATATAGTGGACCTCATTCTAGCAGAAGATCTAGATTTCTTAGCCATAACCAAGTCCTGGCTCCACGCAGCCGCAGGACCAGCCCTCTCATTAGCCATCCCCGACGACTACACCATTCTCCGAGCGGATAGAACTGAATCTAGAGGCGGTGGCCTGGCCGTAATTGCCAAAACACAGCTCGACATTAGACTTGACTCCTCCACCTACCTCCCATCCTGTGAATCACTCACAGCTAAACTGCCCACCACTAACTCCCAAACGATAACCATACACCTACTCTACAGGCCTCCTGGACCCTTAGGTTCCTTCGAGGAAGACCTTACCACCATCCTCACCAATAACCTAAAGAATTGCTCCCAGAACCTCCTCCTAGGGGACTTCAACCTAGGCTTTAAAGACCCCAAAGATCACCAAACCACTCTCATCAACAATACTATTTCTGAATTAGGCTTTACCCAAAAAGTATCTGGCCCCACCCATAACAAAGGGAGAACCCTCGACTGGGTAGCAGACCACAACTGCGCGGCCTCCATCACCGATAACTCTCCGCAACCTTGGTCAGACCACCATCTCCTCTCCTTTACCCTTGAAGCCTCGAGCCCCATCACCAACAATGTGCTAGCCTCAGCCATCTCCCACAAGAAGTAAGAAAAATATCACAGTGGAAAAACGGATCCCTCTCATCCTCCCCACACTTAACCAACTCCTGCCACCTCTAACCCTTATGACCTTGTAGAAGGCTATAACAAAACCATGCGCACAGCCTTAGACTCCATTGCACGATTAAAACTGAGAAAATGTAAATCGAAAAAGCATCTCAACCACTGGTTCTCTAATCACCTCAAACACTTAGACTAGAAAAACCCTAAAAGAACAAACCTGGCGACAATCTCCCACAGACCACAACAAAATATTGCTCAATAAAATAATGTCCAAATACAAAAAAGAAATTATAGCTGCCAAACATGAGTCCTACAACCAGAGAATCGCTCAATCCAACTTCAGCACCAAAGAGCTGTTCACGATCATAAAATAACTGGAAATTCCAGTGCTAATTCCAGACTCTTGCGTGAAGGACAAGCAATGGTGCACCAGTGTCCAAAATCCCCTAAATAATAAAATCACAGGCCTTCAAACTGAAATTAAAAATAAGAAAGACTCCATAGCCAAACCAACCCCACTAATATGACCCTGCGCCCCACGCCCCAACACCCTCTACCCAAACTCTATCGCTTTAGCTTCTCCAACGTCTCCACTCCTGAAGTGGAAAAAATCATTCTCAGCCTAAAACCATCTAACTGTCAAGGTGACCTTTGCCCCCCACAAATTATTAAAGATGCGGCAAGAGACCTCTCGCCATTCATCACAAGACTCATCAACGCCTCCTTCTCCTCAGGGACCGTCCCCAGCAACCTCAAAGAGTCCTGGGTCCTCCCCCTTCTCAAAAAAACCTCTCTTGATCCCTCCAATCCCACCAACTACAGACCTATCACCACCGTCCCCTTCTTGCTCAAGATACTAGAAAAGACAGCCTACCAACAAATCCAAAAATTCCTTGAAATAAACCATCTCCTCGGGATTCGGCAATCACACTTCAGACCCCAACACGGGACAGAAACAGCCCTTATCGACCTAAAGGCTCAAATTGAAACTCTTAGAGACAATGGGAAAACTGCCTTATTGCTTCTCCTTGACCTCTCCGTGGCATTTGATCTAGTTGATCATAAAATCTTATGCAATCTCCTGGACTCAGCTGCCCACTTTTTCCAAGAAGCCATCGGCTGGATCGAGTCATTCCTCAGTAACCGATCCATGCGTGTCTTCTCCACTACAGCTGCCGCCGCATTACATGCGGAGTCCCCCAGGGTTCATGCGTCTCCCCCACACTGTACAACGTGTTCACAAAGCCCTTGTTTGATGATCTAGATGGTCTGGGTATCACCTACACTAACTATGCCGATGATACCCAGATCCTCATCCCGTTGACGGGAGATTACAACCATGATTTGGCCTCGGTGAACAGGGTGTACCTCATCATCCAGGCATGGATGGCATCTCACAGTCTATGCCTGAATGATGACAAGACTGAACTCATCATACTTGGCTCCACTGAAAATCTAACCAAATTGGACGACAACTACACCAGTTTCATTATAGAAGGGAACCCGATTAAAGTAGCTAAGGAAGTGAAAACCTTAGGAATATATATTGACTCCTCCCTCTCCTTCCACAAACAGGTTAGCTCCATGGCGTCCTCCACACCCTACACATGTAAGCTTATAAGGGCAGCCAAACCCTTCTTATCCACCCAGAGCTGCATTACATTAGCCAGAGCCCTCGTATTATCTAAACCGGACTATTGCAATGCCCTATACGTAGGAGCTAGCAAACAGGTCACTAACAAAATACAGACGCTACAAAACCGCTCTCAGAGCAGCGCTCAGCATCCCCAAGAGAGAACACATCTCTAACTCTAGGAGAGCCCATAATTGGCTCAACACCACAGACAAAATCCTACTCAAAGTAGCCTCACTTACTCACAAATGCCTCAACAGCGCTGCCCCCCACTACTTAGTCAATAGAATAAGTAAACACACTTCCATCAGACCTACCAGAACCCCCAACGCCAAACTACCCATAGTTCCCAGGTTCAAACGCACCAAAATGGGTGGCAGCAGCTTCCAGGTGAAATCAGCCCAACATTGGAGCTCCCTACTACCCTCTCTAAGGACACCCCAAACATACACACATTTTACACGCAACTACATACATTGGATAAAGAGCAATGACTGCTAAAACCATCCAACCCACCACCGCTACCCAATATGTAAATATGTATATGTGTAAATCTGCAAACTCTTGCCTTTGATCTTATTGTAATTAATGTAATACATTGTAACATGTAACCAAGCTGTGAATAACCTTGTTGCACCTGCGCCCTCATACCCTCGGGTCTGGTGCGCAATACAAATGAATAAACTAAACTAAACTAAACTGGCATGCCAGTACTAACATGTGCAGTCGCACAAACAAGAACCCTCCATTACATACCTGCTTACAAAGCTACAAGGTGAGCTGCAGGCAAGACCAGTGAGCGGCCTCCAAGGGGCGGGATTCTTTTTCAATTGTGGGGTTTCACCCCCTGAACTTGCACAGAACATGCCTCGGTCAACTCCTCCTCTAAAGCAACCCTCTATATGTTTCCTTTCTACTTTGCTTTACTGCGTATTTACAGTTATTGATAAGTAAGTTACTTCATCTTCTTTGTATTCACAATTACTTTAACCGTAAGTACATTTTTCTCTTGATGCTTCAGTTACATTGCCACCACAGTCTACGACTCCCCATACTCCCCACCTCCAGAACCTCTCAAATACTTACCTACTCCCCCGCAACACGTTACTTCCTGCTTCCAGTGCAGCTTCAGCGCTATGCAGGCTTCTGTAGGTGGCGTGTTCTGGGGGTCGCTTTTACAGCCAGCCCAGGCAATGTGGTCTAAATGCTGCACACATTTATCCAGGGTGGCTTCTGTAGGTGACGTTGCTCTGGGTGGTCTCTTTCACAGCCAGCCCAGGCAATGTGGTCTAAATGCTGCACACATTTATCCAGGGTGGCTTCTGTAGGTGACGTTGCTCTGGGTGGTCTCTTTTACAGCAAGCCCAGGCAATGAGGTCTAAAGGCTGCATTCATTTATCCAGGGTGGTTTTTTCAATGTATTTCAATTTAATTTTTTCGAGAATGAGCACACCAGAGTTTGTGAACATATAGTAGATGTGCAAACACTTAGTTAACCCCCTTATTTCAGTTGCACTGCGAAAGCTAAGTGTCATGGAGCACACTGCCTTGCACATTCATCAGCTATCTATGCCTGACAGTGAACAGCTTCCGCAGCACATACATCTCCCCCGTATGCAGATTTGTTTAGCAACTCAGAGGCGCCTACGTCAGCAATGTGTGCACAATACAATACAATACTGTTCACAGGGCCCTATGCATAGCTGCCAGGTTTCCCAGTTCCATGCGGAATCCTTAAGCCAGTCCTGGGCTTTCTTTCGCACTGCATGCTGGTACTTATGGGCCCAGCATTGCAATGGGAAAAACGAAACTACAAGTTCCAGCATGCAGTTTGAAGCACAAAGCAGGACTTGAGGTGTCACGCAAGGAACTGGAAAACTTGGCAGGGAGGCCTATGTGCACACACTAACTGCATGCCGCTATTTAATATTCTACTTCTGAAGTACAGTATCATGGAAGCAGCAACTGCCACCCTGAGGATGACCTGTCTGGGACATGTGCCACAATGTGGCCTGCACTTGCCTCCCTGTCAACACCACTACCACAAAGTCAGCTACTACTGTTGAAACAGCCATGCCCACACCTGTGCGGTTCAGCGGCATCAGTCCACCATTACCCCTAGTCTACTCCTTAGGCCGTGGATCAGTAAGAACCAAATGGGGTTCCTTGAGATCACATAAGAGAGGCTGTGATGGGTGGCCATCACAGAACTCAGAGCAACCTTCCGACAACTCATCAACACAAACAAGGCCTCCTACTACCAGAACACCAGAGCAGAAGCTGACAACAAAAGCAGAGTATGCTTCAAAGTGGTCAAGCACTGCGTCAAGCCGCTACTTGTCCCTGCCATAGAACACTCCATCGAAAATTCCACCTCCATCAACACCTTCTTAATCGACAAAATCAGCAAGATTCAACAGCACATAGACACCAGCTCTGCATCCACAGACCCACCTGACGTCCCTCCTTGTGAAATCTTCACACCCTGGATCTCATTCTAGACAATCTCGAAATAGGACCTGGCAGAAACCCTGGCCGTCCTCAAAGCCGCATCATATACAGACTACATCCTCCCAGCATCTATCCTCAAGACCGTCCCAGCAGAACCTCTCCTTCCATACCTGGAGATCAACAACAGGTCCCTAACTCAAGGCACCTTTCCATTGACCCTAAAACAGGACAAATTCTCCCTCTACTAAAGAAACCCACTCTGGATCCTGACAATCTAGGTAACTACCAGCCCATCACCCATCTTCCCTTCCTAGGTAAGATCATTAATAAAGCGGTAGCCGCACAACTGCAATAACACATCGACAACAGCAATATCCTCCAAACCTACCAATCCCGGTTCAAACCCTGATACAGCACCGAGACAGCAACCACACAGGTGGTCGACGATGCCCTCCGATGACGGCCACCCCTGCCTCCTGGTTGTAGTCAACCACTTTCGACACAGTAGACCACCAGGCACTTACGGACATCCTACATCGGTGCATGGGAATCAACAACTTTGTCCTACACTGGTTCAAGTCCTACCTCGCCAATCGCAAGCAGTTTGTTCAGATGGACTCCTCTAGATCACCAATGCTACCGGTCACCTGTGGAGTCCCGCAGGGTTCCATCCTCTCCCCAGTGATCGTCATTCTATACATGGAGCCTCTGAGAGCCCACCTAGCCACACACAACATCCACACCCACCAATACACCAACGACACACAGCTATACCTCAAGATCAACTCCATTCAAGGACATCCATGGGCTCAAATCCTGCCTCTCGCCGATCCAGTCTTGGATGTCCAGTGCATACCTGAAGTTCAACCCCTCCAAGACCTAATTCCTGCTCTTTACTAGCAACACTGATAACCCAGACATACAGACCTGACGATCAACCACGAACTCTGAGGGCTTCACCTTCTGCGTCAAGTCCCTTGGGTTACACATCTACAAACACCTATCCTTCAAGACACACATAGCTAAGAAAACTCAGACACCTTGGTATCAGCTCTCACTCCTGCAAAAAGTCAAAGTGCACGTAGAGCAGGTCTGGTCCTGTGACAGCACCTAGAGTACAACAGGGATTAGACCCCAAACTTTAACAGCATGTAAAGTGGACAGAGGGCAGGTCTGGTCCTGTGACACTACCTAGAGTAAAATAGGGAGTAGACCCCAAGCTCTAGCAGCACCTAAAGCACACAGAGAGCAGGATTGGTCCTGTGACAGCGCTTAGAATGCAATAGGGCGTAGACAACATTCTACAGCAGCACGTCAAGTGCACAGAGAGCCAGCCTCATCCTGTGACACCACCTATAGTACAATAGGGAGTAGACCCCAGACTGTAAAGGAACGTAAAGTGCATGGAGAGCAGGTCTGGTCCTGTGACAGCACACACACTAAAATAGCAGGTCCGGCGCCATAGCATGTTAAGCACAACAGGGAACAGACCTTGCAGCGCAACAGGAGGAAAAGAACAGTAGGGATGTGGCTCTGCCCTGCAATAGCACCTAAAGTACAACAGGGAGTAGACCTCAGCCTTCAACAGCACATAAAGTGCACCTAGTGCAGGCCGCCACCTGTGGCAGCACCTAAAGTACAATAGGGAGTAGACCACACACTGCAACAGCATGTAAAATGCACAGAGGGCAGGCCACCTCCTGTGACAGCATGGAAAGTACAATAGGGAGTAGACCCCGCCCTGTAACAGCACATACAGTGCACAGAAACCAGGCCTGGTCCTGTGACAGCACTGGAGTACTTTAAGGAGTGGAACCCAGACTGTAACAGCATGTAAAGTGCACGGCAAGCAGGCCTGGACTGTGGCAGTATTTAGAGTACAATAGTGAGTAGACCCCATCCTGTAACAGCACGTATAGTGCAGGGAGAGCAGGCCTAGTCCAGTGACGCCACCTAGAGTACAATACTCAGTAGACCAGAGACTGTAACAGCATGTAAAATGCACGGAGAGCAGGCCTGGTCCTGTGACACCACCTAGATTACAACAGGGAGTAGACCCCAGACTGTAACAGCATGTAAAGTGTACAGAGGGCGAGCCTGGTCCTGTGGCAGCACACAAACTAAAAGAGCATGCAGGCCCAACAGCATTTTAATGATAATGATTATGATGATAATGATAATGATGTGTTATTTATATAACGCATTGATTCAAAGCGCTTTACAGCGCACACATTTACATACAATATCAGTGACTGCCAGTCTTCCTAGATGGCACTTAGAAAGCCGGGAAACAAAGAATCGCCCCCAAAATACAGCAGTCTCCTAAGAATGAGCAGATGGCCGATGCGACCAGCTCGGGCACAATCCTGCACCCTCCCCTAAAACTTATGCGGACCTCCTGGACCTCATAGCAAGTCTCCATAACAACGGAGCAAGAAGACAGAACTATCAGACAGGTGGCACTCCAGGGTCCTCGATCCAAGCAGGTCCTACACCCAGGAGTAAGCCTCTGCAAAAATCAGATTTTTCTTGTGTCTTCTTAGAGAGACCTTGGGCCTCATTACGAACCAGGCGGTAAGGGGTTAACGGCGCCGTAAAAGGTTGCAGCGCTGTTAACCCCTTACCGCCTAATTACGAGGTCCCTTTGCGGGTCCCGACCTTAACGGCTGGGAAGGAACCCGCAAAGGGACTTTCGAGGTAATTAGGGTACCGCAAGCGGTACCCTAATTACCGCCTTCCCCATTCCCATTGAGCCCTATGGGGGCGAAAATGGGGAAGGGCCAGTGGTGAATGGGGAATTACCGCCCTGCCAACCTTGGAATGGGGCGGTAATTCCGCCATCCAACATGGCGCAATCGGTAAAATACCAGCGTCAACCATGGCGCTAATAGCGCCATGGTTAACGCCTGGGTCGTAATGACCCCCTTTGAGTGCGGCTTGGTATCCAAAGGCCCATTGTTGTCTAAACAGAATAGCCCCCTCTTTGTCAAAATACCAGCTCTTAATTATCATCTACCGTTGTGTACTGAGCCGGTAGTAGCTGTCCGTAATGTCCGATTTGGGGTTGTTTTACCGCGACTGAAATGTTAGCGTCAGAAATGACCGCCTGAGAAATGTACGTAATACAAAATTGTTTGTACATTTCCCATTCGGTCATCCAAGGTAAAACAACCCCAAATCTATAGAAACTCTAACACCCCCTGCCACCCCGCCCACACCCCTCACCTCCCTACTTACCTTTCCTTCCATCACGCTGGTCCCTGCAATGGTAGTTCCCTTTCACTTCCGTTATCGGGAACTGGCGCTGTAGGGTCCTTTTTTTTCTTCTTTTTTTTTGGTCAGGTCAGCTGCAGCGGTGTCCCCCTCAACTATACTGTAAAGTATAGTGAGCGGGGTGTTGCGGGTGATACCCCTGCAGCTGTTCCAACCAAAAAAATAAAATTACCTACACCACCAAATAGATGCTACAAAATGTCCTACGAACATTTAGTCAGTAGGACATTTAGTAGTATCTATTTTAGGTAATTTAGTGGTGTAGATCATTTGGATTTGGTCATTTTGACCGAATCCTAATGTCCATCATGATTCGCACGTCAACTCTTTGTTAACCAGGTTGGTGAGAGTAGAGGAGCTTTCCCCGAGAACCGATGGCCCATTCTTAATGGAACTTGCTTCGCCTGTGACTGTTGCTCTACTCTCTATATGTGCTGGATGTTTATGGGATTCAGTATTACAGTGTGCTGCAAGCAGTCTACGGAGGCTCATCCGCTCTTGTCCCGGGAGACCTATGTGAGCACCCAGGGGATGTTTTGCATGGGCCAACAGTCTGGGGGTCTTGAACCTCAGTCAGCGCTGTCATTGAACAGGCCAGGAGTATCAAATGAGAGCAACCTGCAAGAACCTGTCTTTTACCAATACCCTTTCTTTGGGAATCGATTTAATCAGTAGATGGAGAATTGACTGTGCAAAGGAATGCAAACAGGGCTTCAGCCTCCTCTCCTGAAATTTCACCGGGGCGGACAGGCACCTGGAGGATCTCACCTGGAATGGTTTTAACTATGGCCATAATGTCATTGCTTTGGATTCAGTTATAATATGCGGGCACCATTCTTACGGTGTACTATCGAGGGCCCGAAGGGCAGCCATGAGGTGGGCTGCTGGTATGGATTGAGCTACTTCTGGGTTGGGAGGTGAAATGAGTTGAAACCAAGTCCTCAGATGCACTCATGCTTAACATCAAACTTAACGAGGCAGAGTCCTTGTGCCTAATCAATGTCTATAACAGAGCCTCTGATCTAAACGGTATGGCCTGTATGTAAAATCTTGAATCGTTGCTAGCTGCTACCGACTTTGTGGGGTCGCAAAACTCTTTTATATTGGTGGTGGGAGATGTCTTATTTCAATTGGAACCAAATGATCTCCATGAAGGGCTGTGGGAAGAGCAAGATCAAGCTTGGGCGATACCAGATTTGGTGGCCTCCCGCCCCCTAACCCAGTACCCCTTAGCCGCCCAAACACCAACCACACAAATTAAGAGCTTGCAATGGTAGATGTGATGTCGATCAACCTGCAAAAAAGACTTTTATAGGGCACAGGGGCTGCACCTTAATCATTTGCATTTCAATGTCTGTATTTGCATGGGCTCGGGTTACCGATTTTAGAGTCAGCGATAGGATGGAGAGCGATCACTGTCCGTTAGCTATCGACTTGAGGTGGGAATTACCTGGGACTGGACGGGAAGATTCTATCAGGGTCCCGAGGACGCAAGGATTGTGGGTATTCCCCGTAGATCACTGGAATGGGCTGGTACCATAACCCTAGAAAAGAAGCACATAATGTATGCCTCTGTTTTACCCAATATGGAAGTGATCTGCAATCCTGAAAATGAGGCTATTTCTATTTTGTCCGAGTTCGAAAAAACTCAAAGATAATGTTCTGCCCTATGTATCGGTGCTTGTCCTTGCAAAGCGCAAAAAGGGATATCGACAGATGTATATGGGATTCAAGGGGGGTTGATAGGTCAAAGCTCAGCTTGCCGAGAGCCTGATACAAAAATGTAATAACCATTAAAAAAGAGCGACTACCTAAAAGGGAGATGGGAGGGCCTAAATGGAGTCTGCCACTCTAGGGATAATGCCCTGTTTTGAAAACTGGTATCAGAATATGACCCAAAAGGGGTTTCCCAATCAATTTGCAGCATCAAGGGGGACAGATGGAGGGAACATTTCTTTCATTTGTATGTGGCATCTGTCCCGCCAATCTGTCCATTAGCTACTTGCTGGTTAACTAGTGGTTATACCCTGTGTATTACCGTCAAGGATGTCGAGGATGCATTTGTCTCTACAAAGAGCAGTAAGGCGACAGGACCAGATTTAATTCCAGCTGATCTCTACAAAGATGAGAGATCGATCTGGGCTCCCGCATTGTGGCGGATTTTTATGATATGATATGGCATTTGTAACGTGCCTATGCACAAGTGTTTCAAGGTGCGACAAGGCAAGGGAGGGGAGGCAGAGGGAGGACAACAAACAACGCTCTTTCTAGGGAGGGGAGAAGTGGCAGGGGGGGTGAGGGGATGGACAAGTGCAGGACAAGGAATCAACACAAGTAGTGCACCCTACGGGTGGCAAGTGCAAGTGTGAGAAGTGCAGAAAAGTGTCTAATAAGTGCAGGAAAGGGGACTGTAGGGTTACAGATACTGTTCTATTCTAGTCTATAGAATGTTTGTAAAGCGCCAACTCGCCCGCAGGCCTCAGAGCGCTGACAGAACATACATACATGAAAGCATAAAAATAAGCAATAGAAGGTGCTAGGACTGTGTCAACATGAGATGCAGGCACGGATAGAGTTAGATAACCCCACCATCAAACAAATTAGTTTTGAGGGCTTTTTTGAACTGTGCCAGCGAGGGAAGTAGGGGTAGATTGTCCAGACTGCTGGATCCCAGGCTTTGAAGCTCAGATCTCCAAACCTTTTAAGTTTGGTGCAAGGTTGCAAGAGTAGAACCCTATTGTTAGACTGCAGAGCCCGTCTGCATGGCAGTCTGCTAATTCAAGATTTGAGGTAACCAGAAGCATTCCCAGCAAAGCATTTATAGACTATGCAGGATGCTTTAAAAAGAATCCTCTGTTGTATCGGCAGCCAGTATAACTTTCTCTGGGCGTCCGAGACGTGACCTCGTCGTCTGATGCCACAGATGGCTCTAACAGCCCCGTTCTGAGCAACTTGCTATTTCTTGACATTTGCCTGTCTAGTACCGGCCAGAAGATTGTTGCAAGAGTCCAGCCTGGAATTAATGGTTACTGCAGCTAACAGAGCCCAATTGTCTTCTGACAAGTATGGTCTTACCTGCCATAGAAGCTGAGTCACGTAGGAAACATCCTTCTTAAAATCAAGGTGACAGTCAACAATCACTTCCAAAGTCTCAACCTAGCTAGACACCTGGATTCTGTCCCCTCCAATAAGAAAGGCCTCATATTGGGGACCTAAAAGCATAAGTTTAACTGGACTTGCAACAATTAAGAGCTTGCTTTTGTTGTTGTTCCCCATCCAGTCTTTGATGATGTTAAACACCCCACTGATAAGAATCAAATCTGCCTCATAGTTTGCTTGTTTAACACCCATGCTATCCAGTAAACAAAGATTTAGAATGGATATTATATAGCAGAGGTGATACGCTTGCCCAGAAAAGGAGTGAGCGAGATTGGACAATAGTTGGCCGGGCAGGAGGGGTTGTCAGAGGGTTTCTTAAGAAGGGGATGCACAAGAGAGTGCTTCAGGGGGGAATGGAAGGTTCCAGTGGTGAAGGAGTGGTTGCAGAAGCCGGCCAAGGCTGGATTGAGGGTGTCAATGTGGTCCTTGATGGTTTTGGATGAACAGGGAAGAACTTGTTTTGACGAGACTTTCATAGATCAGACTTATCTAGAAACCTCGTCAGGGGTGAACAACAGAAAGGAAGAGAAGGGAGGAGGAGAGGCGGCCACAGGAAGGCCAGAGGTAGAGGAAAAAGTAGAGGAATATGAAGGAGAAAGAGAGGAAGAGGGTGGACAGGATGTACTGTTTTTTTTAGATAAAATCTGACGCCAAGGCGTGCAGAGGGTGTGGGAGGGACAGGAGAGGTAGAGTCTGCATCAGGATTGGCCAGCTCCTTGCAGATTCTAAAAAGTTTGGCCGAGTTGTTTGATGCCGCAGAGACACGGGTCTGGATGTGTGCTCTCTTCTTAGTGAGGACAGAGAGTCGGTACTGCCTTTGGAGCAGGCGGCAGGCCAGCTTGTCAGAGGGTGCACAAGATGCCCAACATTTCCTCTCAGCCACCCTACACGTGCGTTTAAGGGTGACAAGGTCTGAGTCGTACCAAGAGTTGCACTTGGCTTTGGGCTTCAAGCAGATCCTCATGACAGGGGCAAGCACGTCACGGATGTCAGCAATAGAAAAATGGAGGTTAAAAAGGACTGTGTCAGGATGAGAGTCAGCCAGAGGTGCAGGAGGGGGAGAGAAAGTGGCGGCGAAAGCCTCAGCTGACACACGCTTCATGGATCGGATGACCAAGAAGGTGGGTGGCAGTGCAGGGGTTGGATCGGCCTGAGGGGTAGAGAGAGAGATATGAGAGGAGAGGAGAATGCGGTCACTCGAGGAGAGAGGATTGGAGAGGGGTTTATAGAGGGGGAGGTCTGAGGAGATCAGAACATCCAGGTGTGCCCAGCAGAGTGAGTCGGTCCAGAGGGAAGAATAGAGAGAGAAAGAGAGTCGCAGAGGTTATGAAAGAGTCCAGAGGAGGGATAGGAAGCATCCCGGTGGATGTTGAGGTTTCCGAGGAGGAGGAGTTAAGTGGTCAAGGCCAGGAGGAAGGAGGAAAGGTTTGCCCACTCGGAAAGTAAGGAGGTTACCTGGCCAGGTGGCTGGTAGATGGTAGCCAGAGTGAGAGAGCGGCCAGGAGAGAGAGACTTTGCAGACCAGGCCTTCAAAGGAGGAGTAGACCTGCATAGCAATGATAGAGGCAGGGATCCACTCCGGGAAGAACAAGGCTACACCCCCACCAGTACGGTTGGAACTGGGCACAGAGAGGATCTTTTAGCCATCAGGGAGGAGAGTGTCAAAGCTCATGATGGATCTGGCCGTGGACCACGTCTCTGTCAGACCGAGAACATCAAGCTCTACGTCTTCCAGGAGACGGCAGACGTCAGGGAAGTGTTTGACAGCTGAATAGAGTTGAGAGTGGCAATATGGAGAAGGTTGTCAATCTTGAAAGACTTCGATGGAGGGGTACAGGTCAGACGTATGCCCTGCGGAAGAGTAGAAGGAGCCCGAGGGTGGGCAGAAGAGGAAGGAGGAGAGGGCAAGCTAGCCAAGGAGCAGTATGAAGGTGGCAGAGGAGGGAGGCAACAGAGCAGCCGGAAAAAAAGTAGGCGAAGCCAGAGAGGTGGCAGAGGGTGGAGGCAAAGGAGACAGAGAAGGGAAAGAAGGGACACCAGGAGAAGAAAGAAGGTTGATGAGGCGTGGGAAGCATCTATCAAAGAGGAGGAGGTTGGCCTGAGGGCTTTGGACCAAGACGGTGCCATTTAGGGAAATATTAGTAATGTTCTTAGAGGAGTGGAAGGGGGCCATGAGGGCCTCCCACTGGGTGCTGCTATTAATCATAGAGGAGGAAAAAAGAGAGTGGACAGAGACCATATGTGGAGTCCATAGGTCTGGCGAAGGAACAACAAAAAGAAGGTTTTGAAGAAGAAAAGAAAAAGCAGCAAGGCACTAAGTAGCAACAGGGGCTGGTATGGGGAAAGGGACAGGGGGGAGCGAGGGGGCCTGCAGGGGGGCAGGGGATGCACTGAGGATGCGTAGGTGCGAGCAAACCAAGGATGGAAGGGGCAGAACACAGATTTCCCTTTGCCTTCACGTCCGAGGCGGCTGTTTCTGGTGGTGCGGCCTGATGTGGTTTTGTCCCAGTGCAGGGTCCTCTCCTCTAATCTCGTGGTGGCGTTGCAGTGAGACTGTCCATGAGTATTACAGCATTTTGCTGCGTCTTCTACCTCTCGACCCATAGCTCTTTCCCGTAAGTGCTCCCAGGTGGCGACGTCTGGTGAGGGGAAGTGCACCAACGCTAGTGTTCCAGTCACAGATCTGGTCACATACCCGGCTTGTTTTCTTATGGTCTCTTTTGGTGCCTGATGCTTTTGTCTGTGGAGCCTCGGCATGTTACTGAGCATTTCTCATCCACAAGCTCAGAGCTCCATTGTGCTCCGTGTAGCACTTTCTGGTAAGCATCTGTTCCCCCCTCTGTTTGACTGCGCCTGTGCTCTGTTTCATCTTGGACTCTTTAACCACTTAATTTATTAAATGTGCCAGCCACAAAGCTATATATTAAGAATATTTCAAAAAAGGTAGCAGTCGCTCCTCTCCAGAAAGAACATGGCATGATAACCTGTTCTGAGATGAGAGTTTGCAGCACACGCTTTTTGCTCACTGTCCCTTTCACAGATGGGAAATATCCATTTGCATATCAGTCTTTGTCCCGCCCACATGGGCAGTCCAGCACCGAAATGCTATGGCAATTCCTCTCTGAACAAGAGTACCAACAGCAACCCCATACACGTGTTTCAGCCTTGTTGGGCCTCATCAGTGAGGTGAAGCTTTGTCTCTCTGAGGTACAGTGAGCAAAAAGCGTGTGCTGCAAACTCTCATCTCAGAACAGGTTATCATGCCATCTTCTTTCTGGAGAGGAGCGCCTGCTACCTTTTTTGATACATATTAAGAATAGCAGAGGTAAGGTGATAGGCATGTTCACCAAAACTGAATCTGAATTCACTTCTAACCCTGGAACGATGCCCCCTATTATCCGTTTCGATTCCTCGGGCAGGGTGGAACTTGCCCTACAATCACCACCCCCAGCTTCTAATAGGACTGGATACCGTTTATCAGAAGTATTCGCTCTGAGTGCTAAAAGGAGACACAGGCTTCAGAATAAACATCTCCCGCTTACTAACAAAGATCACTAGAGTGATGCCAGCAAAGCTTTTCCCCTTCCTTCCTCCTCAACTCATACACAATCATTGATAAGATGTCTGATCCTCATGGTGTTCATGGAGGGGGTAACCGGGAAGATAATAGAGGACAAGGAATCGGATCCTTCAGAGGACTAAGCGCCCATTGGCGCCCAGATATCTTTACCCTGGTCAAAAAAAGAAAAAACGGGGGACTGGTCAGGAGAAGGGGCTGGAGCATATGCTGGTAAGGGGGTGGGCGATTGCAAGGCACCTGCTAATTGGCTGCTTCTTAAGGAATATAAGCTGCGGGACCTAGATGCATGTTTAAAAGCTGAGGATGTTCAGGCCTGGGTGGTGTTCCTAGTCCTCTCAAACTTGCTTTCAGAATGGATTCCAGCAGGGCTGCCAAACTGACTTTAATGAGCCTATACCTAATGGAATGTCTCCGCAGGTGAAAGTAGTATTTCCTGATCTCTGCTCAGTGGGCAAAGTGAAATGGGGGGGGTATTGTTCCCCCCACCAAGCCTGCCGCTTCATCTACCCCTTTAACTTCCATGGACATTTGCTTAAAAAAACGAACGATGGTAAAAATTGTGGATCCTAGTTTTGTGGCTGACTCTAGAAACATTAACATCACTAATATTGACGAACCGAGGACATTTGAATCGTGGGGGGGCACTCAAGAACAAAATCCTAGCCTGGTTCAACCAAAAAGTGGGCTATAACTGTGTTAGAACTCAAGATGTAAAAGTCACCCGTCTGTTACAGATTAACAATTGGTGTTCCATTGAGAACACTGATGGTATTATTGGTGGTCCATTGAGAACACTGATGGTATTATTGGTGTTCCATTGAGAACACTGATGGTATTATTGGTGTTCCATTGAGAACACTGATGGTAAGAACACTGATGGTATTATTGGTGTTCCATTGAGAACAATGATGGTATTATTGGTGGTCCATTGAGAACACTGATGGTATTATTGGTGGTCCATTGAGAACACTGATGGTATTATTGGTGTTCCATTGAGAACACTGATGGTATTATTGGTGGTCCATTGAGAACACTGATGGTATTATTGGTCTTCCATTGAGAACACTGATGGTATTATTGGTCTTCCATTGAGAACACTGATGGTATTATTGGTCTTCCATTGAGAACACTGATGGTATTATTGGTGGTCCATTGAGAACACTGATGGTATTGTTGGTAATCCATTGAGAACACTGATGGTATTATTGGTGGTCCATTGAGAACACTGATGGTATTATTGGTCTTCCATTGAGAACACTGATGGTATTATTGGTGTTCCATTGAGAACACTGATGGTATTATTGGTCTTCCATTGAGAACACTGATGGTATTATTGGTGGTCCATTGAGAACACTGATGGTATTATTGGTGGTCCATTGAGAACACTGATGGTATTATTGGTGGTCCATTGAGAACACTGATGGTATTATTGGTGTTCCATTGAGAACACTGATGGTATTATTGGTGGTCCATTGAGAACACTGATGGTATTATTGGTGTTCCATTGAGAACACTGATGGTATTATTGGTGGTCCATTGAGAACACTGATGGTATTATTGGTGGTCCATTGAGAACACTGATGGTATTGTTGGTAATCCATTGAGAACACTGATGGTATTATTGGTGGTCCATTGAGAACACTGATGGTATTATTGGTGTTGCATTGAGAACACTGATGGTATTGTTGGTAATCCATTGAGAACACTGATGGTATTATTGGTCTTCCATTGAGAACACTGATGGTATTATTGGTGTTCCATTGAGAACACTGATGGTATTATTGGTGTTCCATTGAGAACACTGATGGTAAGAACACTGATGGTATTATTGGTGTTCCATTGAGAACAATGATGGTATTATTGGTGGTCCATTGAGAACACTGATGTTATTATTGGTGGTCCATTGAGAACACTGATGGTATTATTGGTGTTCCATTGAGAACAATGATGGTATTATTGGTGGTCCATTGAGAACACTGATGGTATTATTGGTCTTCCATTGAGAACACTGATGGTATTATTGGTCTTCCATTGAGAACACTGATGGTATTATTGGTGGTCCATTGAGAACACTGATGGTATTGTTGGTAATCCATTGAGAACACTGATGGTATTATTGGTGGTCCATTGAGAACACTGATGGTATTATTGGTCTTCCATTGAGAACACTGATGGTATTATTGGTGTTCCATTGAGAACACTGATGGTATTATTGGTCTTCCATTGAGAACACTGATGGTATTATTGGTGTTCCATTGAGAACACTGATGGTATTATTGGTGGTCCATTGAGAACACTGATGGTATTATTGGTGGTCCATTGAGAACACTGATGGTATTATTGGTGTTCCATTGAGAACACTGATGGTATTATTGGTGGTCCATTGAGAACACTGATGGTATTATTGGTGTTCCATTGAGAACACTGATGGTATTATTGGTGGTCCATTGAGAACACTGATGGTATTATTGGTGGTCCATTGAGAACACTGATGGTATTGTTGGTAATCCATTGAGAACACTGATGGTATTATTGGTGGTCCATTGAGAACACTGATGGTATTATTGGTGTTGCATTGAGAACACTGATGGTATTGTTGGTAATCCATTGAGAACACTGATGGTATTATTGGTGTTCCATTGAGAACACTGATGGTATTATTGGTCTTCCATTGAGAACACTGATGGTATTATTGGTCTTCCATTGAGAACACTGATGGTATTATTGGTCTTCCATTGAGAACACTGATGGTATTATTGGTCTTCCATTGAGAACACTGATGGTATTATTGGTGTTCCATTGAGAACACTGATGGTATTATTGGTCTTCCATTGAGAACACTGATGGTATTATTGGTGGTCCATTGAGAACACTGATGGTATTATTGGTGGTCCATTGAGAACACTGATGGTATTATTGGTGGTCCATTGAGAACACTGATGGTATTATTGGTGTTCCATTGAGAACACTGATGGTATTATTGGTGGTCCATTGAGAACACTGATGGTATTATTGGTGTTCCATTGAGAACACTGATGGTATTATTGGTGGTCCATTGAGAACACTGATGGTATTATTGGTGGTCCATTGAGAACACTGATGGTATTGTTGGTAATCCATTGAGAACACTGATGGTATTATTGGTGGTCCATTGAGAACACTGATGGTATTATTGGTGGTCCATTGAGAACACTGATGGTATTATTGGTGTTGCATTGAGAACACTGATGGTATTGTTGGTAATCCATTGAGAACACTGATGGTATTATTGGTGGTCCATTGAGAACACTGATGGTATTATTGGTGTTGCATTGAGAACACTGATGGTATTATTGGTCTTCCATTGAGAACACTGATGGTATTATTGGTCTTCCATTGAGAACACTGATGGTATTATTGGTCTTCCATTGAGAACACTGATGGTATTATTGGTCTTCCATTGAGAACACTGATGGTATTATTGGTCTTCCATTGAGAACACTGATGGTATTATTGGTCTTCCATTGAGAACACTGATGGTATTATTGGTCTTCCATTGAGAACACTGATGGTATTATTGGTGGTCCATTGAGAACACTGATGGTATTATTGGTGGTCCATTGAGAACACTGATGGTATTATTGGTGGTCCATTGAGAACACTGATGGTATTATTGGTGTTCCATTGAGAACACTGATGGTATTATTGGTGGTCCATTGAGAACACTGATGGTATTATTGGTGTTCCATTGAGAACACTGATGGTATTATTGGTGGTCCATTGAGAACACTGATGGTATTGTTGGTAATCCATTGAGAACACTGATGGTATTATTGGTGGTCCATTGAGAACACTGATGGTATTATTGGTGTTGCATTGAGAACACTGATGGTATTGTTGGTAATCCATTGAGAACACTGATGGTATTATTGGTGGTCCATTGAGAACACTGATGGTATTATTGGTGTTGCATTGAGAACACTGATGGTATTGTTGGTGGTCCATTGAGAACACTGATGGTATTATTGGTGGTCCATTGAGAACACTGATGGTATTATTGGTGGTCCATTGAGAACACTGATGGTATTATTGGTGGTCCATTGAGAACACTGATGGTATTATTGGTGGTCCATTGAGAACACTGATGGTATTATTGGTGTTGCATTGAGAACACTGATGGTATTATTGGTCTTCCATTGAGAACACTGATGGTATTATTGGTGTTCCATTGAGAACACTGATGGTATTATTGGTGTTCCATTGAGAACACTGATGGTATTATTGGTGGTCCATTGAGAACACTGATGGTATTATTGGTGGTCCATTGAGAACACTGATGGTATTATTGGTGGTCCATTGAGAACACTGATGGTATTATTGGTGGTCCATTGAGAACACTGATGGTATTATTGGTGGTCCATTGAGAACACTGATGGTATTATTGGTGGTCCATTGAGAACACTGATGGTATTATTGGTGTTCCATTGAGAACACTGATGGTATTATTGGTGGTCCATTGAGAACACTGATGGTATTATTGGTCTTCCATTGAGAACACTGATGGTATTATTGGTCTTCCATTGAGAACACTGATGGTATTATTGGTGTTCCATTGAGAACACTGATGGTATTATTGGTCTTCCATTGAGAACACTGATGGTATTATTGGTGTTCCATTGAGAACACTGATGGTATTATTGGTGTTCCATTGAGAACACTGATGGTATTATTGGTGGTCCATTGAGAACACTGATGGTATTATTGGTGTTCCATTGAGAACACTGATGGTATTATTGGTGGTCCATTGAGAACACTGATGGTATTATTGGTGGTCCATTGAGAACACTGATGGTATTATTGGTGGTCCATTGAGAACACTGATGGTATTATTGGTGGTCCATTGAGAACACTGATGGTATTATTGGTGGTCCATTGAGAACACTGATGGTATTATTGGTGGTCCATTGAGAACACTGATGGTATTATTGGTGGTCCATTGAGAACACTGATGGTATTATTGGTCTTCCATTGAGAACACTGATGGTATTATTGGTGGTCCATTGAGAACACTGATGGTATTATTGGTGGTCCATTGAGAACACTGATGGTATTATTGGTCTTCCATTGAGAACACTGATGGTATTATTGGTCTTCCATTGAGAACACTGATGGTATTATTGGTGGTCCATTGAGAACACTGATGGTATTATTGGTGGTCCATTGAGAACACTGATGGTATTATTGGTGGTCCATTGAGAACACTGATGGTATTATTGGTCTTCCATTGAGAACACTGATGGTATTATTGGTGGTCCATTGAGAACACTGATGGTATTATTGGTGGTCCATTGAGAACACTGATGGTATTATTGGTGGTCCATTGAGAACACTGATGGTATTATTGGTCTTCCATTGAGAACACTGATGGTATTATTGGTCTTCCATTGAGAACACTGATGGTATTATTGGTGGTCCATTGAGAACACTGATGGTATTATTGGTGGTCCATTGAGAACACTGATGGTATTATTGGTGGTCCATTGAGAACACTGATGGTATTATTGGTGGTCCATTGAGAACACTGATGGTATTATTGGTCTTCCATTGAGAACACTGATGGTATTATTGGTCTTCCATTGAGAACACTGATGGTATTATTGGTGGTCCATTGAGAACACTGATGGTATTATTGGTGGTCCATTGAGAACACTGATGGTATTATTGGTGGTCCATTGAGAACACTGATGGTATTATTGGTCTTCCATTGAGAACACTGATGGTATTATTGGTGGTCCATTGAGAACACTGATGGTATTATTGGTGGTCCATTGAGAACACTGATGGTATTATTGGTCTTCCATTGAGAACACTGATGGTATTATTGGTCTTCCATTGAGAACACTGATGGTATTATTGGTGGTCCATTGAGAACACTGATGGTATTATTGGTGGTCCATTGAGAACACTGATGGTATTATTGGTGGTCCATTGAGAACACTGATGGTATTATTGGTGGTCCATTGAGAACACTGATGGTATTATTGGTCTTCCATTGAGAACACTGATGGTATTATTGGTGGTCCATTGAGAACACTGATGGTATTATTGGTGGTCCATTGAGAACACTGATGGTATTATTGGTGGTCCATTGAGAACACTGATGGTATTATTGGTGGTCCATTGAGAACACTGATGGTATTATTGGTGGTCCATTGAGAACACTGATGGTATTATTGGTGTTCCATTGAGAACACTGATGGTAAGAACACTGATGGTATTATTGGTGTTCCATTGAGAACAATGATGGTATTATTGGTGGTCCATTGAGAACACTGATGGTATTATTGGTGGTCCATTGAGAACACTGATGGTATTATTGGTGTTCCATTGAGAACAATGATGGTATTATTGGTGGTCCATTGAGAACACTGATGGTATTATTGGTGGTCCATTGAGAACACTGATGGTATTATTGGTGGTCCATTGAGAACACTGATGGTATTATTGGTGGTCCATTGAGAACACTGATGGTATTATTGGTGGTCCATTGAGAACACTGATGGTATTATTGGTGGTCCATTGAGAACACTGATGGTATTATTGGTGGTCCATTGAGAACACTGATGGTATTATTGGTGGTCCATTGAGAACACTGATGGTATTATTGGTGGTCCATTGAGAACACTGATGGTATTATTGGTGGTCCATTGAGAACACTGATGGTATTATTGGTGGTCCATTGAGAACACTGATGGTATTATTGGTGGTCCATTGAGAACACTGATGGTATTATTGGTGTTCCATTGAGAACACTGATGGTATTATTGGTGGTCCATTGAGAACACTGATGGTATTATTGGTGGTCCATTGAGAACACTGATGGTATTATTGGTGGTCCATTGAGAACACTGATGGTATTATTGGTAATCCATTGAGAACACTGATGGTATTATTGGTGGTCCATTGAGAACACTGATGGTATTATTGGTGGTCCATTGAGAACACCGATGGTATTATTGGTGGTCCATTGAGAACACTGATGGTATTATTGGTGGTCCATTGAGAACACTGATGGTATTATTGGTGGTCCATTGAGAACACTGATGGTATTATTGGTGGTCCATTGAGAACACTGATGGTATTATTGGTGGTCCATTGAGAACACTGATGGTATTATTGGTGGTCCATTGAGAACACTGATGGTATTATTGGTGGTCCATTGAGAACACTGATGGTATTATTGGTGGTCCATTGAGAACACTGATGGTATTATTGGTGGTCCATTGAGAACACTGATGGTACTATTGGTGGTCCATGGTATTCTTTCCTCCACTAAGTTGAGAATTATTGTGAACTGATTTATCTCACTCATTATATATGTTCTTTCATAATACACCTTGCTGTTACTTCTTTCTTGATGTTTTTAAAGTGTCTGTGTATCCCTGATTTTTTGCTCAGTATATGGGCAATTTATTCTTGTAAATTGTTTGTTTGTTGGCCCCCTCATGCCTCAGGGTTTATGGTGCATGGTACAGATAAAATAAAATAAAATCAAGTATTATCTTCAGGTAGGATACTTGATTCGAGGCATAAGGTGGTCATTATCCGAAGGCTTATGCCAGCCAATTTCCAATCATTGTCTTTTCTAGATGGGGCAGGTACATTTTTTGAGAAAATAATTTTGAAATATCTCTAATTTTGGGTCGATAACAATAGGGTGATTAGTGTGCATAAGGCAGGGTTCCAGAAAGGGCGTGGAAAGGTCGATCAGTGTTTTATGTTTTTTATTATTATTCAGAAATATTCTGTTTTATAAAAAATGCATTTCTATGTTCTGTTTGTGGATTTGTGGACTGCGTTTGACTCGGTATCCACTGAGAAGCTCTGCCGGGTGCTGCCGGAACGTGCGGTCCCAGAGTACCCGATAAGCATTGTATTGTCACTCGATTCGATCACTGTGTCCTGTGTTCGTTATAACACGGATTATAATCAGATATCGTTCTTTGAGGTGGCATCGGGGGTCAGACAGGGCTGTTCCCTGGCCCCCCTTCTATTTAACCTACAGGTGATTATAGATGAATTATTAAAGGGGAGCCAGGACAGCCCAAAGCGTTCCGCCACCAAGTTCCCAGCAGTATTTTACGCGGACGACTCTGTCCTAATAGCCACTAAACCATAGGGATTGAAGCGATCACTTTCAATTTTTCAAAGCAAATCTAGGGAGCTAGGTCTCTGTGCAAATGCGGCAAAAAGCCAAGACAATGGTTATTAAGCCAAATACTGGCACGAACACTTTGATCAAAATAACGATTAATGATATTCCAATAGAACAGGCTAATGGCTTTGTTTACTTAGGTGTGAGATTTCAGGCACGTCCAGGATGGGCTTCTCAGATAAGGAGGGCCGCTGTCACATTAAATAAATGTAGTGGCGCCATCCTATCTTTTTTATTCGTCACGGGAGTGGTTCTTTCCCACCAGCGTTAGAACTATACCAGAAGCAGGCAGTTTCGTCTACACTATGTGGTGCTGAGCTATTGGGCTATGAGGGAGCTGCGAAGATACTTAGAGGGTGAAATAACTATTGAAGAAATTACTATCTGTACCCCCTAGAGCACCGACTGCCTTAGTCCACTGGAATACGGTGGTTGGAAATGGCTCTCTATTAAAGATGGATTATTCTGTCTAAATGTGGGCGAGTTTTGGAAGAGTCCTGGGAGCCTTTGTCCTTCAAGGTGGAGTCAAATCAAACCCCTCAGCAAAGAGACAGCTTGGAATCTTCTCCTCTGCGAAACGTTAAACCTGGATTATTTAGAGAACAGGCACACATACGGCTTTCAAGCCTACTTAGATCTGATCACACCTGTGTATGCAAGATCCTTATGCACGAGGTTCAGACCGGGGGATCTGGCCGATTGCGGCCTTGACTTCTAAATGCAAAGGCTCTGGCTCTTCTGGCTGTCCCTTATGTGGTGCTGCCAAAGAAAGAGACGCCTGCTCACTTCTTCCTTTTTTGCAAACCCACTCTGCGGTTCAGCCGGCTATACTCGAGACCCATATTGTTGGAGGCAGGTATTAAATCACGGAGTCACGCTTTGGCGTCTTTAGCGCAATGTTCTTCCCCCCCTCACAGAGCGCACTCAGCGCGCACACTGGCTTCTGATTGGCACAGAGCACGGCTATTGAGGAGCCCAATGTGCTTCCCCCCTCACAGCGCGCTCAGTGGCTTGTGATTGGTACAGAGCACGGCTATTGAGGAGCCCAATGTTCTTCCCCCCTCACAGCGCGCTCTGTGGCTTCTGATTGGCACAGAGCACGGCTATTGAGGAGCCCAATGTTCTTCTCCCCTCACAGCGCGCTCAGTGGCTTCTGATTGGCACAGAGCACGGCCATTGAGGAGCCCAATGTTCTTCCCCCCTCACAGCGCTCACTGGCTTCTGATTGGCACAGAGCATGGCTATTGAGGAGCCCAATGTTCTTCCCCCTCACAGCGCGCTCACTGGCTTCTGATTGGCACAGAGCACGGCTATTGAGGAGCCCAATGTTCTTCCCCCCTCAGGGCGCACTGGCTTCTGATTGGCACAGAGCACGGCTATTGAGGAGCCCAGCGTTCTTCCCCCCTCACAGCGCGCTCAGTGGCTTGTGATTGGCACAGAGCATGGCTATTGAGGAGCCCAACGTTCTTCCCCCCTCACAGCACGCTCAGTGGCTTCTGATTGGCACAGAGCACGGCTATTGAGGAGCCCAATGTTCTTCCCCCCTCACAGCGCGCTCAGTGGCTTGTGATTGGTACATAGCACGGCTATTGAGGAGCCCAATGTTCTTCCCAACTCACAGCGCGCTCTGTGGCTTCTGATTGGCACAGAGCACGGCTATTGAGGAGCCCAATGTTCTTCTCCCCTCACAGCGCGCTCAGTGGCTTCTGATTGGCACAGAGCACGGCCATTGAGGAGCCCAATGTTCTTCCCCCCTCACAGCGCGCTCACTGGCTTCTGATTGGCACAGAGCATGGCTATTGAGGAGCCCAATGTTCTTCCCCCCTCACAGCGCGCTCACTGGCTTCTGATTGGCACAGAGCACGGCTATTGAGGAGCCCAATGTTCTTCCCCCCTCACAGCGCGCTCACTGGCTTCTGATTGGCACAGAGCACGGCTATTGAGGAGCCCAATGTTCTTCCCCCCTCAGGGCGCACTGACTTCTGATTGGCACAGAGCACGGCTATTGAGGAGCCCAATGTTCTTCCCCCCTCGCAGCACGCTCACTGGCTTCTGATTGGCACAGAGCATGGCTATTGAGGAGCCCAATGTTCTTCCCCCCTCGCAGCGTGCTCACTGGCTTCTGATTGGCACAGAGCACGGCTATTGAGGAGCCCAATGTTCTTCCCCCCTCGCAGCGCGCTCAGTGGCTTCTGGTTGGCACAGAGCACGGCTATTGAGGAGCCCAGCGTTCTTCCCCCCTCACAGCGCGCTCTGTGGCTTCTGATTGGCACAGAGCACGGCTATTGAGGAGCCCAGCGTTCTTCCCCCCTCACAGCGCGCTCAGTGGCTTGTGATTGGCACAGAGCGCGGCTATTGAGGAGCCCAATGTTCTTCCCCCCTCACAGCGCGCTCACTGGCTTCTGATTGGCACAGAGCACGGCTATTGAGGAGCCCAATGTTCTTCCCCCCTCACAGCGCGCTCAGTGGCTTCTGGTTGGCACAGAGCACGGCTATTGAGGAGCCCAGCGTTCTTCCCCCCTCACAGCGCGCTCTGTGGCCTCTGATTGGCACAGAGCACGGCTATTGAGGAGCCCAGCGTTCTTCCCCCCTCACAGCGCGCTCTGTGGCCTCTGATTGGCACAGAGCACGGCTATTGAGGAGCCCAGCGTTCTTCCCCCCTCACAGCGCGCTCAGTGGCTTGTGATTGGCACAGAGCACGGCTATTGAGGAGCCCAACGTTCTTCCCCCTCACAGCGCGCTCAGTGGCTTCTGATTGGCACAGAGCACAGCTATTGAGGAGCCCAACGTTCTTCCCCCCTCACAGCATGCTCACTGGCTTCTGATTGGCACAGAGCGCGGCTATTGAGGAGCCCAATGTTCTTCCCCCCTCACAGCACGCTCACTGGCTTCTGATTGGCACAGAGCACGGCTATTGAGGAGCCCAATGTTCTTCCCCCCTCACAGCGCGCTCAGTGGCTTCTGGTTAGCACAGAGCACGGCTATTGAGGAGCCCAGCGTTCTTCCCCCCTCACAGCGCGCTCTGTGGCTTCTGATTGGCACAGAGTACGGCTATTGAGGAGCCCAACGTTCTTCCCCCCTCACAGCGCGCTCAGTGGCTTGTGATTGGCACAGAGCACGGCTATTGAGGAGCCCAACGTTCTTCCCCCCTCACAGCATGCTCAGTGGCTTCTGATTGGCACAGAGCACGGCTATTGAGGAGCCCAACGTTCTTCCCCCCTCACAGCACGCTCAGTGGCTTCTGATTGGCACGGAGCACGTCTATTGAGGAGCCCAACGTTCTTCCCCCCTCACAGCACGCTCAGTGGCTTCTGATTGGCACGGAGCACGGCTATTGAGGAGCCCAACGTTCTTCCCCCGTCACAGCACGCTCAGTGGCTTCTGATTGGCACGGAGCACGGCTATTGCGGAGCCCAACGTTCTTCCCCCCTCACAGCACGCTCAGTGGCTTCTGATTGGCACGGAGCGCGGCTATTGAGGAGCCCAACGTTCCTCCCCCCTCACAGCGCGCTCACTGGCTTCTGATTGGCACGGAGCGCGGCTATTGAGGAGCCCAACGTTCTTTCCCCCTCACAGCGCGCTCACTGGCTTCTGATTGGCACGGAGCGCGGCTATTGAGGAGCCCAAATTTCTTCCCCCCTCACAGCGCGCTCACTGGCTTCTGATTGGCACGGAGCGCGGCTATTGAGGAGCCCAAATTTCTTCCCCCCTCACAGCGCGCTCACTGGCTTCTGATTGGCACGGAGCGCGGCTATTGAGGAGCCCAAATTTCTTCCCACCTCACAGCGCGCTCACTGGCTTCTGATTGGCACAGAGCGCGGCTATTGAGGAGCCCAATGTTCTTCCCCCCTCACAGCGCGCTCACTGGCTTCTGATTGGCACAGAGCACGGCTATTGAGGAGCCCAATGTTCTTCCCCCCTCACAGCGCGCTCAGTGGCTTCTGGTTGGCACAGAGCACGGCTATTGAGGAGCCCAGCGTTCTTCCCCCCTCACAGCGCGCTCTGTGGCCTCTGATTGGCACAGAGCATGGCTATTGAGGAGCCCAGCGTTCTTCCCCCCTCACAGCGCGCTCAGTGGCTTGTGATTGGCACAGAGCACGGCTATTGAGGAGCCCAACGTTCTTCCCCCTCACAGCGCGCTCAGTGGCTTCTGATTGGCACAGAGCACGGCTATTGAGGAGCCCAACGTTCTTCCCCCCTCACAGCACGCTCAGTGGCTTCTGATTGGCACAGAGCACGGCTATTGAGGAGCCCAACGTTCTTCCCCCCTCACAGCACGCTCAGTGGCTTCTGATTGGCACAGAGCACGGCTATTGAGGAGCCCAACGTTCTTCCCCCCTCACAGCACGCTCAGTGGCTTCTTATTGGCACGGAGCACGGCTATTGAGGAGCCCAACGTTATTCCCCCCTCACAGCACGCTCAGTGGCTTCTGATTGGCACGGAGCACGGCTATTGAGGAGCCCAACGTTCTTCCCCCCTCACAGCGTGCTCAGTGGCTTCTGATTGGCACGGAGCACGGCTATTGAGGAGCCCAACGTTCTTCCCCCCTCACAGCACGCTCACTGGCTTCTGATTGGCACGGAGCACGGCTATTGAGGAGCCCAACGTTCTTCCCCCCTCACAGCGCGCTCACTGGCTTCTGATTGGCACGGGGCACGGCTATTGAGGAGCCCAAATTTCTTCCCCCCTCACAGCGCGCTCTGTGGCTTCTGATTGGCACAGAGCACTGCTATTGAGGAGCCCAAAGTTCTTCCCCCCTCACAGCGCGCTCAGTGGCTTGTGATTGGCACAGAGCACGGCTATTGAGGAGCCCAACGTTCTTCCCCCCTCACAACGTGCTCACTGGCTTCTGATTGGCACAGAGCATGGCTATTGAGGAGCCCAATGTTCTTCACCCCTCACAGCGCACTCAGTGGCTTCTGATTGGCACAGAGCACGGCTATTGAGGAGCCCAATGTTTTCCCCCCCTCACAGCGCTCTCACTGGCTTCTGATTGGCACAGAGCACGGCTATTGAGGAGCCCAATGTTCTTCCCCCCTCACAGCGCGCTCACTGGCTTCTGATTGGCACAGAGCACGGATATTGAGGAGCCCAATGTTCTTCCCCCCTCACAGCGCGCTCACTGGCTTCTGATTGGCACAGAGCACGGCTATTGAGGAGCCCAGCGTTTTTCCCCCCTCACAGCGCGCTCTGTGGCTTCTGATTGGCACAGAGCGCGGCTATTGAGGAGCCCAATGTTCTTCCCCCCTCACAGCGCGCTCACTGGCTTCTGATTGGCACAGAGCGCGGCTATTGAGGAGCCCAATGTTCTTCCCCCCTCACAGCGCGCTCACTGGCTTCTGATTGGCACAGAGCGCGGCTATTGAGGAGCCCAATGTTCTTCCCCCCTCACAGCGCGCTCACTGGCTTCTGATTGGCACAGAGCACGGCTATTGAGGAGCCCAATGTTCTTCCCCCCTCACAGCGCGCTCAGTGGCTTCTGGTTGGCACAGAGCACAGCTATTGAGGAGCCCAGCGTTCTTCCCCCCTCACAGCGCGCTCAGTGGCTTGTGATTGGCACAGAGCACGGCTATTGAGGAGCCCAACGTTCTCCCCCCCTCACAGCGTGCTCAGTGGCTTCTGATTGGCACAGAGCACGGCTATTGAGGAGCCCAACGTTCTTCCCCCCTCACAGCACGCTCAGTGGCTTCTGATTGGCACAGAGCACGGCTATTGAGGAGCCCAACGTTCTTCCCCCCTCACAGCACGCTCAGTGGCTTCTGATTGGCACGGAGCACGGCTATTGAGGAGCCCAACGTTCTTCCCCCCTCACAGCACGCTCAGTGGCTTCTGATTGGCATGGAGCACGGCTATTGAGGAGCCCAACGTTCTTCCCCCCTCACAGCACGCTCACTGGCTTCTGATTGGCACGGAGCACGGCTATTGAGGAGCCCAACGTTCTTCCCCCCTCACAGCGCGCTCACTGGCTTCTGATTGGCACGGAGCACGGCTATTGAGGAGCCCAAATTTCTTCCCCCCTCACAGCGCGCTCTGTGGCTTCTGATTGGCACAGAGCACGGCTATTGAGGAGCCCAACGTTCTTCCCCCCTCACAGCGCGCTCAGTGGCTTGTGATTGGCACAGAGCACGGCTATTGAGGAGCCCAACGTTCTTCCCCCCTCACAGCGTGCTCACTGGCTTCTGATTGGCACAGAGCACGGGTATTGAGGAGCCCAACGTTCTTCCCCCCTCACAGCACGCTCACTGGCTTCTGATTGGCACAGAGCACGGCTATTGAGGAGCCCAACGTTCTTCCCCCCTCACAGCACGCTCACTGGCTTCTGATTGGCACAGAGCACGGCTATTGAGGAGCCCAACGTTCTTCCCCCCTCACAGCACACTCACTGGCTTCTGATTGGCACAGAGCACGGCTATTGAGGAGCCCAACGTTCTTCCCCCCTCACAGCACGCACACTGGCTTCTGATTGGCACAGAGCATGGCTATTGAGGAGAAAGGTAGTACCCTCAATTGGGCCTCCGGGCTCTGGGTTCTTTCTTCCCCGGTTTTTATTTTTCGATCAATGATGTGGATTAAATGTTCGTCTTATTTTTTTTAAATGTTCTTCTGTTGAAGATTTCAATTTTATGTATGTTATGTATTAATGCATTTTGTAATGTATTTAACCTGGTGACTTTATGTTGAAAAATGGATTTGTGATTGACATACAATGGTATTAGCATAATTGACCCAAAAACATTTGACCTAAAACATTAGATCGAATTTTCTACCCTGCTCCCCCTCCTCCAGCCTACTTCTGCAGGAGTCTGTCTGTCCTTATACATTCTGGTTTCACCATCACCGTCTTGTGGCCAATGCTGGATTGACTTTTATGGACTTCATTGATTCACAGTGTGTCACTCTTTCTCAACTCTCATGCTGGACTTCCTTTGCATCTTGTACTCATGGTGGCCCTGAATCATGCTGGTCCCATCTTCATCTTGTATCCTGGCTTGCAACATTATGTGTTACTACTGATTTCTGCAATTGTATTCACTCTCCCCTCTTGCTTCTCCTCTCTTTTTGACTGCTTACTCTCTGTTCTCTCCTCCTCTCCCTTTTCCTATCTCCTCCCCTCCTCCCCTTAGTTTCTTGTATGCACTTACTCTATCAGAATTGTCCCTGGACCTAGTATGATAGCAACCTTGTCTGTCTCCTCCCCCCTCACCTACTGGTTTTTTTCCCTCGCCACCCCAGCACTATCTGAAATGTCATCAGGCCTAGTATGATAGTCGCTTGTTTTGTTCCTCCCCTCCCTTTCTGCACCCCTCCCCCTCACCTTTTGTTTTTCTCCGGCTCTACCAGAAATGTCATCCGGCCTAGTACGGTAGTCGCCTGTCTGTTTCCATTTCCTTCCCACTCTCCCCCTCCCTTCCTTATCTATGTTTTAGCGCTTGCACTATCTGAAATGTCGTCAGGCCGAGTAGGATAGTTAATTTCACATCCTTACTGTTCATGGCCTGTAAGAATGTCATTGTATTTTCCTTTGTTCCCTCCCTTGCCTTGAAGCGCTTTGAAACACATTGTGTACAGGCACTATATAAATAAACTATCATATCATATCATTTGTTTTACCTTTTTTTGGTCAAATTAAATGAAATGTATACATTGGGGTGGGTAACGGTATAGATTAGGTTGAGGGGACGTGGGGAGGGGAGTTACATGGGGACTCCCCCGGCATTTTAGACCGAAAAAAAAGGTAAACTAAATTTGATTAAATGTGATTAGGTCAAATAGATCCAAACCCTTCAATATCATCCAACTGACATTGGTATTCCTGCCTCCTGCTGTATACAACTCAACACAACAGGGAACAGCCATTGCCATGCAACAGCAGGCAAAGAACAATACAGAGGAGGCCCTGCCTTGCAACAGCACCTACAGTACAACAGGGAGTAGACCCCACCCTGCAACAGCACGTCAAGTGCATGGCGAGCAGGCCTGGCCCTGTGACGGCACCTACAGTACAACAGGGAGTAGAGCACAGAGTGTAACAGCACACCAAGTACATGGAGAGCAGGCCTGGCCCTATGACAGCCCCTAGAGAACAATAGGGAGTAGAGCACAGAGTGTAACAGCACGCCAAGTGCATGGAGAGCAGGCCTGGCCCTGTGGGAGCACCTAGAGTACAATAGGGAGTAGGCCCCAGACTGTTACCACATGTAAAGTGCACTGTTAGCAGGCTGAGTCCTGTAACAGCACATAGAGAACAATAGGGAGTAGACCCCAGACTGTAACAGCATGTAAAGTACATGGTGAACAGGACTGTTCTTGTGACAGCACCTAGAGTACAATAGGACGTATACCCCAGACTGTAACAGTATGGAAAGTGCACAGAGAGCAGGCCTGGTCCGGTGATACCACCTAGAGTGTAATAAACAGTAGACCCCAGACTATGACAGCACTTAAAGTGCACAGAGAGCAGGCCTGGCCCTCTGACCGCACCTAGAGTGCAACAGGAAGCAGACCCCAGACTGGCACAGCACATAACGCGCACAGAGAGCAGGCCTGGTCCTGTGACGCCACCTAGAGTACAAAATGGAGTAGAGCACAGAGTGTAACAGCACATTAAGTTCATGGAGAGCAGGGCTGGTCCTCTGACAGCACCTAGAGTTTAATATGGAGCAGAACCCAGACTGTAAAGAGCAAGTTAAGTTCACGGAGAGAAGGCCTGGTCGTGTGACAGCACCTAGCAGAACCCAGACGGTAAAGAGTTCACGGAGAGAAGGCATGAAACAAGTTAAGTTCATGGAGAGAAGGCCTGGTCCTGTGACAGCACCTAGAGTTTAATATGGAGCAGAACCCAGACTGTAACAGCAAGTTTAGTGGTCGTGTGACAGCACCCAGAGTGCCCTCTTTAGCGCCTCACGCTCTCCCATATCGGCGGCCAACCAGACCCAAACAGACCCAAAGCGCTCAGTCAATCCCCAGCTCTCCCACTGGGAAAACATACATCACGGGGATACCTAAATACATATCTGGAATATTCCCGGATTGGAGGATCAGGAAGAAATTCCTGAGATTGCGGCTGAATGTTCTGCATGCAGGGGAGGTTCTTGTGAACGAGGTCTGGGTGACTCTGCTATTGAACTGCGCCAGGTCTGTAATAATCCCGAAGCTCCACCTATCAGACTCCTGTGAATGGAGTGTGAAAGCACATGGCAAGCAAGAACTCTCCTTGGAAAATGTGGCTTTGCGTCATCACCTTATATTCCAGAAATGCTTTGGGAGAGGTTGAGGGCCTGTCACTCACCGGGCATGACCATAGCAGTGACCCAGACGCAGGGAAGAGGCAGCACTGTATTTTGAAGGGCTGGGAGTAGGACCCTTTAGATGGAAAGGGCAGTCACCTGGGTACAGTCTAATATTCAAACATGCAGTATGTGGGGATGGAGGAGGAATAGAAGGCCTGCCAAGAGTGCATTCCATCTATTTTTCTTTTAACTGGATTTTAAAATTGTTTGGTAAAATGTGATATGAAATGTGTCTTTTTTCTTTTCTTTATGATTGACTTCTGTTTTATATAGATTTGTTTGAGGATGCTTTACAATTTGTAAAAGGTTAAATTAACAAAACACAATTAAAAAAATAAAAGAAAGCATGCATCCAAGTGTGTCCGCAAAGCCCATAAGAGGGTCGGTCCTCAGGACCCTGCTATGTCTGACCTGCAGCCGCCCACATGTCACTCTGAACCTGTGTCTCCCGCACAGTTCATCCATGTCACATGCATGATGTTGGTGCTGACAGGTGTACTTACCACATCAGAATACTGCATGTCACACCCCTTTTCCAACAGGCTGTAGTGCAATGCACCCCATTCACTCGGCCTTTCCCCAGTAATAATCCGCTCTCTCAATCAGTTTCACAACCAACTATTAACTTTATGTGCAAATTAGGGAATTAACTATTTACATTTGCATTAAAAAGATTTAATAAATAATGGGCCTTGGATACGATAATAAATAAATGATTACCCGGGGTGCGATAATGCAAATTATCTATCGGGGAAATTAGAAGCGATGAATATGCAAAGTGTCCTCGGGGGAAGGTCCAATGGGATTTCAATGCACTTCAAAAGCCCTCGAATGCCTTTTCATTTGCGGTTGATCGCTTTCGGCATATGATAGACACAATAAAACTACAAATGAGAGGAAACATAGAACAGCAGAGAGCTGCTTTTAATAAACATTACTGGGTAGTATGCATCACTGCACTGCGAGTCACCACAAATGGAGACATGCACAAGCCACATAGGCACCGATGTGTGCAGGCCCCGCACCCCTACCTCAGCCATATATGCAGAGAGGTGTGCAGGGAGCAGACACTTACCTCATACATATGTGCACTGATATGTGCAGGCACCAGGCACCTACCTCAGCCATATATGCACTTATGTGTGCAGGCACCATACACCTACCTCAGCCATATATGCATAGAGGTGTGCAGGGAGCAGGCACCTACCTCGGCCATATATGCACAGATGCGTGCAGGAAGCAGACACTTACCTCATACATATATGCACTGATATGTGCAGGCACCAGAAACCTACCTCAGCCATATATGCACAGAGGTGTGCAGGGAGCAGGCACCTACCTCAGCCATATATGCACTGATATGTGCAGGCACCGGACACCTACCTCAGCCATATATGCACAGAGGTGTGCAGGGAGCAGACACTTACCTCATACATATATGCACTGATATGTGCAGGCACCAGACACCTACCTCAGCCATATATGCATAGAGGTGTGCAGGGAGCAGGCACCTACCTCGGCCATATATGCACAGATGCGTACAGGCACCAGACGCCTACTTCAGCCATATATGCACAGAGGTGTGCAGGGAGCAGACACTTACCTCATACATATATGCACTGATATGTGCAGGCACCAGAAACCTACCTCAGCCATATATGCACAGAGGTGTGCAGGGAGCAGGCACCTACCTCAGCCATATATGCACTGATATGTGCAGGCACCGGACACCTACCTCAGCCATATATGCACAGAGGTGTGCAGGGAGCAGGCACCTACCTCAGCCATATATGCACTGATATTTGCAGGCACCGGACACCTACCTCAACCATATATGCACAGAGGTGTGCAGGGAGCTGGCACCTACCTCATACATATATGCACAGATGTGTGCAGGCACCAGACACCTACCTCAGCCATATATGCACGGAGGTGTGCAGGGAGCAGGCACCTACCTCAGCCATATATGCACTGATATGTGCAGGCACCGGACACCTACCTCAACCATATATGCACAGAGGTGTGCAGGGAGCTGGCACTTACCTCATACATATATGCACGGATGTGTGCAGGCACTGGACACCTACCTCAGCCATATATGCACTGATGTGGGCAGACACCAAACACCTACCTCAGCCATATATGCACAGAGGTGTGCAGGGAACAGGCACCTACCTCAGCCATATATGCACAGATGTGTGCAGGCACCGGACACCTACCTCAGCCATATATGCACTGACACATGCAGGCACCAGACACCTACCTCAGCCATATATGCACTGATGCATGCAGGCACCGGACACCTAACTCAACCATATATGCACAGAGGTGTGCAGGGAGCAGGCACCTACCTTAGCCATTTATGCACAGAGGTGTGCAGGGAGCAGGCACCTGCCTCAGCCATATATGCACTGATGTGTGCAGGCACCACACACCTACCTCAGCCATATATGCACTGATGTGTGCAGGAACCGGACACCTACCTCAGCCATATATGCACTGATGTGTGCAGGCATCGGACACCTACCTCATGCATGGATGCGTGCAGGCACCGGACACCTACCTCATATATATATGCACAGATGTGTGCAGGCACCGGACACCTACCTCAGCCATATATGCACAGAGGTGTGCAGGGAGCAATCACCTACCTCATACATGTATGCACTGTGTGCAGGCACCGGACACCTACCTCAGCCATATATGCACAGAGGTGTGCAGGGAGCAATCACCTACCTCATACATGTATGCACTGTGTGCAGGCACTGGACACCTACCTCAGCCATATATGCACTAATGTGTGCAGGCATCGGACACCTACCTCATACATATATGCACGGATGTCCCGGGAGGATAGCTCAGCGGCAACGTGCGCACCTTGGAAGCAAGACGACACGAAGCAACACAGGTTCGATCCCCGGGTCCGCGCTTAGAAACCTCTAGGTGTTTATGCGCATTATAAATGCGCAACTAAGACAAAAAAGAAAAACACTTATCTAACTAAAAAACAAACAATTCCTGTAACAGCACCTCGATGCCCGTGGGCTGTGTGAGTGCTTTAAACATGTAAATAAATGAATAAATGTGTGCAGGTACCGGACACCTACCTCAGCCATATATGCACAGAGGTGTGCAGGGAGCACTCACCTACCTCAGCCATATATGCATTGATGTGTGCAGGCACCGGACACGTACCTCAGCCATATATGCACAGAGGTGTGCAGTGAGCAGGCACCTACCTCAGACATATATGCACGGATGTGTGCAGGCACTGGATACCTACCTCAGCCATATATGCACTGACACATGCAGGCACCAGACACCTACCTCAGCCATATATGCAATGATGCATGCAGGCACCAGACACCTATCTCAGCCATACATGCACGGATGTGTACAGGCACCGGACACCTACCTTGGCCATATATGCACTGATGTGTGCAGACACTGGACACTGACCTCAATGATGTGTGCAGGCACCGCACACCTACCTCAGCCATATATGCCCTGATACGTACAGGCACCAGACACCTACCTCAGCCATATATGCACTGATGTGTGCAGGCACCGCACACCTACCTCAGCCATATATACACTGATGCGTGCAGGCATGACACCTACACCTACCTCAACCATGTATGCACTTATGTGTGAAGGCACCATACACCTACCTCAGCTATATATGCACAGAGGTGTGCAGGGAGCAGGCACCTACCTCGGCCATATATGAACTGATGCGTGCAGGCACTAGACATCTACCTCATACATATATGCACTGATGTGTGCAGGCACTGGACACCTACCTCAGCCATATATGCACTGATATGTGCAGGCACTGCACACCTACCTCAACCATATATGCACAGATGTGTACAGGGAGCAAGCACCTACCTCAGCACATATATCCATGTATGCATGCAGGCACCGGACACCTACCTCATACATGTGTGCAGGCACCAGAAACCTACATCAGTCATATATGCACTGATGTGAGTAGGCACCGAACACCTACCTTAGCCATATATGCAGGGAGCAGGCACCTACCTCAGCCATATATGCAGGGAGCAGGCACCTACCTCAGCCATATATACACTGATGCATGCAGGCACTGGCCACCTACCTCGGCAGGCACCGGACACCTACCTCAGCCATTTATGCACTGATGTGTGCAGGCATGACACCTACCTCAACCATATATGTACTGATGTGTGCAGGGAGCAGGCACCTACCTCTGCCATATATGTACTGATGCGTGCAGGCACTGGACACCTACCTCATACATATATGCACTCATGTGGGCAGGCACCGGACACCTACCTCAGCCATATATGCACAGAGGTGTGCAGGGTGCAAGCACCTACCTCAGCTATATATGTACTGATTTCTGCAGGCATTGACACCTACCTCATACATATATGCACTGATCTGTGCAGGCACCGGACACCTACATCAGTCATACATGCACTGATGTGTGTAGGCACTGAACACCTACCTGAACCATTTATGCACAGAGATGTGCAGGGAGCAGGCACCTACCTCAACCATATATACACTGATGCGTGCAGGCACCAGACACCTCCCTCAGCCATATATGCACGGGTGCATGCAGGCACGGACATCTACCTCATACATGTATGCACTGATGTGTGCAGGCACCGGCCACCTACCTCAGCCATATATGCCATGATGCATGCAGGCACCGCACACCTACCTCAGCCATATATACACTGATGCGTGCAGGCATGACACCTACACCTACCTCAACCATGTATGCACTTATGTGTGAAGGCACCATACACCTACCTCAGCTATATATGCACAGAGGTGTGCAGGGAGCAGGCACCTACCTCGGCCATATATGAACTGATGCGTGCAGGCACTAGACATCTACCTCATACATATATGCACTGATGTGTGCAGGCACTGGACACCTACCTCAGCCATATATGCACTGATATGTGCAGGCACTGCACACCTACCTCAACCATATATGCACAGATGTGTACAGGGAGCAAGCACCTACCTCAGCACATATATCCATTTGTGCATGCAGGCACCGGACACCTACCTCATACATGTGTGCAGGCACCAGAAACCTACATCAGTCATATATGCACTGATGTGAGTAGGCACCGAACACCTACCTTAGCCATATATGCAGGGAGCAGGCACCTACCTCAGCCATATATGCAGGGAGCAGGCACCTACCTCAGCCATATATACACTGATGCATGCAGGCACTGGCCACCTACCTCGGCAGGCACCGGACACCTACCTCAGCCATTTATGCACTGATGTGTGCAGGCATGACACCTACCTCAACCATATATGTACTGATGTGTGCAGGGAGCAGGCACCTACCTCTGCCATATATGTACTGATGCGTGCAGGCACTGGACACCTACCTCATACATATATGCACTCATGTGGGCAGGCACCGGACACCTACCTCAGCCATATATGCACAGAGGTGTGCAGGGTGCAAGCACCTACCTCAGCTATATATGTACTGATTTCTGCAGGCATTGACACCTACCTCATACATATATGCACTGATCTGTGCAGGCACCGGACACCTACATCAGTCATACATGCACTGATGTGTGTAGGCACTGAACACCTACCTCAACCATTTATGCACAGAGATGTGCAGGGAGCAGGCACCTACCTCAACCATATATACACTGATGCGTGCAGGAACCAGACACCTCCCTCAGCCATATATGCACGGGTGCATGCAGGCACGGACATCTACCTCATACATGTATGCACTGATGTGTGCAGGCACCGGCCACCTACCTCTGTCATAGATGCACTGATGTGTGTAGGCACCGGACACCTACCTCAGCCATATATGCACGGAGGTGTGCAGGGAGCAGGTGCCTATCTCAGCCCTATATGCACTGATGCGTGCAGGTGTCGGACACCTACCTCATACATATATGCTCTGATGTGTGCAGGCACCGGACACCTACCTCAGTCATATATGCACCGATGTGTGTAGGCACCGGACACCTACCTAAGCCATATATGCACAGAGGTGTGCAGGAGCAGGCACCTACCTCAGCCAAATATATATACTGATGTGTGCAGGCACCAGCCACCTGCCTCTGTCATAGATGCACTGATGTGTGTAGGCACCGGACACGTACCTCAGCCATATATGCACGGAGGTGTGCAGGGAGCAGGTGCCTAGCTCAGCCCTATATGCATTGATGTGTGCAGGCACTGGACACCTACCTCAGAGATATATGCACTGATGTGTGCAGACACTGGACACCTACCTCAGCCATATATACACAGATGTGTGCAGCCATATATAAGTAGATGTCTGCACAGGCTGGGCATGTACCCGACATATATGTACAGTTGAACTGTGTACAGGACACATATCAGCCATATATGCACAACTGTGTAAAGGGTTAAATCCACATACATCAGTCATATATGCTCAACTGTGTACAGGGTATGTGATGTACATCACTGATATATGCACACATGTGGTTACTCCCTCATGTGCTCTAGCCCCTTGAAGCGTCTCTTGTGCTAGATGTAATTACCAATAAAGATCTCAGATCAAATAACTGGGCAGACTCAAAGATGATTTCAAAGTACTACTTTATTCTCAATTTAATAAAGCTGGGCAAACTGGCAGAAATCAGACTGATGCTTGCGCACTTACACACAAACTTGATTACACATGGCTCTTATAACACAATATGCGTCATCTATGACAACATCCTATGTGGCAAACCATAAAGCCTAATAGCGGGAGATCCGCACACGGATCAGAGCGCATTTGGCAACAATTGGGAACCAGGACCAAAGGTTCCCTTTAGCTCACCATTGGCAGACACACCACCAAATGGAAGATAAAACGGCAATTGATTGATTGATTGATATTTTATTGCTATCGCGCTCATACACAAGTATTTCAGAGTGCGACAAGGCAAGGGAGGGGAACAGGGGAGAAACAAAAACAACAATCTTACTAGGCACAGTGACATTGAAAACGCGCAAGTGCAGGGTAGAGGGAGAAGGGGGAGAAGTGCATCGAAGGGGGAACAAAAGGAGAGTGCGGAGCGAGGAGGAAAAAAACCATAAATAATAATACATTAATAAATAAAAAGGCAACAAACAGAGGGAGAGCAGCCAGCAAGTGGCAAGTGCTGGGTTTGAGGCAGCAGGCTAGGTAGGTCTGATAAGTACAGGAAGAAAAAAAAGGGGGGCTGTATGAGTAAAGATACAGACCCCAGTGTAAGGAGTGGCCAGGAGGCAACGTGTGCGGGTGGCAAGAGGAGCAGTTACCTTGGCCCGGAGGAAAGAGGGTGGCCAGGTGCATGGTGCCGAGGGAGAGTAGAATCAGCAGGTGAGAGGGGGAGCGAAGGCAGAAGCAAAGAGGAAGGTCTTTAGTTGCTTCCGGAACCGGAGGTGGTTCTCCTCAAGTTTTAGAGTGGCAGCGAGGCTGTTTCAGAGGGAGGCCCCAGCCGAAGACAGACACAATGACATTCATAGGATTGCAACAAATTCCTCAAGCTAGAAGAGGCAGCGATAGACTCCTGAGATTACGAGCAGCGGAGGCAAGAACAATCTTGAACACTACAGTGACTGGGTTGAACTCGGACAACGAGATGATCTCTTTCCTTTGAAAACAGCATACTATAAATCATAGGGCACCTGGCGGGGTCCTGATTTACCCAGGTGGGTATACGTATCATAAACAAATAATCAGGATGAGGAGATCCAATACAGAGACACAAAAGTGCTGTGTGTGTGTGTGTGTTTATGATGTAATCACACAGGAAGTAGTTAGTGGCTCAACAATTTACTTTACATTCCTTCCGATAAGCACGAAAGATGGTTGAAACAAACGAACGGACAAAGTTAGTTATACAGTAGTAACACAAATAGGTGTCGGCCTCTGGAGTGTAGAGGTCAAAACTACATTGGGATGCATGTTTCCTTACTAGCCTTCCACCAATGGCTCAACGCACAAAACAACTACATCAAGTTCACCATTGAATGGAACTATCAAGCTATCAATTTTCTCGACTTGCACATCTATCGGTCCGGAGAGATGTTGAAGACAGAACTCTTTAGAAAACCTACCGATAGGAATACCCTAATTCACTTCACGAGTTACCATCCGCAAGGGTTGAAGTACAATCTCCCCTATGGTCAATTTCTCCGCATCCGGAGAAACTGTTCTGACAAAGAGAAATTTAACCTCCATGCACAACAACTGCAAACACGCCTTGGACAAAGAGGCTATCCGAGGAAGTCAATCAAGACAGCCAAAAAAAGAGCAGCAAACACCGATCGCTCCCTTTGCTTAACGACCAAAGAGAAAGACCCTATCAACAGAACCGTTTGTGTGACCACGTACAATCCTGTCAGTAACCTCATAAAAAACACCATCAACAAGCACTGGCATCTGGTTAAGAATGAAGGTACTCTTGTGAAAAAACCACTGTTCGCGTTTAAGAAGAACAGATATCTAAGAGACTCCCTGGTCCATACCTTCCTGGAACCTACTAAACCAGCAACAACTCTGTGGAACCTTCCGCCAGTGGTAGGCCATTTTAGTTGCGGGCAATGCGTTGCTTGCTGTTTTACAACCAACAGCAAAACTTTCACTCACAAGAACCTTGTCTGGAAACAGAACAGCCACACTAACTGCGAGAGTAAGTTCGTGATCTACGCCATCAAGTGTCCCTGTGACTTGGTCTGTATTGGCAAAACCATTAGACCTGTCAAACAAAGGATTAATGAGCACAGATCGTGCATTAAGAACCAAATCGAGGACAAGCCTTTGGTCGAACACTTCACCAAGAAGAAACACACCCACAAACAATTCACATGGACTGTGGTTCAGCAACTCCTGCCGCAAAGACAGGGAGGAGAAATCAACCTTGCCCTCACCAGACTTGAGCAAAAATGGGTTCACAAATTAGACTCGGTTAAAAACGGTTTAAATATAACCGTTGAATGGAAACACTTCTAGAAAACAACCAGTGCTCCGTAAACATGGCACCATCATGCCGTCAACACCCTCCCCAGGTGTCTGACCCTCAAGTAACACCTAAAGACACTCTAGCTCACCCATCATGGGTCCTGCCTCCTCTCGGAGGGAGCACTACAGATACCACCTTCATCATTGGGTTCATCATTACATCATTCATGGATTTTCAGCCACAGCACCAAGACTACAGCAATAGTAAATGATTTCAATTATGTCACTTTGGCCTGGTGCCCACCTGGTGTCCAACCCACACTCTACCACAGAGGACTGGCCATCCCCACACACCAGTTTTTCTCGCAAATGGTTACACTAGAACCTATTATCACCAGTGTCTACAACGCTCATTAAATGGAAATGTGCAACAACCACTAATACTGTACACCTTTGGCAGCAATGTTTTTAACCTTATTGTTGCCCGCTATGTTGTGTTGTCTTTTATGCACCAATGTACACTAATGCCAACCATGTCTACAATCTGCATGTGCCTCCGGCAGAAATCCTCAGTCCAAAACTGTGTTGATTTAGGTGTTGTATAATTTTTCTGTATCTAGAGCAATAGCCGATGGCTCACGGGCCTCAACAAGAGTCCACTCCACCTAGACATACTCTTAGTCCATGAGTCACACACATCGTGACACTTTCTGTATGTGTCCACCAATAGCAAATGCTATGTCACGCCCCACCGGACTACATCACCCATCTTCCCCTGCGTCGTCTCGCACTTCGATGGGGACACCACACATAGCCATCTGATAGGCTCCCGTGGGCAGCCTCTGTTTGACCGCAGGCTCCCATTGGCCTGTTTTCAGCAACAGGCAGTGTTTTAGACAGACAGCCACGGCTTCCTCAGCCACCTACTAACACGGCTCTCAGCAGTCCCCGCGCATCACAGCAGCTTATCATCACGACCGCGGTAAGTTTTCCTCGACTCGAACGCCGTGCAGCACGCACCGGGTCATATCACTAGCACGTCCTGCCCACTCGTAACGCAGTGATCAGTCTCACTTGAGGCACCCATCCACCAGCTCACCAGGGCTTCGCTCCTGTTTTTAAGTAGCCGCCATTATCTGGTCCTCCAAAAGGGCAAACTGTATTTACGTTTGGAACACTGTGTGTCCCAGGAGCCAGTGGCGTTCCTCTCAGTTCGGTAACCTTTGCACTTACCCCCGCGCTGGGTAAGCTTTTTCGAGATGCACTACAAGTTAAGCCTTCGAGATGCACAACTTGTGCACCACACTCGAGTTATTATTTACACCACCAACGCTGTACTCCAGGCACCACCACTGAGCTCACATTAGTACTCAGTGTCTTTAGAGCAATAACAGCACCTCCTCGCTTGACCACCATACCCTGGGTCACCTTTGATCTTCCTCATGACCCGTGAGCGCACAGGGTATTTCGACATGGTTGACAAAATAGCCACCAATTGTCTCCGACTTAGTGCCGGTCACGAACACCATCCAGCACTCTCGAATCCCCACGATTATGGGTTACTACACACCTGTTTTTCTACTCTCCTTCCAGACCTGGGTCCAATATCGGCCCACTCCGGTACCGTGAGACTCTGAACCACGTCGACCTCTAGGAAACTACAGCCGACCCACCCAGTGCCAGTATTGCACCGGTTATCCTGCATTCATTTCGGATTTCCCGACAGCATCCCTCTGCTACCTCAGCAGTAGGTAAGCTGTCCTTTGGATACACCTTGTGATGTATCACCTGGGCACCAATTGGCCTGTATTAAATACCTTTAGTACTTAATGAACAACTACTCGAGATCCTAACAGTTCTGTTTCACCCACAGACATCACGGTCAGCACCGCCACCGGTGCCTTTTCCTGTCGAAGGCCAGCACAAAGACAGGCTCTAACTAAGCCACTTTCTTTGGCTGAAACACACCCTGTGTTACACCCTGTGTCGAACTACGTGACACCACTGTATCACTACCTTGTATTTGTCATATTCAAAGATTGTTGTGTGCACTTTTTGTTTACCACGCCTCAGACCATCCCTAGTCTCAGGCTCATGTTTTTCCTGTACCAGCGGGTTCTTGTACCCCCTCGATCTGTAAGGAAACATGTATCCCAATGTAGTTTTGACCTCTACACTCCAGAGGCCGACACCTATTTGTGTTACTACTGTATAACTAACTTTGTCCGTTCGTTTGTTTCAATCATCTTTCGTGCTTATCGGAAGAAATGTAAAGTAAATTGTTGAGCCACTAACTACTTCCTGTGTGATAACATAATAAACACACACACACAGCACTTTTGTGTCTTTGAAAACAGCAGCCATATATAATATTATACAACAGGAGCTAAATGCAGAATGTAACAATTTAAATGATATATCTGTGCACAAACCTTAACTCAGATGTATGTCTTACATTGTCTTATGCCATATCTTTGTCCAATTTCCTTACTTTTTAGCTACTCTGTACACCTAATGCACACGCACATACGCGACCAGTGAACTCTATGTAAGTATTCATCTTACCCATTATCAACCAGCTCTTATTATAAGCTTTATTTACATAATCACCAGGTTTCTTCAAAGAGAAATGTTAGAAACCAAAAGAAAAATGGGGGGTTTGCGATTCCATTTTTTCAATTACAACCCCTATTCAAAACAAGGTCAATTCGAATTCTAATAAATTATTTTAAATTAGGATTCTTTAAATTTGCAAATAATATACTTTAGATTGTTCGAAACCAAATATATTTTCAGGTTATTAAAACCATGTGACATGACCAAGCTTCATTGCAAGTGCTGACTCTCCGCTACAAGATGGTGGATTCGATCAACTAAACGAGACCCAAGGAAAAGGGACTATTGATTAACACGCAACGTGGCAGTCTTGCGTTTGGTTACCTAGGTAACCAAAGTACACAATTTTAGCTATGGCGAACAGAAGGAGCCGACGCTCATCAGAGCATGGACTAGAAATACAGTAAACTGCTCTGCAGAAGCATCTCTCATCTCATTTATTTCACAAAGATATTAACCTAATTTGACGTGTTCAAGCTCAGTAACGTTGACAGAGCGAGACACCTCTTACGAGGGAGCTGCTCCAAATCCAGCCGCAGCGATTAAGGCTAGACTGGAAACATTGTAAAAGGGAAATACACAATTTGACGCTACAATATATGACCAATTGGGTTTTTTGTGCATAATATCGTACGCAGAAATAGGGAGTTTTCTTACCGGACTGCCCAGTTCAATTTTTCCTTTCACATTAATGGACAGTTTACTGTTACTTACAGGAACTGAGGGATCTAACCCAAGACACATTATACCTCTAAGCATTGGTAAGCACTCCATTTACATTATGTTTGCCAATTGCATATATGCTTTACAAATGACTAAAGAGTTTTTGCAAGACAAATATTAATGAATTCATCAATACACGTTTTTCTTTCTTTTTTCTTCTCTCTCACCCCACACTCCTCCCTTATACCAACCCCATATTTTCTGTCTCTTTTATATGGTTGATCCATGATTATTACAAACTGTGCAAAATTAACTGGTTTGAGTCTTACAATGTTATGACTCATAATTTATGCTTATCATGTTTTAACACACATTATTTGATTCACATAATGTGTTTCATGTATAGCAAATTAATTTGAATTTAATTGCACAAACGGAAAAATCCCAGACTCTGCCGGTTTTGAAAAAGGCTGCGTCCAGCCGAAACACGTGTCAGCTTAAGGGCACTGTAAAATTCAATAAAAATGAAACTATGCTAACCAGTTAAGTAGTTGTGCCTATTCCATTTCGGCGCAGTCTAGAGAAGTCATAATCATATAGCAATTATTAGCGGTCTCTGGCTATATCCGATTCTTCAGCAAGACGCAACAAATCATCGATATACTACTAAAGATAGCAGTTAACAATTCAAAAGTTAACCCACAGAAACATGTCTATAGAGGAGTCACCGCATGACCAACTTTTACTAGAGCCAGTCCTTGCTTCTCTCACAATTACCTTAAAGTTGGCACTTGGCAGACCTGTTACCTTACCTTACTAAACAAAAACAATGGCATCATATCTACGCAACCGAGAAGAGGAAACTAGAAATCTCGTCACAGCTCGAGGAGACATGACGCATGCTTTTGACAATCTAGGCACTAAAAAGGAGGATCTCCGTTACAAATTTGTCAAACTGGAAAGAATTTCAAAGAAAGAAATTGATAAACATTGGGAGTAAGTATCCCTGAAAAATTACGTGAAGACCAATTGCATCCCTAGAGGCCTAAGGATCTTAATATTCCCCAACTTCAACAATGAACAAGATAGTGATCTGGCCAATGCCTGGGAGAAAAACTTGAGCTCAAGCTCGATGACAATGATTGAGTTGGTAATTGAACAAAAGAGAGCACAAAAGGGCACTGGAAGGTATCAACACTTTGAAGAAGGAAATAGCTGAGATGAAAGCACTTGAAGCCACCAAGCAAAGAAAATGTACGAGATACTACAAGTATACCAGAACAAAGTAAAAATCAGGAAACTAAGGAAGAGCTATAGAGACGAAAGAGATTATGAGGAAGATCATGTCTATACATTCCAGCCTAAGTACAATCAGAACCCAAAGCCCTCATCAAAAAACTCAACCCCAAACACATCATCTGCAAGTTCAGAAGCTGACTCAGAAACGGATAATCAAGACCAGGAAGAATCTAATACAATAGAAAACAGCAGTTCAAATCTACCTGAAAATGGTAATCAGGACCAGCGCAGTTACATGAATCAGATCAAACGCTACAAGAGGGGAATAGGAATATCCAACCCAATCCAGCACAAAAATCGGTCTGTTTTCACATTCCAGGACCTATGGGAGTTACCCAAGTCACACCAGAGGAGAGGAAGGGGGGGGGGGGTGGTAGAAGACTGTGTAAATCCTTATGCTTTGGCCAATTTCAACAAAAGGTATACAAGGGTCAGCACGAAAGTGGGGTATCGGAACAAACAATGAAAGACTTAATACTCAATCTTTCCCAATGGGGCATAACCAAAGAGGAAAGATCAGGGCTTAATAAGGGACTCTCCTTTGCACCATCCGCCAATTTCAATCACATCGAAGTGCATATCAATTTGTTCAAGTTTGTTCGGAAAATAAAATAAAAAAAATGTTTTGCCACCAAAGCACCAGAGAAATTTCGAAAAAGCATGCCGATACCAATCAGTGAACTAACGATTCAAGAAATTGAGGACACCTTCATTTTGCGTTCTCTAATGGAAACAGAAGACTATGAAATGAGGAACTTGTTACAAGAACTGAACATCAAATCAGACACCCTTACTCCAAAAGAACTCCAAAAAAAATCCAAATTCCTTGAACAATTATCAACCGACAACGTGATTGACACTTTATATGAAGCAGTCTCGGAAGAACTATACAAGATTTCTGAAAGGGAAAGAAGAAGAATCGAAGACATGGAAGCAACAATAACAATCTGACTCATGCAGAAAGGAAAGCTTTGAAAGGATTAGCAGAAGATGCATCAATAACTATCAAGGAAGTGGACAAAGGAGGGAACATTGTCATTATGGACCGGGAAGATTACTTGCAAACTGCTTCGAACCACTTACCATCGCCACAGTGCTACAAAACCCTAACAGAAAATCCCAGACTAATGATTATTAATGAATTAGAACAGTACATCACCACATGGCACCGAAGGGGTCTGATAACTGATGATGAAAGAGCCTGCCTAATCATTAAAGAACCCATCACACCAACAATGTATTTCTTACCAAAGATACACAAGACATACGATCGGATCCCAGAGGGACGCCCAATCCTCAGTGGAATCGGATGGGCAACAGAGAACATTTCACAATAATTGGACAACATTCTTAGACCAAGAGCCAGCCAGGTAAAATCATACTTAAGAAACACAACGAGTATTATTAACACCCTTAGAACAGTCAAATGGCAAACAACGTATCAACTCGCCACCTTAGACATTAAGGCTCTGTATATGTCCATACAATACAAATGGGCAATTACTACAATTGATTATGCTTTCAGGGAAGACTCGGCATCATACTATCAGCAAACACAAATGATAAAGGAGATGCTACAACTAACATTGGACCACAACATTTTTATATTCAACAACTGCACATATCAACAGACAAAGGGAGTGGCCATGGGCACCAGATATGCCCCAGCCCTGGCCAACCTCTTTATGGGTATGTTTGAGGAGCACGTTGTGTATAAGGACCCAGACTATAGGAATAAGGTCAAACTTTGGACGCGGTACATTGACAACGTCCTTCTCATTTGGGAAGGAACTACAGAAGAGTTCTACGGATTCATGAATAGATTAAATTCAAATGTTTTTGGAATTGAATTTACAGGTCTATTCAGCAAGACACATATTCATTTTCTAGATCTTACTATTCATCCAGAAGGTGACAGTTTGGAAACATGGACATACAGAAAGGACACAGAGGTCAACTCCACACTAGATGCCAAGAGCTGCCATTTCAAACCAACCATTAACAACACTCCAATTGGAGAATACACACGAGCCAGACGTAATTGCCAAAAACATGATACATTTGAAGAAGAATGCAGTCTTTTGAGAGGCAGATTTAAACAATGAGGATGTAAAAAAATGAACATAGAGATAGCCTACAATGCCACAAAGGTCAAGAAGCAAGCAGACACCCTCCAGAATAGAAAAGAAGGAACCACCTGAAACAATGCCAGTGAGATTCATGACCAAACACAGCCAGAACTACTATGTCCTACGCAAAGTCTTGCAAAAACACTGGTATCTTCTCCAACTGGATGAACACACCAAGAATTATATAGACACAAAACCGAACATGATATTCAAAAGGGAGGACACTGTGAGACAGATTGTGACTCCATTGTTACTGCAGATGCGAAAGACAAAAGAAACAAGACTTGGTTGGAAACTGATCACATTGGATTTAGAAAATGTGGCACATGCACCATGTGCAAATATGCGCATGTGCAAACAAAGGAATTTCACAACACAAATGGAGTAATCGTGAAGATCAAGCAGGAAATAAATTGCAGAACCAAATATGTGGTGTATGGGATCATTTGCTGTTTGTGTTTTTTATTTTGTCCTACGTCCAGGTGACTCACAACTCGGGTTTGTGAGAAGGACGTGGAGGAAACGCTGGGAGTCACCTGGACGTAGGACAAAATAAAAAACCAGAGCGAGTGGAATGGGATTGACATGACAACAATGCGACATCCATAACAAAAGAAAGAAAAAAACTGACAACACAGCAGATGGCCTGTGTATTTACTCCCCGTTCTGAAAATAAGGAAACTATAAAATGAATGCAAAAAATTAAAGAAATAAGTATGTAATCCTACTCACTTGCTGGCCCACTACGCAGACATATGCGCCTAGAAAGGGCTCCTCGCACCGCATACAAGAAATAGAAGTTGTATTTGCCCAAAAACAAGACGGTTGTGAAACAACAGTTGATTGTGGCATGAATGTGCACACAAGAAAAGAAAAGCAAACGTCCTGAAGACAGGCCCACAAAGCTACGTGATTAGAAATCACCTGAACACACAACGTCACTAAGTGGACCTAGAAACACTAATATGTGTTGACACATGAAAGGACAATATTCTATCCTTGTTCTAAAGTAGACTAGGGGCTTAGAATACAACACCTGCCCCCTCTATCCAATACTAACCTCACAAATCACCCCCTTCAAAAGACACAAAGGAAAGGTGGTGTTGATGAAAGATGTGTGGCTTAAACCTACTTGACATGGGTACACAATAGTGAATGTATTTGACTGGTTTTTCCTATGAATTGTTTTTGTATAAAATAATAACTATAATATGCATCTTGAACATGGCATAAGGTGTAGTTAAAACTCCTTTCCCCTGCATTGTTGTATGGTATGAATATGGTCACTTCCTTGTAGGTGCAAGTGTGGAACCCCCATAGATATCATTGATTCCTGGTCCTCACCCACTGAGCCCCCCAAATAAAGAGGACTTCCAAGCTCGTGTATATCACCTATCAGTACTTGGCCCTTACAGATGTGTTCTTGTTATTTAATCTAAGAGAAATATGCCTCCTCCATTGGATTATCCGTCTACCTCCCTTCATGCTTTGCAGCTAATGCTCAAAAATAGCATCCTTCATCCCAAGCCAACATTGACTCCTCTTTGTTTTGCACACAAACCTGTTCTTCCAGCATCGCCTGACTCTGCAAACCTGATCTGTTTCTGAGGTAGTTAAATTGAATATTAACACGAGCCGGCGTCCATGTTCCACATATGGCCGTCCTTGCCACGTTATATATTCCTCTACAGCAAGCTTCTATGTATCTTTTCAACCATGCGTTACTGCATATTTACACTTATTAGTCAGCAAATTGCTTTCTCTTCTTTTACATTCATGATTACTTTATGGTTTCATGCATGTTTCTCTTATTGCTTCAATTACATTATCACTCTTATGTATTTCCATATCGTTTCAGCATGTTCTCGTACATCTTCTTCATGACATCACGCTATCCATTTCAGGTGTCATTCAGAACTCCACGATGTCCAATGGTGCATGCTGACATCCTTCTACGCTTTCAGTGCGAGGGTACATTCAATACGGTGGTCTGCGTGCATGTCATCTCTCATACACTCGATGCAGTATAGGCATAACGCATGGAGTCTCCCACAGGGTGCTTCTCCTGCTCTTCCAGTAGGACGGCGGTGAGGGGGCAGGAGTTAGGGAAAATGCACCCACCTGCTCCTCTGCACACTTCTTAAGAAACCAACACTGGACCCTGACAATCTCAGCAACTACTGCCTCATTACCCATCTCCCATTTCTAGGTAAGATCCTTGAGAAAGCAGTTGCCGAGCACCCTGACATCCAGACCTGGCTCTCTGCTCTGAACCTCGAGGGATGCATACCCCAGCTGGCCCCCTGTGCCAAGTCCCAACATCGACAGACAACTCACGTTCAGACAGCACATAGCAAGGAAGACACAAATGACCTGGTGCCAACTTTCTCTCCTGCGGAAAATCAAGCCCTCCACCCCAGAAAACGACTTCATATCTGCTGTCCAAGCCTTGGTCTTGTCCCACCTGAATGGTGGCAATGCCATTATGGAAGGCCTTCCAGTGACTACCCAGGCACCCCAGAAATGTGCCCTGCATTCTGCAGCAAGCTTCATTAAAGGACTTCCAAATGTGATCACATCACCCCGACCTTCATCAAACTGCACTGACTCCCATGCGTATCGTCATCACATCCTGCTGCATCATCTACAAGGCTGTGGCCCTGAAGTCCTCAAGCTCCTATCACCACATCCTGCTGCATCATCTACAAGGCTGTCACTCTGAAGTCCCCAAGCTCCTATCACCACATCCTGCTGCATCATCTACAAGGCCGTCACCCTGAAGTCCCCAAGCTCCTATCACCACATCCTGCTGCATCATCTACAAGGCCGTCACCCTGAAGTCCCCAAGCTCCTATCACCACATCCTGCTGCATCATCTACAAGGCCGTCACCCTGAAGTCCCCAAGCTCCTATCACCACATCCTGCTGCATCATCTACAAGGCCGTCACCCTGAAGTCCCCAAGCCCCTATCACCACATCCTGCTGCATCATCTACAAGGATGTCATCCTGAAGTTCCCAAGCTCCTATCATCACATCCTGCTGCATCATCTACAAGCCCGTCACCCTGAAGTCCCCAAGCTCCTATCATCTTCACATCCTGCTGCATCATCTACTAGGCTGTCACCCTGAAGTTCCAAAGCCCCTATAATCACATCCTGCTGCATCATCTACAAGGCCGTCACCCTGAAGTCCCCAAGCTCCTATCATCACATCCTGCTGCATCATCTACAAGGCTGTCATCCTGAAGTCCCCAAGCTCCTATTATCTTCACATCCTGCTGCATCATCTACTAGGCTGTCACCCTGAAGTTCCCAAGCCCCTATAATCACATCCTGCTGCATCATCTACAAGGCCGTCACCCTGAAGTTCCCAAGCCCCTATCATATTCAGATTCTGCTGCATCATCTACAAGGCCGTCACCCTGAAGTCCCCAAGCTCCTATCACCACATCCTGCTGCATCATCTACAAGGCCGTCACCCTGAAGTCCCCAAGCTCCTATCACCACATCCTGCTGCATCATCTACAAGGCCGTCACCATGAAGTCCCCAAGCTCCTATCACCACATCCTGCTGCATCATCTACAAAGCCGTCACCCTGAAGTCCCCAAGCTCCTATCACCACATCCTGCTGCATCATCTACAAAGCCGTCACCCTGAAGTCCCCAAGCCCTTGTCATCACATCCTGCTGCATCATCTACAAGGCCGTCACCCTGAAGACCCCAAGCCCCTATCATCACATCCTGCTGCATCATCTACAAGGCTGTCACCCTGAAGTCCCCAAGCTCCTATCACCACATCCTGCTGCATCATCTACAAGGCTGTCACCCTGAAGTCCCCAAGCTCCTATCACCACATCCTGCTGCATCACCTACAAGGCTGTCACCCTGAAGTCCCCAAGCCCCTATCATCACATCCTGCAGCATCATCTACAAGGCCGTCACCCTGAAGTCCCCAAGCTCCTATCACCACATCCTGCTGCATCATCTACAAAGCCGTCACCCTGAAGTCCCCAAGCTCCTATCACCACATCCTGCTGCATCATCTACAAGGCCCTCACCCTGAAGTCCCCAAGCCCCTATCACCACATCCTGCTGCATCATCTACAAGTCCCCAAGCTCCTATTACCACATCCTGCTGCATCATCTACAAGGCTGTCACCCAGAAGTCCCCAAGCCCCTATCACCACATCCTGCTGCATCATCTACAAGGCTGTCACCCTGAAGTCCCCAAGCTCCTGTCACCACATCCTGCTGCATCATCTACAAGGCTGTCACCCTGAAGTCCCCAAGCCCCTGTCACCACATCCTGCTGCATCATCTACAAGGCTGTCACCCTGAAGTCCCCAAGCCCCTATCACCACATCCTGCTGCATCATCTACAAGGCCGTCACCCTGAAGTCCCCAAGCCCCTATCATCTTCACATCCTGCTGCATCATCTACAAGGCTGTCACCCTGAAGTCCCCAAGCCCCTATCACCACATCCTGCTGCATCATCTGCAAGGCTGTCACCCTGAAGTCCCCAAGCCCCTGTCATCACATCCTGCTGCATCATCTAAAAGGCCCTCACCCTGAAGTCCCCAAGCCCCTATCATCACATCCTGCTGCATCATCTACAAGGCTGTCACCCTGAAGTCCCCAAGCCCCTATCACAACACCCTGCTGCATCATCTACAAGGCTGTCACCCTGAAGTCCCCAAGCCCCTATCATCTTCACATCCTGCTGCATCATCTACAAGGCTGTCACCCTGAAGTCCCCAAGTGCCTATCATCACATCCTGCTGCATCATCTAAAAGGCCCTCACCCTGAAGTCCCAAAGCCCCTATCATCACATCCTGCTGCATCATCTACAAGGCCGTCACCCTGAAGTCCCCAAGCCCCTGTCATCACATCCTGCTGCATCATCTACAAGGCCGTCACCCTGAAGTCCCCAAGCCCCTATCACCACATCCTGCTGCATCATCTGCAAGGCCGTCACCCTGAAGTCCCCAAGCCCCTGTCACCACATCCTGCTGCATCATCTGCAAGGCCGTCACCCTGAAGTCCCCAAGCTCCTGTCACCACATCCTGCTGCATCATCTGCAAGGCCGTCACCCTGAAGTCCCCAAGCCCCTGTCACCACATCCTGCTGCATCATCTACAAGGCCGTCACCCTGAAGTCCCCAAGCCCCTGTCATCACCTCCTGCTGCATCATCTGCAAGGCCGTCACCTTGAAGTCCCCAAGCCCCTGTCATCACATCCTGCTGCATCATCTACAAGGCCGTCACCCTGAAGTCCCCAAGCTCCTATCACAACATCCTGCTGCATCATCTACAAGGCCGTCACCCTGAAGTCCCCAAGCCCCTATCACCACATCCTGCTGCATCATCTACAAGGCCGTCACCCTGAAGTCCCCAAGCTCCTATCATCTTCACATCCTGCTGCATCATCTACTAGGCTGTCACCCTGAAGTTCCCAAGCCCCTATAATCACATCCTGCTGCATCATCTACAAGGCCGTCACCCTGAAGTTCCCAAGCCCCTATCATCACATCCTGCTGCATCATCTACAAGGCCGTCACCCTGAAGTCCCCAAGCTCCTATCACCACATCCTGCTGCATCATCTACAAGGCCGTCACCATGAAGTCCCCAAGCTCCTATCACCACATCCTGCTGCATCATCTACAAAGCCGTCACCCTGAAGTCCCCAAGCCCTTGTCATCACATCCTGCTGCATCATCTACAAGGCCGTCACCCTGAAGACCCCAAGCCCCTATCATCACATCCTGCTGCATCATCTACAAGGCCGTCACCCTGAAGTCCCCAAGCTCCTATCACCACATCCTGCTGCATCATCTACAAGGCTGTCACCCTGAAGTCCCCAAGCTCCTATCACCACATCCTGCTGCATCACCTACAAGGCTGTCAACCTGAAGTCCCCAAGCCCCTATCATCACATCCTGCAGCATCATCTACAAGGCCGTCACCCTGAAGTCCCCAAGCTCCTATCACCACATCCTGCTGCATCATCTACAAGGCCGTCACCCTGAAGTCCCCAAGCTCCTATCACCACATCCTGCTGCATCATCTACAAGGCCCTCACCCTGAAGTCCCCAAGCCCCTATCACCACATCCTGCTGCATCATCTACAAGTCCCCAAGCTCCTATCACCACATCCTGCTGCATCATCTACAAGGCTGTCACCCTGAAGTCCCCAAGCCCCTATCACCACATCCTGCTGCATCATCTACAAGGCTGTCACCCTGAAGTCCCCAAGCTCCTGTCACCACATCCTGCTGCATCATCTACAAGGCTGTCACCCTGAAGTCCCCAAGCCCCTGTCACCACATCCTGCTGCATCATCTACAAGGCTGTCACCCTGAAGTCCCCAAGCCCCTATCACCACATCCTGCTGCATCATCTACAAGGCCGTCACCCTGAAGTCCCCAAGCCCCTATCATCTTCACATCCTGCTGCATCATCTACAAGGCTGTCACCCTGAAGTCCCCAAGCCCCTATCACCACATCCTGCTGCATCATCTGCAAGGCTGTCACCCTGAAGTCCCCAAGCCCCTGTCATCACATCCTGCTGCATCATCTAAAAGGCCCTCACCCCGAAGTCCCCAAGCCCCTATCATCACATCCTGCTGCATCATCTACAAGGCTGTCACCCTGAAGTCCCCAAGTGCCTATCATCACATCCTGCTGCATCATCTAAAAGGCCCTCACCCTGAAGTCCCCAAGCCCCTGTCATCACATCCTGCTGCATCATCTACAAGGCCGTCACCCTGAAGTCCCCAAGCCCCTGTCATCACATCCTGCTGCATCATCTACAAGGCCGTCACCCTGAAGTCCCCAAGCCCCTGTCATCACATCCTGCTGCATCATCTACAAGGCCGTCACCCTGAAGTCCCCAAGACCCTGTCACCACATCCTGCTGCATCATCTGCAAGGCCGTCACCCTGAAGTCCCCAAGCCCCTGTCACCACATCCTGCTGCATCATCTGCAAGGCCGTCACCCTGAAGTCCCCAAGCTCCTGTCACCACATCCTGCTGCATCATCTGCAAGGCCGTCACCCTGAAGTCCCCAAGCCCCTGTCACCACATCCTGCTGCATCATCTGCAAGGCCGTCACCCTGAAGTCCCCAAGCCCCTGTCATCACCTCCTGCTGCATCATCTGCAAGGCCGTCACCTTGAAGTCCCCAAGCCCCTGTCATCACATCCTGCTGCATCATCTGCAAGGCCGTCACCCTGAAGTCCCCAAGCCCCTGTCATCACATCCTGCTGCATCATCTGCAAGGCCGTCACCCTGAAGTCCCCAAGCCCCTATCACCACATCCTGCTGCATCATCTACAAGGCCGTCACCCTGAAGTCCCCAAGCCCCTATCACCACATCCTGCTGCATCATCTACAAGGCCGTCACCCTGAAGTCCCCAAGCTCCTATCACCACATCCTGCTGCATCATCTACAAGGCCGTCACCCTGAAGTCCCCAAGCCCCTATCACCACATCCTGCTGCATCATCTACAAGGCCGTCACCCTGAAGTCCCCAAGCTCCTGTCACCACATCCTGCTGCATCATCTACAAGGCCGTCAGCCTGAAGTCCCCAAGCCCCTGTCACCACATCCTGCTGCATCATCTACAAGGCCGTCACCCTGAAGTCCCCAAGCCCCTGTCACCACATCCTGCTGCATCATCTACAAGGCCGTCACCCTGAAGTCCCCAAGCCCCTGTCACCACATCCTGCTGCATCATCTACAAGGCCGTCACCCTGAAGTCCCAAAGCCCCTGTCACCACATCCTGCTGCATCATCTACAAGGCCGTCACCCTGAAGTCCCCAAGCCCCTGTCACCACATCCTGCTGCATCATCTACAAGGCCGTCACCCTGAAGTCCCCAAGCCCCTGTCACCACATCCTGCTGCATCATCTACAAGGCCGTCACCCTGAAGTCCCCAAGCCCCTGTCACCACATCCTGCTGCATCATCAACAAGGCCGTCACCCTGAAGTCCCCAAGCTCCTGTCATCACATCCTGCTGCATCATCTACAAGGCCGTCACCCTGAAGTCCCAAAGCCCCTGTCACCACATCCTGCAGCATCATCTACAAGGCCGTCACCCTGAAGTCCCCAAGCCCCTGTCACCACATCCTGCTGCATCATCTACAAGGCCGTCACCCTGAAGTCCCCAAGCCCCTGTCACCACATCCTGCTGCATCATCTACAAGGCCGTCACCCTGAAGTCCCCAAGCCCCTGTCACCACATCCTGCTGCATCATCTACAAGGCCGTCACCCTGAAGTCCCCAAGCCCCTGTCACCACATCCTGCTGCATCATCTACAAGGCCGTCACCCTGAAGTCCCCAAGCTCCTGTCATCACATCCTGCTGCATCATCTACAAGGCCGTCACCCTGAAGTCCCCAAGCCCCTGTCATCACATCCTGCTGCATCATCTACAAGGCCGTCACCCTGAAGTCCCCAAGCCCCTGTCATCACATCCTGCTGCATCATCTACAAGGCCGTCACCCTGAAGTCCCCAAGCCCCTGTCACCACATCCTGCTGCATCATCTACAAGGCCGTCACCCTGAAGTCCCCAAGCCCCTGTCACCACATCCTGCTGCATCATCTACAAGGCCGTCACCCTGAAGTCCCCAAGCCCCTGTCACCACATCCTGCTGCATCATCTACAAGGCCGTCACCCTGAAGTCCCCAAGCACCTGTCACCACATCCTGCTGCATCATCTACAAGGCCGTCACCCTGAAGTCCCCAAGCCCCTGTCATCACATCCTGCTGCATCATCTACAAGGCCGTCACCCTGAGGTCCCCAAGCCCCTGTCATCACATCCTGCTGCATCATCTACAAGGCCGTCACCCTGAGGTCCCCAAGCCCCTGTCATCACATCCTGCTGCATCATCTACAAGGCCGTCACCCTGAAGTCCCCAAGCCCCTATCATCACATCCTGCTGCATCATCTACAAGGCCGTCACCCTGAAGTTCCCAAGCCCCTATCATCACATCCTGCTGCATCATCTGCAAGGCCGTCACCCTGAAGTCCCCAAGCTCCTATCACCACATCCTGCTGCATCATCTGCAAGGCCGTCACCCTGAAGTCCCCAAGCCCCTGTCACCACACCCTGCTGCATCATCTACAAGGCCCTCACCCTGAAGTCCCCAAGCCCCTATCACCACATCCTGCTGCATCATCTACAAGTCCCCAAGCTCCTATCACCACATCCTGCTGCATCATCTACAAGGCTGTCACCCTGAAGTCCCCAAGCCCCTATCACCACATCCTGCTGCATCATCTACAAGGCTGTCACCCTGAAGTCCCCAAGCTCCTGTCACCACATCCTGCTGCATCATCTACAAGGCTGTCACCCTGAAGTCCCCAAGCCCCTGTCACCACATCCTGCTGCATCATCTACAAGGCTGTCACCCTGAAGTCCCCAAGCCCCTATCACCACATCCTGCTGCATCATCTACAAGGCCGTCACCCTGAAGTCCCCAAGCCCCTTTCATCTTCACATCCTGCTGCATCATCTACAAGGCCGTCACCCTGAAGTCCCCAAGCCCCTGTCACCACATCCTGCTGCATCATCTACAAGGCCGTCACCCTGAAGTCCCCAAGCTCCTGTCATCACATCCTGCTGCATCATCTAAAAGGCTGTCACCCTGAAGTCCCCAAGCCCCTGTCATCACATCCTGCTGCATCATCTACAAGGCCGTCACCCTGAAGTCCCCAAGCCCCTATCATCACATCCTGCTGCATCATCTGCAAGGCCGTCACCCTGAAGTCCCCAAGCCCCTATCATCACATCCTGCTGCATCATCTGCAAGGCCGTCACCCTGAAGTCCCCAAGCCCCTTTCACCACATCCTGCTGCATCATCTACAAGGCCGTCACCCTGAAGTCCCCAAGCCCCTGTCATCACATCCTGCTGCATCATCTACAAAGCTGTCACCCTGAAGTCCCCAAGCCCCTGTCATCACATCCTGCTGCATCATCTACAAGGCCGTCACCCTGAAGTCCCCAAGCTCCTATCATCACCACATCCTGCTGCATCATTTACAAGGCCGTCACCCTGAAGTCCCCAAACCCCTATCACCACATCCTGCTGCATCATCTACAAGGCCGTCACCCTGAAGTCCCCAAGCCCCTATCATCACATCCTGCTGCATCATCTACAAGGCCGTCACCCTGAAGTCCCCAAGCACCTATCATCACATCCTGCTGCATCATCTACAAGGCCGTCACCCTGAAGTCCCCAAGCCCCTATCATCACATCCTGCTGCATCATCTACAAGGCCGTCACCCTGAAGTCCCCAAGCTGCTTCGCTGAGAAACTCAGCATCTCCGGAGACCTGCGATCCACCAGCAGTAAGGAAATGTGCAGACTTGAATTACAACGGTGCAGGAAGGAAAGAACAAGAAGACAGGCCTTCACTGTCCACATTCCAAGACTCTGGAACATCCTTCCCATCAATGTCAGTCTTGCACCAACATGTCAACACTTCAGGAAAGAGGTCAATACCTTCCTCTTCCAGGAATGGCTCCTCCTTAACACCTAGCTTCAAAACCCTGCACTCCCCACCCCACTCAGTGACCCATGCTGCCAATTGCCCACCCTGAGCTCTTAGCTCCCCGCTCTTTTTGTATCTGCTTCCGTCGCTGTGTTCTTCCCCCCATGATTGTAAAGTGCTCTGTTCCTTCCTGAAGCTCGCCCGCACTCAATAAATACCAAAATACCATCATAATAATCATAATGATAATAACTGTGGTTGGGGACCATGTATTCAGCCATGTACTGCGTGTGAGGGAGATATTGAAGCATGGTGTTCTTTAGTCTCACCCAGAACCACAATTACATGGACATATACCCCTATTGTGACTCTAACCGCAAGGTGCTGCATGTGGACATGTAACAGTGCATGGTTTCACCACTTGGTGTCTCTGCGTCATTACATAGAGCCCCCATGTCCAAACATACATGCGCTCTCCTCAAAGCACATGGGTGTCTTGCCCTGAAAGTAGGTTCAGCCGGAGAATTGTGGGACCATGGGATAGAGCCCTCTCCAGGAAATGAGAAGCATCAATATCTGTGGGTTCGATCCTCCCCACCAATGATCTTCACCTATTTTAGTATTAGCCTAATTATAATGTTAATGAAAGGTTTCCTCTGCCCATGATTAATGGTATTTCTATTTCACACTGGTCTTACTGTAGTGCTTGATGTACAGCACAATGGTTCTCAACTAGACCTGGGTGCAGGCCTTGCGTGATCGAAGCCATCTATTATCCAGAACTAGAAAAGTAGGGAGCGCAGCAGGGTAATGCACCAGTGCAACACGCAAAGTACAGTAATGCCAAAGAAATACAGTGATCCTTTAAAAAGATCCTTTAACGGGTCTGATGGTATGTTGTTATATAAATGTGTCTAACACTGATGATTCAATGTCATTAAAGCGCTGAAAGGAATCGAAGCAGGAGGAACATACAGCAAGAGACGACCTGCAAACAAATACATTATTCCCACCAAAATGAAATTGTTTCTTAAAGAAGTCCAAATTCAGTTGTAATCATGAACCAGACAGAGGCTATTCCAAATATGTGGCCTCAGAAACATTGGCCATCCTGCTGACTGTAGATCATATCTCCCTCACTGTTGCCGGAGTGTGGCAGCCGGCAGATCTCCGGTGACATGCAGGGATATACAAGGGAGAAGCTGGATGCAGACAGGATGGGATAGTCTTGAAAAGGCATTCATGAATTCCAGATTGAACCGGTAGCCAGTCTAGTCTGAGCAAAGTTGGGGTGCTACAACATGAATTGGGGATGTTAGTCATGATCCCTGTGGTTTGAGACTCTGGGACCTCCTAGGCTGTCTTTGTGTGCAGCTGGTGTATAAAGCATTGCGATGACCACTCTTTGCTCCAAAGATGGCACCTGCACTATAGCCAACATGAAGTTCAGAAAAGTAGGCTGAATATTCCTGAAAAGATATATAAGTTAGTTAATTTGAGATGTTGGCAATAAGGTTTACAGAAGGTTTTGCTACGTGCACCACTCCACTTGAACTGGCAGCCTATCCTTTGCTCCAAGATCATCAAAGAACTAGCACTCCCTGCACCTACCACTTCCATCTCCAGCACCTTCGCTGTCTTCTCTCGAATCTTCCCTACCTGCTATCAGGTGGTCATCATCCGATTCCTCCTAGAACAATGACCAACAGTCCTGCTAACTCCCAACTCGCTCACTGCTCCAAAATCCTAGAGCATGTCTCTTCAGCCACATGGAACAGCATGGAGTCGTTGACCTCTTAAATTGGCATCCCGTAGGTAGCAATCCACTGAAACAGAGCTCCTGTATGTTTCCAGCTTTCTTAGTACCCCCCAATAGTCCCACCTTTCATCTATCCTTACCAGCCTTCTGTCTGCTGCGTTTGCTCCTCTCGACCACCTATCTCTCCTCCTAACTCCCGACACCTCGGCTTCAAGGACAACACCCTGTAGAGGTACAGTCAGACATCCTCACTCCAGGCTCCGCCCCTATGTTGCCTATATGTTGTGAACCAGAGATGACGACATGTGCAGGACCAGTCAGTATACCAATACCTCAGAGAACCTTCTAGACAAGATATCCATTGAGGAAATCCTACCTGAATGCATGGAGACGTAGTATTCTTTTGGATGAAGTGCCGGAGGAAATGTGCATTTGAGCAAAGAAAGGAGCCTGACGACGTCACATGAAATAAGAGCTGACGTATCTAAAGGTTGGATGGAGGGAAGAAACGTGACAGTATTCTCTAAGAATTAAAGAACAGATGGCACAGATGAGCAACATTTCGGGCTCAAGATGAAGATGCTCATGCTACAGAAATGTTGAAGAATATGTAAATCAGTTTACACGTGTACAGTTGCTGAAACGCAAGTAGGGAAAAGTAATCTTAAGGCTGGCTACGTAGTGAATTAGATTGCGGCGATGCACCAATGTATATACATAGGAATGTATATAACCTGGATGATTCCACATGGCACTTTATCAGGCCTGAAACCTCATGATCAAGAAAAAAGACTTTCAGATGATGGCAAGGCACGTTTCAGAGAAGTTGGGGCTGGCCCAGAACCAAGCAGGTAAGACTACAGTGAAACTGATGCCTGTCAAGAAGGCTACAACGAATGTGAGAAAGGAACACGCTTCTGTTTGAAGCAGCATGAAAAAACACTAAGGGTTTCTACAGTTCATCATTTAATAGGATTAAATGCTGCAAAAGACTTGCAAAGAGTGGTCTTGAAGTCACATGGGTGAGATTGAAATTGCTTGGGTCAGGCTGTGCCGGAACTAGAAGACAGAGTGAAGGTATACTGCCTTTATTTCCCAGACAAAGTCAACAGTTACAAGGCCAAATTCAAAAACCTAATTGCCTGATAGACTGAAGGAGTGTTGATGGATAGTGGGTTAATTGGAGGGGAGGCATGATCATGCCGAGCTTCCATGCACCTGGAGGGTAGCCTGCGTGCTGCTAGTGTGTGGAATATTTTAGAGGGAAACAAGGGTGCCAAACCAATCATAGCGGGCCGTATAATGAAGAGCCCTATAGTTTGAAGAACCAATTAATCATTGTTTATCTAGTGATGACCAGTTTTAGGGGTGGGTTCTGATGCCCACCTGACTTAGGTACCCAATCATAACCAGTGGCTATATAGAACGTATACGTAGGTGTTCACTGAGTGCCAACCACAGGTACTCATACGTTTTGTAGTTTGCCACGTAGTATGATGTCAGCAGTGACGAATATTTGTTATAAAAGAACTGTTTTTTATGAAAGTACGTTGTCGGATGATGCCCATTGTGCTCCCTGTTTTAGATAATTGATAGTAAAACAGAAACGCACTTTGCCAACTTCCTGAGTCATTTTGATTATTGATGTTTGAGTAACTTCTGCATCTCCCTCCGCCTCTGAGTATTGCTACCTCGTCTTAAAGGGCTCTTGGGAGTAAGAGTTCAACCCTTGCCTCTGTAGCCTCCTCCATTTCTATCTCCAGGGAACCCTGAAGCCTCCTGTGCTACCCCTCTGGGGTCCCTGAAGAGTCTGCTCTATGTCCTCCCTTGTTCACTCTGCATTTCATCCATTGGCAAACTCATCACCTCCTGTAGGTCCTCCTATCATGTCTCTGCTGATGAAATCCAAATCTTTGTTTCCTTCACCCCCGCCCTCCGATCATTCTTCCTGCATGACTCCAATCAGTCCTCCAATAAGGAGATAAACAACCTCCCCACCTCTATGAGCTTACCTCTCCTACCACTCCCCTTTCCATCCTCCAAGACCCCCCGGGGCCCACTATTTGTGGGTTCTCTTTGACAGCGATCTTTCAGGCTTAGCCTCCTCTACATCTGTAAAATCCCTTGCGTTCTCACCTTTCACTCTGTTTCTACTCTGACCTTTGACCTCAGCAGCCTGAGTTACTCATCTATCCTCCTGATGGGGCTCCCTCTCTACCACTTTACCTCTGCTTCACAAGTGACTTGACCTTGCTTCCCCCACCCTCCATATCCTCCCACAATCAGGGCAGTTTCTAGTCTATTTGGTGACTAGGGCAACACACTAGACTGTGCTCCCCGTGCGCGGCATGCGTGCCTCTCCCATACTACACTCCATGGTTTAGTTACCCCTACCCAACGTCAATAAATCACTGCTATAAACATGAAAAAGTTTTAATACATTGTAATTCAAGCACTTTGCAGTAATTCCTCAGACAAAGCAGAGTACACAACCAGTAAATACTAGTCTGAAGTTTTGTGTCAATTTCTTGTCTATATTAAGGGCACTCTCCTTGACTTTGCTGCTGCGAAAACATTTATTGTTGTTGCATAATCAATGGTTCAACAAGTTCACTCTCAATTGAAAATATTGCAAGGTCTGATAGCCTTTCTTCGGTTGTTGTGGAGAGCAAGTATGTCTTTATCAGTTTCAGTTTACTAAGGCTCATCTCACGATTTGCTACAGTAATTACTACTGTTAGTAAGAGCCTCGTGGCAACTCACACATTTGAAAAAAAACAATGTGTTTTTTTACGATGAATGTGCTGCACAAATTAAAGGGGATGCTGGGGGGGTAAGAGAACTCTTCTGAAGCGATGGCTGGATCTGTCTTAGTTCTACAGCCAACTGGGAGCCATCTAGTTCCGATTCTGCAGCCCCATCGCCACGCTTTGCCAACAATTGCTCCAGGAATTTGCAAAGTTTTATCAGTACTTCTTTTCCATGCAAAAGCTTTATGTTGTGCATAAAACCCCAGTTTGTATTGTGGGCTCACAACTGGGACAAGCGCCTTTCAAGCAAAGTAGTTATGGCGTCAATCAGGGGATAAAATACAGTTAATTAAAAAAGTTCTTTATTTTCAGGCATCTCATTCTGAGTCTCGTAGGCAAACATACTTTTCTTTTTCTTTTCTGCTGTTTAGTTAACTTAAAAGTAAGGTCAACCTCCAAAAGCAAGGCCTTCTCTTTCACTGCTGTTACCGCAGACTCAAAACCAACACTTCTATAGCTTTTGACAAAGGTGATGCAGTTCTTATGTAGGTCATTGCAGGCCAGCAAATCAATTGTTTTGGACTCCTTGGCTATGTTTACAATGTTCATCTGAAATGCATGTATTTATTTTTTGTTCACGGGTTAGGCGCTTATACAGTAAGTACATTATGTTTCAGGGGCTCGAGGGGAAAGGGTGGAGAAGCAAAGTGGGTAGAGGAAGGGTGGTTGAGGAGGGAGAAGAAAGGTTAGGAGGATAAACCGAGGGGGAGGTAAGGTGGGGAGAGGAAGGGTGGGAGAAGCAAGGGTAGGAGCGGAAAGCGAGGGAGAGGTAAGGTGAGGAGAGGTCCGGTGGGAGAGGCGGGAGGGAGAAGCAAGGGTTTGATGGTAAAGGGAGGGAGAGGCAAGGTTGGGAGAGGTAGGGTGTGAGAAGCAAGGGTAGGAGCAGAAAGCGAGGGAGAGGTAAGGTGGGGAGAGGTAGGGTGGGAGAGGAGGGAGGGAGAAGCAAGGGTAGGAGGGGAAAGCGAGGGAGAGGCAAGGTGGGAAGAGGTAGGGTGGGAGGGAGGGGGAAGCAAGGGTAGGAGGGCAAAGCGTGGGAGAGGCAAGGTGGTGAGAGGTAGGGTGGGAGAGGTAGGTGGGAGAAGCAAGGGTAGGACGGGAAAGCGAGGGAGAGGCAATGTGGGAAGAGGTAGGGTGGGAGAGGAGGGAGGGAGAAGCAAGGGTAGGAGGGGAAAGCGAGGGAGAGGCAAGGTGGGGAGAGGTAGGGTGGGAGAGGTAGGGTGGGAGAAGCAAGGGTATGAGTGGAAAGCGAGGGAGAGGCAAGATGGGAAGAGGTAGGGTGGGAGAGGAGGATGGAGAAGGAAGGGTAGGAGGGGAAGCGAGGGAGAGGCAAGGTTGGGAGAGGTAGTGTGGGAGAAGCAAGGGTAGGAGCGGAAAGCGAGGGAGAGGTAAGGTGGGGAGAGGTAAGGTGGGAGAGGAGGGAGGGAGAAGCAAGGGTAGGAGGGGAAAGCGAGGGAGAGGCAAGGTGGGAAGAGGTAGGGTGGGAGGGAGGGGGGAGCAAGCATAGGAGGGGAAAGTGAGGGAGAGGCAAGGTGGTGAGAGGTAGGGTGGGAGAGGTAGGTGGGAGAAGCAAGGGTAGGACGGGAAAGTGAAGGAGAGGCAAGGTGGGAAGAGTTAGGGTGGGAGAGGAGGGAGGGAGAAGCAAGGGTAGGAGGGGAAAGCGAGGGAGAGGCAAGGTGGGGAGAGGTAGAGTGGGAGAGGTAGGGTGGGAGAAGCAAGGGTATGAGTGAAAAACGAGGGAGAGGCAAGATGGGAAGAGGTAGGGTGGGAGAGGAGGATGGAGAAGGAAGGGTAGGAGGGGAAAGCGAGGGAGAGGCAAGGTGGGAAGAGGTAGCGTGGGAGAGGAGGGAGGGGGAAGCAAGGGTAGGAGGGGAAAGTGAGGTAGAGGCAAGGTGGTGAGAGGTAGGTTGGGAGAGGTAGGGTGGGAGAAGCAAGGGTAGGAGCAGAAAGCGAGGGAGAGGTAAGGTGGGGAGAGGTAGGGTGGGAGAGGAGGGAGGGAGAAGCAGGGGTAGGAGGGGAAGCGAGGGAGAGGCAAGGTGGGAAGAGGCAATGTGGGGAGAGGTAGGGTGTGAGAGGTAGGGTGGGAGAAGAAAGGGTAGGAGGGAAAGCGAGGGAGAGGCAAGGTGGGGAGAGGTAGGGTGGGAGAGGTAGGGTGGGGAATCAAGGGTAGGAGGGGAAAGCGGGGGAGAGGGAAGGTGGGGAGAGGTAGGGTGGGGAATCAAGGGTAGGAGGGGAAAGCAAGGGAGAGGGAAAGCGAGGGAGAGGTAAGGTGGGGAGAGGTAGGGTGGGAGAGGTAGGGTGGGAGAAGTCGGGTGGGAGAAGTAAGGGTAGGAGGGGAAAGCGAGGGAGAGGCAAGGTGGGGAGAGATAGGGTGGGAGAGGAGGGAGGGAGAAGCAAGGGTAGGAGGGGAAAGCGAGGGAGAGGCAAGGTGGGAAGAGGCAATGTGGGGAGAGGTAGGGTGTGAGAGGTAGGGTGGAAGAAGCAAGGGTAGGAGGGGAAAGCGAGGGAGAGGCAAGGTGTGGAGAGGTAGAGTGGGAGAGGTAGGGTGGGATAGGAGGGTGGGAGAAGCAAGGGGAGGAGCGGAGAGCGAGGGAGAGGCAAGGTGGGGAGAGGTAGGGTGGGAGAGGTAAGGGTAGGAGGGTAAAGCGAGGGAGAGGCAAGGTGGGGAGAGGTCGGGTGGGAGAAGCAAGGGTAGGAGGGGAAAGCGAGGGAGAGGGAAAGCGAGGGAGAGGGAAAGCGATGGAGAGGTAAGGTGGGGAGAGGTAGGGTGGGAAAGGAGGGTGGGAGAAGCAAGGGGAGGAGCGGAGAGCGAGGGAGAGGTAAGGTGGGGAGAGGTAGGGTGGCAGAGGTAGGGTGGGAGAAGCAAGGGTAGGAGGGGAAAGCGAGGGAGAGGTAAGGTGGAGAGGAAGGGAAAGGCCAGGTAGGAGAGAACGCTGGGGGGATGAGGCCGAGTAGAGGCGAGAGTGATGGGGTCTCTGGCTGAGGGGGGAGCAGGTGGTAACGGGGGCTGGTAGGGGGCGCAGAGGCTGGCAGCAGAATCCCATTTCAAGCCTGGTTTAGCGTGGTAACTGGGCTTCCCAAAAAGATTAACAATTTAAAAATGGCAAAACGCCCATCAGAGAAGACACGCGGGTAAATGAGGCGCGTCTAAAAAGCTGGGGGGAGGGAGGTGGTCCCCACAGCCAAGTATAACCACTGCATCTGTCCATTTGCCTCTTCTGCCAATTATTCTTTGCGCATACACCCCGCTCCGTTTGCTCCTTATCACACAATGAATTGGCATGACACAATATTTCAAATGGCAAACTTGGCCGCACTTTTATTTCCATGACAACAGAATTATTTGTACACATTTGTGAACTTCAGTCTGTACGTGTGGCGCTTGCTTGCCGGATTTCCCTTGCTTCCCCCTATACTTGGTATAGTAGGCCCCCAACTCCCCCGACCCATTGTACCTGATCCTATCCTGCCTGTGCAGGTTTCCATGGGTGGGGAGAGCGCCGTTTGTTTTGGGGGAAGATGAACCTTATTCGTTACCACCAGACGCCCCCGCCGTTTAGGCCCCCAAGAGGCGCTGGTCCAGAAGAGCGAAGACCGATTCAGTTTCCTTCTGGCTCGTCCGGAGTCTATCATTTGTGCTTGGTTGCCCAAACACCGCCACGCCAACTGATGGGCTCCCGCCCACCGTGGCTCCCCTTTTCCTCACTCTTTCTCATAACTCCAGCAATTCGGTACAAATGTTCCAGAAAAAGAGCTCCATTCCTTTTGCGGACAGTGCACCCCATCCGTTAAGAAGTACTCGGGTGTCTTCCCGTCAATCAGGCCATGCCTGACCTGATGGAAACCTCTGCCCCTGCAGAACTTGGCAACGGCACAGTTCAGCTTCCTCCTTGATATCTCTATTGCTGAATGGCTCTCTGCCCCTCTCCATCATGCCCGGGGAATAACCTCAGACCATATAATCTCCGTTTCACCCAACTGTGCCGATGTTTCCTGCAGTGAGCTTGTAATGTCCTTCAGCAGGACACCCCTCCCCAGTCTGGTCAGGTCGTTCCCTCCCAAGTGTATCACCAACACCTCCGGCTTCTGCTGCCTACTCAGCAACTTCCTCAATTGCCCCCTTAGCTGAGCCCATTTCATCCCTGGCACTCCGTGCCACTCAATCCTGAACTCGCCAGCCGTCAACGCTTCTTGCTGTTGAGTCCAGCTCGTCCTAGCCCTTGAGATGAATGAGTGCCCCACTACCCATACTGTGCGTAGCCTCCTTCGTTGTGCCGCTGAGAAATGACAAATGGAGGGAACGGCATGGTTAACTTACATTTTTTCAGGTCTGACATAACGTTTGTAACACCCTGAAGACCATCTCCCCAACCTTTTGATGTCCTCCGCCCCTAACCCCCCGACCGCCGCGGAGGTGTCGGCCCCAATCTGGAATAAATGAGTCCCAAACCGGCCCCCTGTCAGCCCCATCTTTTCCAAACCTTGTGCCATCACTTTCCTGAACTGAAAACGGCTTAGTGCGGACCCGTCCCTGTGCTGGAGCCACGGCGCCCCTGCCCCAGATGGCCGCCGTTGCCGTAGAAAGTTGGCTGCTGCCGCCACCGGGCAAACCCTGCTTGTCTGGATGGCCTGCAGAGTCAATGCTGCCCCCTTTCCCTTCTGATCCGTTTTTGACCTCCTCACATAAATGACGACTTGGGTGCTTCCCACTTGGACGTCCCTGATGCGCAGAAACCCACTCCCCTTGCCGTCCTTGTTCTCCGGCACCAGCTCGCTGACTCTGAGAACCCCAAAAAATGCCACCATGAAGGCGAAGGTGGCCGTGAACAGCACCATTTCGGCCTCTTCGCTACACACTGTGCTCAAACATTTAATTAAGCTGTGCAATTTCACAATATCAATTGGCCGCCTCTCATCTGGTTTTGCTATGGATTGTCTCGCCAAACTGCTCATCCTTCAACCTCTTGTCCTCACCCCTTGGCGCTACGTTGTCCCACTCAAAAGCGCCCCCTGTGCCCAATCAATCACCATTCAAGTTATCTGATACCCTCCTAACAACTGCAGCACCTGTCTCCTAGTCTGTTGTAAAGGCTCCCCTAGCCGTACCCGATCGGGTTATGTTAATCAGCGCGCTTCTACCTCTCAATCTAAAGCCATCGTGAACCCATTGACCATAGCGACCTAGCAGCCCCCAAGAAGTGCCTGACGCTGAGCCGCCTCTCTGTTAATATTATAACCAGAGCCCTGTCATGAATTAAGTGTTTCCGCCCGCTTAAGGTACATTTTCATCACTGGGAACACTTCATACAATGGGACCCATGCCAGCACCATTTTCGTATATCTGTGTTGCACACTATCTTGGAAAACAAACTGCCCTCCTGCAACGCAACTTGATCCAACTTGTACTCGGTCAAAAGGTGTATGTCCCCCACCACAGAACGGAGACTCTTTGTTTCCCAGAGGAGCCCTATTTTCCTGAGCCGTTGCCCGTGCGCGATTGCTGTCCCTTGCTGCCGCCTGTCTTCGGCTGCCCTTCGAAAAGGATCCTGTGAACCCTTGTGCATGGGAGCGTTACCAATGACCATAGTGCGCATACATTATTCCGTGCCCACTCGTGCATGGGTGTGTTATAGACCCTTAATGTACCTATATTATTATGCAACACTTGTGCATGGGTGAGTTATAACTATAATGTGTGCACCATATCCTGTGCACACTTGTGCATGAACCCGTTATAAAAACCATAATGTGCATACCTCACCCTGTGCCCCCTCGTTCCTGGGCGCGTTTATGAACGACCATGATATGCCTACATTATACTATGAGTACTCGTGCATGGGCGCGTGATACAAGACCATCCATGAACATGCGTGTACGTTACCAATGACCATAAAGTGCATACATTCTCCTGTGGACACTCGTGCATGGGCGTGTTATAAATGATCATAATGTGCACACATTCTCCTGTGGACACTTGTGTACGGGTACATTTCACAGACGGTAATCGCAGAGAGTTGGTCTGCAGCATCAACCCGGGCAATACCTGTGTATTCCTGCCGTGCAAGTTGGCCACTAACCACCTGGCGACTGATACCCCCTTCAGTCTGATAGGCAGCTGCTGTGTGATGGTGTTAGGTCTTTCACTTGCAAACGCTGGTGGTTCAGGTAAGGGTTGTAAGGACAGAGTCATGTATCTGTCAGGTCAGTGGATTGCTCTCAGCGCAATCACAGTAATCACCTGCCACCCCCTTGCACTGACAGACTGATCTAGTAATTCAGCATTTCGCATTTATATAGCGCTATGAACTCCCAGGTATTTGAGCGCTTCCTATTATTGCCCATTGGTGTTAGGTGCTCATTTTTGTTTTTTGTATATTTTTTTTTTTTTTAACCTCGGAAGGATGAAAGGCTGAGCTTGGCCCTGCCGGGATTTGAAACTGCGTCAGCAGGGTCAAAGCGAGCGCTCTACTCGCTGTGCTAACAGATCGGCATTGTGTGTTGCATGCTCTGTGCTGGAGCCTGCCCTACAGTCGCATGCAGTACCTGCCACCATAAGAAGCGGTTGGATCTGTCACTGAAATCTGTAGGCCGAGGACAGCTTTAAAGAGCAGTTGCCTACTGCCTGATATGTAAGGTTGGAAAGTATGGATGTAGGATGGCAAGCTACACGAGAGTAAGACATATCAACTGCCACATCATCTAAATTAACACTTAGACTATTGCTGTTTTTACAAAACTATTTCTCCTGTTACTTTTTAGACCTAACCGCTGATTGATTCTCCCTTCTCTCTCGACAGTGCTGTCGAACGGAATAGTGGAGAGACTTTCCGCTTTTCTTTCGCTGATCTCAATCAGTTTGTACTCGAGTCCCCACTCAGTAGCTCAACCCTTGATGAGCATGGCTCGGACGTAGGAATATAGGTATTCCATCAAATAGTCAGAAACCAACCCCGGCCGAATGTTCTGTTCTCACCCCACAGGATTGCAGCAGTACTGGGCACGCTTTAGTTAGGCGCAGCTGGCAAGCCGAAAAGCAGCTCACGGCAGCGATGCAGTGCAACGTTCATGGTAAACTCACTACCGCTTTCTTTTAGTCGGCTTTCTTTTTTGTTAATAGCCGATGGATGGCAAAGACCATGCGTACCAAACCCCACCTGCCCCTAGTTACGTCACTCTTGTGACGGACAGCACCTGGCATGGCTCCTTTCCCACCGAGCTACGACAGATAGAGGCATACATGCACTTGACCTTGCACTCGCTTCTCCATGTCCAGTCCTATTAAAATTGGAGGGCCCTTTTTGCCGAATTGCTATTAACATAAGGCACTGAACTTGAACAGGTGCAAACTCTCGCATTGGGGCCCCTAACCGCACGCGCTCTTAGTGTAATTAATATGCCATTTGCCTTTTCTGACTCCAAATGTGTCTCTCACAACTTCGTCCCTCAGCGCACACACCAGCGTGATCCAATTTCTCAAATTAGATGCACTTATTACTTTCCATATTTAAGGCATATACGCTCGAACAATCGTAGTTTCCTGGTGCAGAGCCAGCATATTGCCACCACAATTCACTTAAAGGATTCCCAGTAGGGCCGGCTCAGGGTGATGGTCTTAGACAATGTTACCACCCTCAGTCACTGAAGTGCTGTAAACTACAGTCATGTAATCATTCTTAACCAATGCATTCGCATGTTCTAACTGTTTACTCACTTGTTGAGAAACATTTTCTCCCTGTGTGTTTGCATGTAGCCCCTGAGAAAACTCTGGCGCTTTTCTTGGCAGGAAACGCAGCATTTTGGGGCGGTTATGACGCCTGTAACGCTCTGTCTGACGAGTTGTGCAAATGCGTTCCAACACGTCGGTTTTTGAAAGCAGAGAGGCGCCTTTCCGCCGAAGCACTGGTGGCGAAACATGAAAAGCTGATAGTCGTTTGCAAATCGTACGGTCAACAACTAATGCGGGCAACAAAACGGCAGACCAGGCTGCCACCACCTGCCCCCTTTGTTTACATTCCCAACTCCGCTGATGCATGCCTCGCTAACACTGGACAGCCTGAGGCCACCGCTGGGCCCCCTCGCTTTGATGCCCTTCCGATCTCACTGCACGTCCGTAATGGCCGTACCCTGCTGCCGTCAACCAGCCACTCTGCCTGGTTTTGCTAATACAGAAACCTGCGGGCGTAGCAAAACATTGCGACCGCCGCAAAAACGCCCTCAACTTTAAAACAGCCGGCGTAGGCGCAATCTTTACTAGCCCTCAACTTTATAAAACAGCCGGCGTAAGCGCAACCTTTACTAGCCCTCAACTTTATAAAACAGCCGGCGTAAGCGCAACCTTTACTAGCCCTCAACTTTATAAAACAGCGGGCGTAAGCGCAACCTTTACTAGCCCTCAACTTTATAAAACAGCGGGCGTAGGCGTAACCTTTACTAGCCCTCAACTTTATAAAACAGCCGGCATAGGCGCAACCTTTACTAGCCCTCAACTTTATAAAACAGCGGGCGTAAGCGCAACCTTTACTAGCCCTCAACTTTATAAAACAGCGGGCGTAAGCGCAACCTTTACTAGCCCTCAACTTTATAAAACAGCCGGCGTAGGCGCAACCTTTACTAGCCCCTCAACTTTATAAAACAGCCGGCGTAAGCGCAACCTTTACTAGCCCTCAACTTTATAAAACAGCCGGCGTAGGCGCAACCTTTACTTGCCCTCAACTTTATAAAACAGCCGGCGTAAGCGCAACCTTTACTAGCCCTCAACTTTATAAAACAGCCGGCGTAAGCACAACCTTTACTAGCCCTCAACTTTATAAAACAGCCGGCGTAGGCGCAACCTTTACTAGGCCTCAACTTTATAAAACAGCGGGCGTAAGCGCAACCTTTACTAGCCCTCAACTTTATAAAACAGCGGGCGTAAGCGCAACCTTTACTAGCCCTCAACTTTATAAAACAGCCGGCGTAAGCGCAACCTTTACTAGCCCTCAACTTTATAAAACAGCCGGCGTAGGCGCAACCTTTACTAGCCCTCAACTTTATAAAACAGCGGGCGTAAGCGCAACCTTTACTAGCCCTCAACTTTATAAAACAGCGGGCGTAAGCGCAACCTTTACTAGCCCTCAATTTTATAAAACAGCCGGCGTAGGCGCAACCTTTACTAGCCCTCAACTTTATAAAACAGCCGGCGTAAGCGCAACCTTTACTAGCCCTCAACTTTATAAAACAGCCGGCGTAGGCGCAACCTTTACTTGCCCTCAACTTTATAAAACAGCCGGCGTAGGCGCAACCTTTACTAGCCCTCAACTTTATAAAACAGCCGGCGTAAGCGCAACCTTTACTAGCCCTCAACTTTATAAAACAGCCGGCGTAGGCGCAACCTTTACTTGCCCTCAACTTTATAAAACAGCCGGCGTAAGCGCAACCTTTACTAGCCCTCAACTTTATAAAACAGCCGGCGTAAGCGCAACCTTTACTAGCCCTCAACTTTATAAAACAGCCGGCGTAGGCGCAACCTTTACTTGCGCTTGTCCTAGCCCTTGCAATAACCTTGCGTCCGGCCCCCAGCACCGAGCCCCGCCATCCTCTCTCTCCTAACACTGCTCCTTACACGCCGCCCATTCCTGGCTGCCGCAACGTTCCTCGTCGTTGAAACCCGCACCATAACTGGAACCCTCTTCCTCTGGGTCGGGAACTCTGCATGGCATCCTGCTGAGCAACCAAACTGGAAACTTCTTTCCTCTGGATCAGGAACTGCATGGCAAAAACAAAATCCTTCCTCACGGCACGGCGTGTCTTACGAAATCCTTATTGCTGGCGAGACGGCGGCCGGGTCCCAGTGCAGGAGCGAGATGCCTTGCACCCCGGCCCTGCCGGCTTATAACGTGCTTGCCCCGCCCCTTTTCTTTTGTTAGCACTTCGCGGGCTTTTGGGCTAATTTGGCGCCCTGCCGCCGTTCCGTCCCCTGACCTCCTTTCCCCAGGTGGAGGGGCCCCGGTTGCCGGCGTCATGACCCCGCAGGGGTTATCATGCTGCCTCCTCCATTTTGTGTTGGGGTATTTCCGTCGTCAGCGACATACTACAGGCAGTTGTTCTTTGCTATAGAACTAAAGCAACAGCGTTTGCAAATAATCATTTTGCCAGACCAGGGGCGAGTGCAGTGCTGTGATTTGCGCGGGGTCCAGCTATGTTAAAAGTACACGGAATGGAGCGCTTCCTACACTCCTGTGCCCGCGGCACTCGCTGTGGCATTTGTTCGCTTTGTGTTAGGCATGGAAACAAGTCATGGGAAGCTCACCAGCAGCATTGAGAGGCCGTGAGGTCGAATGGGCACGGAGGGCTGTCACTTACTAGACTGCCGCATCTCTCGCCGAGTAGCGCCAATATCTGTTAGCCGGCTGCTTCTAAGCACTTCTCTCAACTTGCGCTCGGGCGGCAAGGGGCTCAACGGGGGGGGGGAAGGGGGTATGGGGTGATGGTGTAATTAATGAGGGTCCTCGAAAGATGGACAGTGAGGGGAAGGGGCACTGCCCTTCGCTGTCAGCAGTTTGTAAGATGCTTTCTCTGAAGGCAGGTTCAGGAATGTCCTATCTGGGGCGAGGCGGTGGGTGGGGGGCGGGGAGGGGCGGTGCTGATATCAGGGGCATTCTGTGGGCATGTGCTTGGCCGGACATGAGTAGCTGGAGGTTCCCCCAGCATGTTATCTCTGGGCAGGCACATGTGGGCAGTCCATGCCCCTAGTAGCACAACGCGTTGCCTAAATGGTGCAACAGCAGCACCAGGAATGCGTGTTGTGGGAGTCTCACTCTGTGTTTTCCACATCAAGGAAAAGTGACGCCGTTTCTGTCTGACCTTGAAGGTTGAGGTTTCGTTTTCTGGGGTGCGTCAACACTACTCGATGAGTAGAGCCGCGAGTAGTGGACGGTAGAGTGTCTGTGTCACACAACTGGCGATTATCGCTCCACAAACCGATACGTCTGTGCAGAATGATGCTGTCTGATTGTTACACGTTAGCCCCATGGCACTACACATATAAGCCTCGCGGCGGCTATAACCTTTGCAGATGCTGTGCACGGAGAGCATGTGGGTGCGACCTGCTAGCAGCTGTGTGCAAACATCCACCTACATGGACATCCCGAACCACAAACCATAACTGCTGAACCCATATGCATGCATTAGTAATGGCCGAACCCCAAACCCTCTCCCGTAATGATAGGCTCACAACTTGTATGAAGTGTTGGCAATAAAAGGCCGTAGGATTTTATTGTACAGATTGGGTTATGGCAATAACAATATCACATATCATGATGGTATCATACTTTTGGGCACCGAGTCCTGAGGTTACCCCCTCTGACCCGTGCCGCCTTCTTGTGTCCCACGACTTGTTGTGGGCACCATACAGTGCCTTGTACTTCTTTTTGTTCTTCTCCCCTTTTGTAGGGTGGGTGGGTTCTGTGGTAAAGAAGCAAGAAGATTTGGAAGACACTGGCCTGCATTATGTAATTTCTACTATGTATAATCACTATTTGTAATCATATGTAACCTGTAAAGTTTAAAGTATCCTTGAACAACGCGCCCGGTTACCCTCGGGTCTGGCGCGCGCTATAAATAATAAACTCAAACTCAAACTCAAACTCAAACTGAGTAAACAGTGAACCTCCTGTTTGCTTGGGTTCCCGTTCAGGTTCCACAAACAGATTGTGTTTACTCTGATCATGCTGCTCTCATTTATAGGACCCAGGGAGGCCCTGGGTCTTTGTTGTGTATGTGGTGGGGGCCGCTGTTGGCGCAGCCCCCGGCCAGAGAGCCGACTGTCTGACCCCCTGGTGAGGGCAGATCTTTTGAACCTGGGCCCTGCCTGACGATTGTTTTCCTTATGGCGCTTAGCACCTTGCTGTTTGGAGGAAGGGTGTGATGACTGTTCGCACCCTACCCTTCCGTGGCTTTGTGCTGCCGAGACTGCGTGTCTCCGTAGCTGGGAGGAAGGAGAGGAGCAGGCGCGGGGGGTTGGGGCTGCCCCTCTCCCAGCTGCCGATGGTAACAGCAGTTACCCTGCCTCGCTTGTGGGATGCCCATGCAGCATTGCCCATAACTGCTGAACCCATATGCATGCATTAGTATTGGCCGAACCCCAAACCCTCTCCCGTAATGATAGGCTTACAACTTGTATCAAGTGTTGGCAATAAAAGGCCGTAGGATTTTATTGTAGAGATATGAGTTATGGCAAATACACAATATCACATATCATGATGGTATCATACTTTTGGGCACCGGGTCCTGAGGTTACCCCCTCGCACCCGTGCTGCCACACACGGGCAGGTTGGCGGATGACCGTGTTCCCCCAAGAGTATGCCCTAGAGACAGCCCCTGTGAGCAAGTGTTGTATTGATTTCCCGAAAGAAATGCTCCATGCCCTGGCTAGACAGATGGGTGCCGTCGTGGAGAAAAAGGTCTGGGTTGCCTAGTGTAATGGCTGGGTGTTTTATGAAACCCAGTCCTCTTGTCATACAGAATCTCTCTATCGTCCTGTTCAGTTTTCTTCTGGATATGTCTATAGATTTGTAGCAGTTGGCCCCTAGCCATTTCTTTCTTGGTAAAATGGCTGAGAAGTATATTTCCGTCCCCCTCCAGTTGTGTGAAATCCCTGTTAGGGAGGAGCAGATTTCTTCGCATAGGATGCGTCTAGCCGTGTTGACTAGGTCGTTGCCCCCTAGATGGAAGATCAGGAATTCTGGGGGGTCCCTGTATGGCACCAGTTCTGCTAGTGTTTCGTGGACGTCGGCCCAACGTAGGCCCCTGTATCCCCACCATGAAGTGATGGTGTTTCTGAAAGGCCCTTCTTAGGTCTCTTCTGCCCATCTGCCTGTCCTCGATTCGCCTGTTGTTTCTGTGGTGGTGGGAGGGAGGGAAAAGAAAGACATTTTTTAGGGAAGATGGCTATATCAGTTGTGGTCTGATATATCTTTTATAACAGTCTGACTTCCATCCCCCTATGTTTTTTAGCTGTTGCGGTGCTAAGCCTCCCTGCCATGCTGCAGTGCCGGCACCTATCCTGAAGGAATGAGTGCCGAACTGTTTGGGATCCCACCCTGCTCTGCTGATTGCTTTTATCAGCACTCCTTTAAATTGGTAGCGGCTTAGGGCCGATGCATCCTTGTGGATTAAACCCCCCCCCCCACTTTGGGTCGTTGTGCGTAATAGAGGTTGGTGATGCAAACTGGGCAGTTTGTTGCCTCATCGATGCAACAACTATTGATGTTTCTTTTTGCACCCGTTTTCGACTGTTGCATTTCTATGTTAACACTCTCCTGTCTCACCCTGATTCCCATGACGCCCAGGCCGTTTGTGGCCTTGGTGCTGGAAGCGATAAGTTCTCCTACCCGGAAAGCCCCGAAGTAGGCTAGGAAAAGGCTGTTTTAAATAACATTATCTCGTATGGGTGCCAACATATGGCTTCCAAATGGCTCGCTATCTGCACCAGTTTGCTGAAATCAAGGGGTCGGCGGGTGTCCACTTGCGGACCCTCTATTATGCCCCATCCCTTCATTGCATAAGAGATGAGGGCGTTCTGGGTGGGGTCTGAATCTCCCCGTATTTTCGTAAAGTATGAAATTGCCACCAGGTGTCTTTTAGCCCAATCCCTTTTGAAACCTTGTTCCCCGGCTGATTTTAAAAATACTTCTATATCTTTAATCGTTATTAGTTCTATGTGGTTTACACCTGTGGCTTTAAATACTGTTTGCAAACACTTACTGTGTTGCAGTGGTGCTTGCCACCGCCCTCTCTGCCATCTCTGTTAGGAAGCCTGTGAGGTTGTTGGCACCCGTTGTTGATGTGCCTGATTCTTGTTGGGCATCCCGGCCTGGGCTCTCTGGCTGTGGCGTTGATGCCAATGTGTTGTTGGCACCCGTTTTAGAGGTGCCTGCTTTGTATTGGTCATCCCGGCCTGAACTCTCTGGTGCTGGCGTTGATGCCAATGTGTTGTTGGCACCCGTTTTAGAGGTGCCCGGTTTCGTTGGGCATCCCGGCCTGTGCTCTCTGGCGTTGGTGTTGATGCCGTTATTCTTGTCTTCCCATTATTGTCCAGCATTCTGCTGGTATTGGTGTCATCTGTTCTTGGGCGTGTAGCACTAGCTCTCGGAATCTTGTCCACTGGAAATGAGATAAGGCATCAGCAATGTTATTATCTGCCCTTGAAATGTGCTTCGCTTTGAGTACAACATTTACTTGTAGTGTGACTGTTGTAATGGCTCGTAATACTTTTAGTAATAAAGGGCATTTCGTAGACCTTTTGTTTATGGAGCCCACTACAGCCATGTTATCGCACCAGATCAAAAGTTCTGTATTCGCTAGTCGCCTGCCCCAGATGTGTAATGTTAGCCAGATGGGGAATATTTCTAGTAAGGTGATGTTTCTTGTCCACCCTGCTGCTTGCCATGAATTGGGCCAGTGTCCTGCCACCCATTCGGAGTCTAGTATGGCTCCAAACCCCTTGCTCCCAGCTGCGTCGGTGTATAGGACCCTGTTTGACCGGGTATTTAAAGGCGTTCGCCAAAGTAAAGACCCGTTGAAATCTCTGAGGAATTTTCCCCATGTTTCCATGTCCTGTTTCACCTCTCTGCCTAGCCGGATATGCAAGTGTGGTTTGGTGAGTGATTTGATTTTGAACTCCAGGCTTCTGGAAAATATCCTCCCTTGAGGTATTATTTTGGATGCGAAATTGAGGCTGCCTTCTAAGGATTGTATTTCCTTTACTGTCCCCTTTTCTTTCGTTATCAGGTTTTGTATTTTAGACAGGAGTTCTGATATTTTTATTTTGGGGATTCTGCAGAGCCCCTTTGCTGAGTCTATTTCGATGCCCAGAAAGAATATGTTTGTCTCTGGTTTGGTGTTTTTTTCCCTCGCTAGGGGAATTCCCCACTGTGCGGCCATGTGCTCCAGCTTTGCTAAAGCCCGGCCGCATTACTCAGAGTTTGGTGGCCCTATGACCATGACATCGTCTAGGTAATGCACTATTTTTGCCCCTGGTCTCTGCTTTAGGAAAGCCCATTGGAAAAAGGAACTGAATTGCTCAAATAGTGCACAGGATACTGCACACCCAATGGGGAGGCATCTATCTACGTAGAATTTGTTGTTAAAAGTGAAACCTAGCTACTGTTGTGACTCTGGGTGGACGGGCAAGAGTCTGAAAACAGATTTGATGTCCAGCTTCGCCATCAAGGCATTTCTGCTGCACTCTTGTATGAGCCTTACTGCTTCTTGGAAATGCGTGTAAGTTACAGCGGATTCTGTGTGTGGGATGGCATCGTTTAAAGACTGGCCTTTAAGGTAGGAGAGGTGATGGATTAGCCTCATTTTTCCGGGTTCTTTTTTGGGGACCAGGCCTAGTGGAGATATTAAATAGTCCTTTAGAGGCATGGCGTCCCAGGGACCTGTTACCTTGCCCAGTTGCAGTTCCTTCTTGATTTTGGTTTCTACTATCTGGGGGTGTCCCTGGCTGACTTTAGGTTCATCAGGGTGTATTGTGACCCAGTGCCCTTAAATGGGATGAAAAACCCTTTGGTGAAACCCTGCGATATTATCCTGCTGGTTTCCTTGTCTGGGTAGCTATTTAGAGCGTCCCTAAAATTGCCCGGGTTGATGGGCATTCGTCCTGGTTCTAAAATTGGGATATCATTCTTTTTTGGCTGGTAGTATGGTGCAGTTGCATGCTGCATGGTCGCCGTTGCAGTTTGTGCAGGCGTGTTTGTACCAGCATTCTTTGCCCCATGTACACTGGTTTTTCCCAAAATTTCTGCATGGGATGTTGGATTTGACAGCCTGCTGTTTGTTCTGTCTGTGGGCATTATTTTTAGCCGCTCAAGGCTGGTTCCTCCGAAAGGGCTGCTCCCCTTTTTTGGATTTATCATTGTCATGGGATTTGCTTACTTGCAAATGTTTGCTATTTTTGGAAGAAGAATGCATGGTATCTTCTTCCTGGGGAGGTTCTGCGTTGAGGGTGTATAAATCGTTCTGGACTTCATCCCACTCAATGGCCGGCCTTTCTGACATGCTCCTCCTACATCTGATGTCGTATGCAAGCCATGTCTTCCCCCTCTGTGTTACTTTTACTTCCCTTATTTTATCAACGTATGCCCAGATCTTCCTACCATCCAGGGGAATTTTTCTTCATATATTGTTGCTAAGATGGCAAAGGACTGTAACCAGTTGTCCCAGTTTTGTTCGACCTGGGCGTTTCTGGCAATAGCTTTCTCTTCTATCTTTTTGGGGTCTCTGAAAGCGTCTTTCCCTTTGCCCTGTGCTTCTATTAGGGAAAAGATTTCTATAAATTCTTTGGACCATATGGCTTCTTTGATTGTGGTATCAATGTTCAACGCCAGGCATCTTTTGTATCTATTTAATATCTCTGTTTGGAAAGATTTCATTTTTTGGTCTAATTGTGCATTACAGATTGTTACAATGTCAGTTGTATTGCTGCCGGGTGTCCCTGTCACGCCCGTGCTGTCTGTGCTGGGGGTTGCCCATGCTTTTAGAGCACCTGCTGAGTCTGTTGCTGGAGTTGTGGAGGCTGTTGTATTTATAGCTGTGGGTGCTACTGGCAACTGCTGTATTTGTTGTGGCGGGATTGCTGTAGGTAGAGTTACGGGTGGGTTGACAACCGTTATTGTAGGTTCTATTGCGATGGTAGGGTTTGAGGCCCCAGGTTCCCTTGTGGGCAGTGTCTGTTTCCCCATTATTTCTACCATAAGTTGCTGTAACTCTGCTACATTCTCGCATAGCTTTGACAATTTTTTGGTACCTTTTCTGGCGCCTTCGGATATTTTTCTCCTTTTTAATGGTGCAGAAACCTCCTCCTGGCTGGGTGGGCTGGTAATTCCTTCCCTGGGTAGGCCGTACATGTTTTCTCTAACCCATGCCCATCCGTAGTGCTCTGCTGCTTCAATGGCTGCTAGCAATTGTGGTGATTTGGGCTTCTGCACCAGTGTTGCGGGTGCCCCGTGCTTTCCGTTTGGGCCCCATGTTCTTCTATGCCTGCTATAGGGAAAAGAAAAAGGTTTTAAAATGTTGTTATCGGCAAATTCTTTGTGCCTATTCTATTTGTTGCCCGTGCTGGGTAACTGTTGACTGGTGCCTTCTTGACTGTGTTCAGAAAATTGGGCAGCCCTCAGGCTTGATTTACTGGATTTAAATAATTGGTTTCGCTTGTGAGGTCGCCCTGCAATATTACAGAAATTATTTTAAATCTGCAGTATTTGGGCCCGCCGAGCTTGAAACTGTGTTCGCCAGCTCTGCTTGGCTGTCAAGAAAAAATGAGTTCCCGGCTCGCCGTGCTACCAAGCTGGCTTGTGACTCTGCCCGAGTTAAAAACTGGCTTGTGTTATCTTGCCCCACCTGCCTTATAACGCGGGGGTTCCGGTCCACTGTAATAAAATGTATCTCTTCCGGACATAAATGTCTATTTTTCCTCCCTCGTAGCCCCAGCGCGGTGGCTCACCTGTAAAGTTGTTGAATCGGTCGCCGTCCGCGCCGTGCTGTTCGAGTGCCTCTCTCTCCTTCGTTCGCACTGGTTTTGGGGATGATTCCGCAGCACGCGTCTTTGTTTGTTTTGTTTTGGACACGCTCGCCGCTCGCTTTTCCCTCTATGCCGAGATGTTGAGGTTGACAGCGTCCGTGCTGGGCATTCGGTTGCCGCTTCTTCCTTCGTTAAGGCTGCGTTGCAATTGCTTTGAACAGTACAATGTTCAGGAAGGAAAAAAGACACTGTGATGTACAGCGAACTTCAAAGATTTGCTAAAGAAGCAAGAAGATTTGGAAGACACTGAGTAAACAGTGAACCTCCTGTTTGCTTAGGTGCCCGTTCAGGGTCCACAAACAGATTGTGTTTTCTCTGAGCATGCTGCTCTCATTTATAGGACCCAGGGAGGCCCTCGGTCTTTGTTGTGTATGTGATGGGGGCTGCTGTTGTCGCAGCCCCAGGCCGGATAGCCGACTGTCTGACCCCCTGGTGGGGGCAGATCTTTGAACCTGGGCCCTGCCTGATGGTTGTTTTCCTTATGGCGCTTAGCACCTTGTTGTTTGGAGGAAGGGTGCGATGACTGTTCGCACCTTACCCTTCCGTGGCTTTTGAGCTGCCGAGACTGCGTGTCTCTGTAGCTGGGGGGAGGAGAGGAGCAGACGCGGGGAGGCAGGGGCTGCCCCTCTCCCAGTTGCCGATGGTAACAGCAGTTACCCTGCCTCGCTTTTGGGATGCCCATGCAGCATTGCCCAGAAACACCCGTGCATGGTTCGACATGTCACGCAGGATGGACACGCATTGCAGGATCAGAAACACCCGTGGCGCGACATGTCACGCAGGATGGACACGCATTGCAGGATCAGAAACTCCCGTGGCGCGACACGTCACGCAGGATGGACACGCATTGCAGGATCAGAAACACCCGTGGCGCGACATGTCACGCAGGATGGACACACATTGCAATATCGGTCATGGTCGAATACAGCACACAGGAGGAGGTGGGAGCCCAAGCACCGGAATATGCTGCCCATAAAAGCCAGTGGTTTGAACATAGCTGTAGGTTTTATGAGGCACTATGGCCAGCTTTGAGCTCAGGTCCAGCAATCCAATTACATCAGCACAGTCAGAAGACAACCCTCCAGTACCATTACTCATCAACAGCACTGGACATGACTGTTCAGAACCCGAGGTCATAGGATTCCTACACGGGGGAGGGCATGGAGCACCAAAAACAGAAATCATGGGCTTCTAAGCGCCAATGGTTAGCACCCAGGCAGAGATAACAGCTGACATTGCACTGGTCCAAAATGGGTAACGTACTTTGCATTTCCCACACTGGATAAAATGCAAGAAACCATTGCATTGCTTGGGGCATACAGAGGTAACATTGGGCACTGCACTGGTAAAACCTTCTGGGCATATGGTGTCCTGTCCCATTCTATACCATCCAGTAAACCTCAGCAGCTGCATTGAAATCACTACAACATCCTGACACACGTAGAGGCTGCAAAACACACTCACAGGCTAGATTGGGATTTTCTCAACTGCAGAGGCTAGGCTCTGCTGATGACCTGGTGCTGCTTCACTGCACGCTGCAGGGCCTCCCACATCAGCTCAATGGTTTGGAACAGTTCTCTGCACTTGCACGTTCTGAAGCTCACAAGGCCTACTAGGTCCGCCTCTATCTTACATTGTTATGTCTAATTTTACTCCCATGTTCCCTCCCTGTCGCCCTGTAGGTGCTTTGAAACACAATTTACTTGTATAAACGCCTTACAAATGCACAACAAATAAATAAATATTCCAGGTGTAACAGTCTGACCATCAATGTCTCGATGACCAAAGCTATGGCATTTAACCCTTGTCCCCATATGAATGAATGCATAAATGCATGGTGGCTTGGGACTAATAGGCTCTCAGAGTTCAAAAGTGATGGAATCTGAAACCCAGTGCCTTAAATCTTTGATAAGCCCACATAATGTCACTCACAAACGGTTCTTACAGCTGCACAAGAGGTCCATATTGGCCCCAGACCGGGAAGACCTTGAGATCGGCCTTGCAACCCAATCACGCAGTGGTGAATATTTGTTGCCGAGCTCCTGGTGTTGCACCGATCCTGCATAACTACTGCATACCCGAATAATCACATAATGCATGAATATCTTCCCTTGAAGGTCACTTGGGTCAATACTCTACAAACCCGGGTCCAGGGTGTGCCTTGACGTTAATGCTAGAGGCTGTCGTCTGTGTGGGGAAGGGTCCTGGAAACTGCTAAACACCTGATGTGCAGCAGCCGTACACTGAGGGCGGCTGGACACTCAGACATCTCCCTTCATTTTGAGCTGCTATGGGACACATACTTTCAGGTATATGATTTTGTGGCAAAGTACTTCCTGGCAAAGATGTTTCTTCACATCAGTTGTATGTTGGATGTCCTGTTTCATTTATACCTTTGCCCTAAACTAGACACACATGAACGAGGTTGGATGTAACGGATTACCGGCACCGGTAAGGGTACCGGTGCCAGTAATCCCTTACCACCATATTCCGAGGTCCCTTTGCGGGTCCCGCTATGGGCGCCTGGTTTTACGAGGCGCCCTTAGCGGGAGCCGCTAAAGGCCCAGGGAGCTAATAACGGGCCCGCTATTAGCTCCATCCCCATTCCCATTGAGCCCTATGGGGGCTCGAATGGGAATGGGGAATGGTTCTCGGAATGGGAACTTTCCGGGTCCTCCAAGGTTGGAATGACCCAGGAAATACCTATTTCGAGAACCCGTACCGCCGGAATGCGGTGGCACCATGGCTACCTCCTACCACCTAATGATGCCCGAAATGTGTTAATTTTCTTTTAAGAAACGTTCCACTTTATGTGTTAGTAGAGGGATTATGTACAATTGTGTATAGCCTCTTCTTCTTTTTATTTTGATATATATGTCTATAATTTTGTGTACTGGTTTTAATTATGCATAAAAAGACTTAGGGGGTCATTCCGAGTTTAGCTGCCTAAAACCTGGGTCTGGGTCCGGTATGGCTGAATGGGGACTTACCGGGTCATTCCAACCCTGGAGGACCCGGTAAATCCCCATGCCGAATACCATTCACCATTCCCATTCGAGCCCCCATAGGGATCAATGGGAATGGGGAAGGCGCCAATAACGGGCCCGCAAATAGCGGGCCAGTTATTTGCACCCTGGTCCCCTAACGGGACCCGCTAAGGACGTCTGGTATGACCAGACGTTTTCAGCGGGTCCTGCTAGGGAACCTCGGAATAGGGCGGTAAGGGGTTACCGCACTGGCATCCTTACCGGTGCCAGTAACCCCTTACCACCCACCTCAGAATGACCCCCATGGTCTTTGAGATAAGGCAGCAATTCCTGACCTGCATTGCAGGCACACTGTTCATTTAGCCAATAACGTTTAAAAACATTTTTTTTCTTCACTTTGATTGTCCCACAATCATTTTCCTCTGCACCATCTGAGGAAGAGGTCTGTGAGAATTCCAACACTAATGAATTGTTTCATCGCTGCATAATATTTTCAGTTGGTTATTGTGTGCATTTTCCAGTAATGCTGCTGTGTAGCACGTAACAGTGTGGTTTGAGAACTGTCAAAGCGGAGGAGAGTCTGTGCAACAGAGGACAGTTCTCAACAATGGTGGCTTGGCCATGCCAACCTGATGCTCATCGGAGCAGCTGGCTCAAGTCAGAGAAGCGCTGAAAGGGCGGTGGGTTTCATGTGTTGAAAGGGGGCTGGTCCCACTGGATTGCACGGTAAGGCATGCAAAGCAGTAAGCCCAGGAGGCAAAGCAATAAAGAAAGTACAAGGCTGGAGCTTAGCCTGCTCTAGGCACTAGATTTGCCCCCTGGCCAAACCAATATTATATGATATGATAGGTTATTTATAACGCGCTGAATACCCAGTGGTTTCGAAGCGCAGACCCGGGGATCGAACCTGTGGTGCTCCGTGTTGTCTTGCTTCCGAGGGTGCGCATGTTTCCCCTGAGCTATCCTCCCCAGGGTACATCTCTATTAGTATCCACATCATTCCGCTGTCACCAACAATTGGGCCTTAGGGGAATTCCCCCTCACCTGATTTGCCTCCAGGTGTTTTGTGCTGGGGGACTTGCAAGATATCCCCCTCTCCAGGAGTGTTTTAATAATTAATGTGCTGTCTTCGAGCAAGAGACACGGAGCAGTGTAGCTCGTGGAGCAGAATGTCTATGGTATGTGCATATATACAGATGCGGGCTGTGCGAGCGCTTTAAAAATGTAAAAAAAATAATAATTGTGTTTCAGGAATGGGAGTGATGCTTGTCAGGGTATTTGGTGTGTGTGCATCCCAGCAAGGGAGAGTTTAAACACTTGGTGGCTGTGGCTGCACCAGTGGAGGTACCTCATGACACCAACTTCTCTGGAGTCTGTAGCCTCTTATTTTGCTGCCTATCATGGTGTGCCCAGTGAGGGAAACAGAGCCAACATTGATCAGTCAACTCATTATTGCATCCCAAATGGACCCGCTGTGGGAAGAGGGGCAATTTATAAGTAACAAAAACTGATCCTGACGCCGGCCGGAGAAAAGAGTTCGGATGAATGAAGGAATGGGGCTTCAACCCAGAAATGTTATAAGCTACATGTCGGAGGGCCCATATAGTGGCCATTATTGTGCGGTGAAATAACCCCATGGATGTCAGAAATACAGATGCCAGAGTCAGTTATGAGTGCTCACCGAATATAAGGCCAGCACAGAAATGAGGTCTGACATAAGGCCGATTGAACCCAAATCATAAAGGAAAGAAAGTGGGCCTCAATCTGAAAATGCTAAGATGTGCGCAATGAATTTCTGGAAGGAAAAGAAAGTCTTGTTGCTGACAATCTATGGAGAGCTGCACTGATAGATAAAGAAACCGCAGTGCACAGTATCTTCAATGGGATACCAGCATTATGCCCCAGGCATCATCAGCAAAATGCTCACCAGACTTTCAAAAATGTGAACATGGTTTCTGCCTATAACAAGCTTATCCATATGGACAATTTCAAAGCAAAACTCATGTATGTTGAAACTGTGAATGCCTTATAAAATGCTGTGTAAAGTTACAATTGTGTGCGAGTTGAAAGTCTGTTTTCTGCAGGGGACATGGACGGTCATTTCTCTAAACTTGAAACTAACCTCCAGGATCTCCCTCTGTTGCCCTGGAGATTCAGGCCTGGTTGTCTTCACCTATCATTGCCCCTCCTTAAAAATACAAGCATGAATACTTTTTAGATCATAAATGCAGTGGAGACCAGATAAAGTCTGCTCTGTTCTGCAGCAGGAGTGACGTCCAGGTCACAAGTCTCATAAAAGGCCCATTAGTGTGGCTATCAGGCAGCTCTGCTTAGATCACATGCCTGAAGAGAAACACAACTAGGAGAGCAAGGGGGCGAAGGGGGGAAGAGACATATGAAACTGCAGTTTGATTAGATGGGAGAAATACATTTTATCACATAAAAGGGGCAGCGTACATGTCACAATGGTCATTCCAGGCTTTTATTAAAGGTGACAGTCTAACCATGCTAAAAAGATGATGAGATAAACACAACTAAAGTTAATAATAAAAGAAATGTGATTTTGGCCTTTCCTTGATTCCAAGAGATGCGAAAGTTGGTAAAAGCATGCTAGTAATAATTAATATGACGATTGTAAAGTGGCATATTTTTCACTGATATGGCTCCTGAGTAAATTAAGAAAAATGGTATCTCTGCACAGGAAAGATGTGCAGACTCCAGACTAGTCTCATCTTATTTGCCATAAAATATAGTTCTCAAAAATGTATTCATACATGTAAAGATTTGAAAATTTAGGGTACTTGCCATGTTGGGATATTTTGTGAGCCCAAAGCATGCCGAGCCCACCTGTCAAAGTGGGATGATGAAGCTTTCTCCTCCCACAGCTCTCCCAAATCACTCCCTCATCCCGTGGTCCTATTAGCACACAGGTGGGAGGTGGGTAGTGAACATAAACCAATCCCTTTCACCAGGACCATGACAAGTTAGTGATGTAATTTGCCCTATATATAAACCGGTTTGCATTGGAACTGAGTTCTTCCGCAAATTACTAATTCCGAGATCCAAACTGCTGCCGAAATCTGGTGGGAAACATCCCAGCAGAGAGGCCTAAGTCTTGCATTGGAGACAGGAGGCAGGAGGCATAGAAGCTGACTGGGACCCCTTGGAGGAAAGAGAGGAGACCCATGACTGACCCTCTTTGCTGTCGCAGCGGTACTCTGATGCTCCCTGATGCCCAGTTTCAGACCTCTCCTGTAAGTAAAACAACCCCATAGCCATAGATTGGGTAGGCCCTGTATTCTTCCAGCATTGTTTTAGTTATTTCCCCATGGAAAATATCTTGTTTGTCTGTGTAGATCCTTAGCATATTTATCAAAGTAAATCAATTAATTCCCCTATTGAATTCAGAAGATTTGTATTGTTGGCCTTTGAAACCAACAATCTTTTCCCAGTGTGTTTTGAACCGGTATAGACATAAAGAACTGCCACAAGAATTAACCCCAAACCCTGCTTCCATGTGTGGGCAACCCAAACAGTTATAGTAAGGAAAGGCACCCTCCGATCACCACATTGTATGCACACGGTGCTTGTAACTTCATGATGCCAGTTTGCAAGGACAGGGAAACATGAGGCAGCTGGACTCAACCAGGCCTAGTCCAACTCAGCCAGAAAAGGCCAGTCCTTATCAGACATTGACGGGTATGCATCCCTACCCAGATTAAGAAAAACGTAGCATGTAGATCTGACCAGGAGGGCTCATATGATGAGAAGATCTGGGAGTTAGACTGGCAGAAACACAAGTTACCGAGGGACCATCTGGTCCGCTTTTCAGACAGAGAAGAATCAGAGTCCAGGCCTCTAAAGAATATTTTAAAAACCTTCACACATTCAGGGAGGTGGGGGGAATTCTCCACCATACCCAGAAGAAGGGATGAGGAAGATGAGTACTCCCCTGTGCAAAAAGGGGAGCACAAGGGAAGTGACCCAAAGAGCCCACAACACTACAAGGGAGAAGAGACAAGACTCTCATCATTCTGGGAGGGATTCCCAGTCTAATAGAGGTAGGGGGCACCTAGAGGACAGGGAGGGACCACCAAGAATAGCAGCTCTGAGTCAGAGGGCGAGTGGACTCAGGTGCAGAGGGAGATAAGGCTGCCAAAGAGAAGAGAGGTCTTGTAAAAGAGCCAATTCATCAAGTAAAAGCCATCAGAAGCTTTATGACTCCCTATCACAAAAATGCCAAATTCTCAGTATGGAAGCATCTAGAGCTGCATGCCAGATGATGACGTCATTTGGCATAGAAAATTATCAAAATTCCATGGAGTCGGTCAAATGGACATTCTCCCCGGAATACTACAGCTTATTTGCAGGACTGGAGGTGGGGTTGCTGTTATTTATAAAGATGCTCTAGATATATGGAAAGATGACACCATTAATATGGATTGCTGCGATACTCTCCATATTAAAGTAAGGACAGATGCAGAAAGGACCTTCAACATGATTCTTGTCTACCGACCTCCTTCTCTCATGCGTGATTTTACTAATCAAATGTGTAACCTACTTCTCCTATTTTAAAACCTAACCCTAGAACTCTACTTCTAGGGGATTTTAACTACTGGCTGACAGACTGGACTGATTCACAGGCTAGATCGCCCGATGAGGCACTCCCAGACTTAGGGTTCAAGCAATTTGTGAAGACCCCTACACATATAAAAGGCAACACGTTAGACTGGGTAGCGGCACATAATTTTATTTTAGCAAAACTGAATATATTGCTGTGCCCAAGGTTTGACTACTTCTTCATACACTTTGAGGTTATGTGTGAGAAGAAGGTTGTGAGGAAGAAAGTCCTTAAATCCATGGTGGGGTGCAGAAATATTAAAAATCTCACGCCAGAAGCCCTCAGCCCATGGCTTACCTCCATGCACGAGGATCCGAATGATTCCTCCTCTACAGATGAAATCGCAGAAGGTCTATCAATGCACCCTTCAAAAGGCTGTTAATGTTGTAGCCTCCTGGAGAACTAAGAAAGTCATCCAAAGGAAGACTAATCCATGGTTCACCGCCGATCTACAGGCACTTAAGAGTTTAAAAATCAAAACACTCTTTAGATGGAAAGACTCTCTTACAGAGTCTGATAAAGAATTATGCAGAATGGCAGCTAAAATGTTCAAAAAGCTCATTCTCAACTGAGGGAATTAGTCACAATTCTGAAAGAGCTGGAACATCGAAGCCAGGACAAAAATGATGTAGTTACCAGAAACATTGAATGGTGCACCTCAATACAAGATGCTATGTGCACCAAACCTAATAGGATTAAGGATAAGATTGTACTCTCTAAGAAAGCCACAACTCCCAAAGATGTCAAAACTATGAATGCCTGGAAAGTAGAAGAAAAATGTTCATTCAGGCCTGTAAGTGAATCTGAATGAGCACTTATTATAGAAAAGTTTAAACCCACTAAGTGCAAAGGGGACGCATGCCCGGCTGTGGCTATTAAGGAATGTTCCTACACTTTGATTGCAACACTATGTACATTTGTCAACGCCTCGTTTAGGGATGGTTGTGTACCATAAGGTATCAAGAACACCTTGATTACCCCCTGTTGCAAAAAAAATGATCTCTGTCCGCTGGATCTGTTGAATTACCACCCTATTTACAACTCTCCATTTTTACTCAAGATCCTAGATCGAGTGGTTTACTCACAAGTTTGGATGCATCTCAGATCCTATGACATTTTGAACAGTTGGAAGTCTGGGTTCAGGGAGAGCCATGGAACAGAGACAGCACTGTTAGACCTTAAGTCCAGGATGCTCTGACATATGGACAACGGACAGATGGTTATGCTCATGCTGCTCGACCTGTCCGCCACCTTTGACCTGGTGGACCATGCTCTATTGGGCACCAGGTTGGAGGAGGTGGCAGGGTTTTCAATGTCAGCAGCAGGCTTGGTCAGACCTTTCCTCCGGGAATGACAATGCAGGGTAAGCAGTGATATGCAGATGCACAAGCCTTACGCTTGGAGAACCACAAGGAGCCTGTTTGTCTCAGATTTTTTATAACATATTTACCGTTCCCTTTCTCGATTTCTTGGGAAGCAATAACATTGAATTCACAAACTATGCTGATGACACGCAATGGCACAAAAACAAAACCACGTATTGCTACACAGTGGCCACACTGCCCTCCCAGGGGGACAATAATCCCTGTATCAGTTTGTATAGTTAGTTAAACCGTAACCACACACAATGGGTCGTCCCCATATCTGGCAACTTTATGTAGAATGAGATTAACATAAATAGGATATACAGCCCGATCCAAAGCTGGATGTGTAACAATGGGCTCGCGCTGAACACCAGCAAAACTGAGTTGATGCTGGTGGGCTCAGAAGCAAAAACTCACAAAATGGAGCTGGAATATTCCCAGATTGAAATTGATGGATGTATGATCAAAACAAAAAGTCAATTCAAGACCCTTGGGGTTTATCTCGGCCACAATCCTGAATATGAAGGCACAGGCGAGTAGCCTGGTTTCTTCAGCCTCATATTACATTAAGCTAATGACCCATGCACGCCCATTTATATTCAGAGAGAATCGTGAAACACTTGCTGGGACTATGATGGGCTCCAGCATAGATTATTGCAGTAGCCTACTAGTTGGTCTACCGAAAGCCGAGACCAACCGGCTTCAGGTGGTGCAAAACAACACTGTGAGACTTATCATGGATTTCAATAGAAGGGACCACACCTCGAGGCCAGGAGAAGTCTTCATTGGTTGCCCATAAAAGATAGAATCTCCTTTCGCCTTATACTGATTACTCACAAGTGTTTGAGAAGCACAGACCCAGCTTACTTGAAGGTAGAATTGGCATTAAAAGCCAAATTACATAACTTGAGATCAAACAACTCCGTACAACTAAAATCTCCTGCCTGTAGACTGTTGCAGGTCAAGAAGGGAGCTTTTTCCGCTGCAGGCCCGGCTGCCTGAAACAAAATTCCCTTGAGTCTTAGAGAGGACATGTCTACACCTGTCTTTAGAAAGAAACTAAAGACATTCCTGTTTAGTTAGAATGTTACTTTCCATCTATGCATTGGTCTATATATGCTGATATCGGGTTTGTTTGGCCTCCTCTGGCCTGGCGGACGCTTTCTTCCTTCTGTAACGTGTGTGTGTTTGGCGCCCTTAATCCTCCGGGTCAATGGTGCGCAATATAAATCAATAAAGTAAAGTAATGTAAACTGGAGGATCAGGATCACCACAGATGGTCCACCTATAAGGTGGCCCTCTTAAAGCATTTCTCTGTTCACAGGAACCCACAGGAGGCCCACAAGGCGTCCGACAACCCGCAGTGCAGAGAAGACCAAGCGCCTACAGAGTTTGTGCAAGAGCTGAAGCGGGCATTTGTCCAAACCTCTAGACGGGTGTGCACAAATAGCCAGGAGTTCATTAAGACCTATTTCCACCCTCTCCCAAAATATACCATGACTCAACTGGTTAGGGACTTCCATGAACGTAGGACCCTGGATTGGGTGGTAGAACAGGCCACCCAGATTTATGAAGTCCAAAAGCCATCTGAGAACAAAAATAACCCCAAAAATGTGAAACAGTTAAACGCCCCTGCTTCTGCAAAGGTGGCGGAGGTAAAAAAAGACCCCCATTTTGGACTTGGAAATGGGGGGCCTAAAAATACTCCTCCCGCTAATCCAAATAAGCAGAATGAGAGCCAGAGAAGACTGTCTGATCCATCACAATCGGGTGGTAGCCAGGCAATGCTCCATCTGACCCTGCCACCTATATCATCCCAAGATGCAAGGGCAACAGACCCATCTTGGGGTATTTATGGACTGCCTTGGCACAAGGGGGGGGTCTAATTAGGTAAGTACTGCCCCAGGAAACCTCCCTCAAAACCTCCCTCAGAACTTCCCTCAGGAGGGAAGAAATACTCCACCCTCCAATTTAAACTTCTTTGCCAGATACACCCCAAACCCCAATTTTTAGAACAATCCTCTTCTCTCACCCCACTTTCAGGACAATAGATTCCCAAATCAGGGAGAAGGGAGACCAAAGATGGAGGCTTATCAGGGAAACTCTCAATATCTGAGCTACTCTGGGAGAAGGTACATCTACCCTTTCCGAGAGCAGCAAAGGTATGACCCCAGACCCCCATACCAACCCGCAAGGATGTCTCAACTGGAGCGCCAAGACCACAATTTGACACAAGGCCTGGGTCGCAGGTTGAGGGCAATGGACATTGCTGGCCAGAACAGCTCAACACCCTGGTCTGGTGCCCCAGAGCAATGTCTGGAAGAAAACCCCAGCAACCCACAGGTTCCAGAGCAGGGTGACTGGGGGGAGGGGAGATGCAACGCCCTAGAGGAAGGTTCCTTTCCCACCACAGAAAACGCCGTGGAAACCTCTGGACCTGAACACACATAATCTACCCCCGAAAGAATTGAACCTAGGGAACAGAAGGTAAGTAGGAGAAATCAAGAGCCTAAGAAAAGCCACTTTGTGAAGGAACTCAGTATCATCCCGTTTGAAGGGAAGGAATCCCTGGAGGATTCAGGGAAGTAAATCTTCTCTTTCGGGGATGGAGGGATCCCTCCCAAGGAAATATGGGTCCCGAAAGACCCTGAATTAGACTGGGTAAGTATGGAAACTGACCCAGAGCAACCAATTGTTAAACCCCAACAATGCCACCCAGATGACTCTGAAAGCAATGAGAGATCCTCCCCCAAACAGGTTCAGCCAACTGTCTCCAGGAAAAGTGGGACAGCAAAGAATCAGGGGAAAAAGTGGACTACCCCAGCCCGTTTGTTGCTGGGTGTAAAATTGTCTTTACAGATTCCCGGACTCCGACACAGAAAACTGTCCAAGATCACACAGTGTCGGAGTTCAAAATAAAAAAATGAACTGGCACAAAATGCATATTTTCTCTGTCGCCTTGAAGAGAGAGATGGGAGATTTTATGCCTCCATCAAGGTAGAGGGTCAATGTGCATCTTCAGTGTTGGTGCATTCTGGGTCCCAAGCCACCCTTCTGTCCAAAAAGGCCTTTGACCAAATGAATTCAGGAAGGGGGGAGAGTGAGCAAATTCCCCTCACACCTCTTCCTGGGCAACTCCAGAACTTCAATGGAAGTTATATTTACGTCAAAGGGACTGCTGATCTGGAGATCAAAATTGTGCGACATAGGGTAAAATACCCGGTGATAGTCGTCACTCCAGAGGGCACACCTTGTCTCCTGGGGAATGTCCTCCTCTGGACGTTATCACCCCTGATTGACTGCGTGAACAAGGTCCTCCGGCCAATCCAATTGAAACAAAGCACAAATTATGTGAGTTTAAATGGCACATGCCACACGATTGAACAATGGTCTGCCCAAATAGAATTTCACTTTAGGAACAATCAAGTGCCAGACATCACTGTCATCTCTGTAGACGAACTAACTGGTCAAGGGGAACCCTTCATCATTTTTGAAAATTAGCCTTCGTCCCAGTTTTAAGTGGCATTCCACACTGGAATGGAATACTCTGAAACTGTATACCGATACAGAATCTGAATAAAACCCAACTCCCATGACAAAAGGTGATGAAAAACCAGCTCAAAGCTTGACCAACATCCAGAAAAAGGGTAAACAGCTGTTTCTCCCCATTCAGATAAATGAGGCGGAGAGCGTATTCTCGCCCGAGTATGCCTGAATAACGGAAGCTTCATCAGCGAAGCATTATTCAGGAAACTCCCAAAAGATCAGAACATTCCCATGTTTAAGTTAATTTGATAAGTGGGAAATGGACCTGGAAACTCTGAATTCCAAACATGTCCTGTCTCGCAGGTGCATGCAAAAAATGTCCACTGGTGACAACAGCAGAAAACATAATTGTTCGGTTGTGAGAGATGTCCCCTCTGCCTTTTACTTAGGCAGTGACATTCTCAATCGATTTGCAATTAATTTGGACCTAATTAATTACAAAGCCTGGTCCCAACTGGGGGGTAACCCCATGGGCTTTGACAACACTGAGAAAGCATTTTGGTCAGCTCAATTGCTGCCGTATGCTATTGAAGTTCAAATGGGATAAGGAATCCCCATCCCAGGACAGGTGCGTCCATCCACAATTACCCTAAAAATTAAGCGAGGATAGAACCTCAAAAACAAGGATGGTTATATAAATTTGAATTATTCCCTCCAACAGCAACATTTGTTTTTACATCCGGCACCACTAGTTGACCTAGAACATGCCACCATTCGAATATTGGTGGATAACAGCAACCCTAGAAGTATCACTTTGGGCGCAGACACCTTTATTGGAATGGCGGTTGATGCACAACATTATTCTATTGACTTAGGTCATGAGATCATGGGACCAATTCCAAATGACTGTTACAATTTTGACGACGATATCCCTCCAGAAATGATTTTCACCCGGCAAGCAGGGAATTTCTTGGTGTACTCTTCCTGCCCTTATGGTGGGGAAGAGGTAATCTGTGACATCAGGAAGGATGAGGTGTTATTTCAAGTCAACAGTGACTACCTCCCCTCCTTGAGCCTCATGTCGAGGCCAACACCATAACAAGAGATCTATCCACTCAACTGGAGGATGCTGCTGAAACTACAAAACCCAAGGTATTGGCAGGCTTTAAGCAGATAGTTGAAGAACGAATCAATCTTGATGATGCCTGTGAGACCGAGGATCAAAAGCAGAAGCTGAAACAGGTGTTTTGGGATTCTGAGGATATTTTATTTGTTGATTCGTATGACTGTGGTCGCACAGAGATACATTCAACCTCCATACCTATGGACCCTGAGATGACTCCCATATTTATGAAGCAATACCAGTTGCCTCTCACGTCTATGGAGTCACTCACAGAGATTTTAGAAAATGTAGAATCCCGTGGGATAATTTGTCAAGTCCACAGTACCTTTAATAACCCTGCACTTAGGGAGTTAAATAAACGGGTCCAAATGTCAAGATGGCTCCTTCCCTACATTGATCAGGGACTGGCCCAGATCCAAGGGTCAAGGGTGTTGACCTGACCAACGGTTACTGACCAACGGTTACTGGACTGTACCCATGAGTAGGGAAGACCAGTACAAGCCTGCCTTTACCTTTGGGGGGCAGCACTACACGTCGACCCGAACCCCCTTTGGATACATAAACTCTGGCAACGAATTTAACATATTCCTGCATACGGCCATGCTCGACTTGGGCGAAAGCGGAAACCTAGCTTATGTAGATGATGTCGCAATCAAGAACTAAACTGTGGAGGAACACATAGCTGAACTACACTATGTTTGGACCCAGTTGCAGAAAGCCGGAGCAAAACTGTCCTTTCAGAAGGCACAGTGGTGTAAGACCCGCGTTAACTTCTTATGGCATGAAATCACCCCTGAGGGTCTTAGTTCCAAGGTGATAAAGGTGGAAGCATTAGTGAAATTAAAAGACCCTACAACTCTGTGAGAACTAAGAAGCCTTCTTGGACTCACTGATCATAATAGGAAGTTCATAGAAGAGTATGCAGAGGTCCATTTACTAAAGGCCGGGGCAAGTGGGAGCAGTGTCCAGTGTGAGCCAAGGCAGTAAAACAACTAAAGAGAAGCCTTTCCCAAGCACCTTGATTGGCTTAGCCCATAAAAAACAAGGAGTTCTTCTAGGAGACGGGGTTCTCAAATACTTGTATTATACCAAAAGCACAACATGGTCAACAAAGTAATCTCGTACGCGGGCAAGACTTGTTGTCCATGGGGGAAGATTCAACGATTGTAAAAAGGCTCTCCTGGCAATGGTGTGGGTGTTGAAGAATTACCGCCCGTTCATCCTGGGGGAGCACATCATTGTCGAGACTCATCACCAGCCCTTGCAATATCTCCAAAGTGAGTGAATCCGAACAGGGAACCTGAGTACTTCCAGAATTACTTCCTGGATTCTGTCATGCAAGGCTTTCCTGTGAAGGTCTGATATAGACCAAACAAGAAGAGTCCCCTAGCGCAAGGTTTGCCTGACTTGCATGACTGTGCTCAAGAGAACTGTCTTGAGGACGAAAGTCTAAAGACCCAGGACAACATGGAGGCATACCGTACTTCCCTGCACAAAGTCTATGAGGAAGACACGTGCCAGGGGATCCCCAAATTTTATGTGGATGGGTGCTTCTAACATGTTGATAAGGTAGCCAGTCTTTCCATCGAAAAATGTTCAATCAAATTAAAATCCAATTAAATGTATTCATTGAAATGCATTTCCATCGAAATGCACAATCATTCAATGAATTTCGACAGATTTCGATTGAATTTTCAACTCAAACATACCTTTAAAATAGATGTATGTTTGGGTTGGAAATTCAATGGGTTGAGGAAAGGGTTCATTTTTGAAATTGGGGGTCGGGGAGTTAACGGCGGAGTACCCCTGGAGGTTAAAAGTGGTTTGGGGGGAGACCCCCCAATAAACAATAAATACCCCAAGTTACAGGTGCTGTCCAGTGCTGAAATACATTAAAGATTTCAGCACTGTACAAGGGTTTCATTTTGTAAATGGGGTTTGGTGGGGGGGGGTAGGTAGATGGGGGTTAATTTCAGCACTGGGCAGCTCCATATAACGTTATGTTTCATCGAATTTCCATGCAAAAAAATGTAAAGTGTTTATATTTAACGAAACCCTATTCGATGCAAGGGTTTGCATAAACACTTTGCACTTTATGTATGGGATAGGTTTTCCGCTAGGACTGGCCTTCTGGGTCATCCGCATTATGTCACTTCCAGACCGGGACTTCTGCTAGGGAGGGACTTCCAGGTTCAGGGGCGTGCCCACCTGTCAAGCGTTAATTAATTGCTGATGAAAGGTATCACGTTATTCTTCTGGAGTCAATTCAAACCAATGTTCCAAAGCAACATAAACTTGACAGAACAGCGCACTATGGTGGCTCGAGTCTAGAAGGGCTTTGGTTCACCTCTCATCCCTGGGAACTGGTACCGCTACTGTGGTTGTTTGGGCAGAATTCCATTTTAGGGGTTCTGCTGTCTCATTTTATGGGTGCCCCATATGTTTTGAGGTTTTCATCCTTGGTGTCTATGATCTCTGAATATTTTTTCTGGGTGGAGAGGGTTCCACTGAAGACCTCCTGCCAGTGCACTTCTCTTTTATTTAATGGTCCTCTGGTAGTCCACATGGCTCCTTTGGCAGAGGTACATTCTAAGTCCCCCCATTTTAGCCCAAGGGTGACTGTATCACCCTGCACTGGTTTTAGAGAGTAGTGGAATCTGTGATTTCGTTTTGGCGTCACCAAGGCGTCAAGCCGATTTACTGCACAAGTAGCCCAATGTTGAATGTGAATACCCATTGTGGTCCTAAGGTATTTTTGACACCCTGCTCTCGGGCATTTTGGTTCTGGGAATTCCTTTGTTCAGGAAAAACCAGAGGCAGGCCTAAGTGGCAGCTCATCTCTCATGGGTTCCCTCTGAGCACAGCCGTGCCCTCCCATGGTTCAGACAGTTCCGCCCACAGACCGTGTTCTCTTCAGGTCACACCACCCTTTCTTTGTAGATCTTCTAGACCGCTTGTGATCCAGCTACCACACATGGCTGCCCACCGCCAAATTTTGGCTCAGGGACACGTCTTTGCCATACGCCTTCTGAAGATGTCCTCCAGCAGGACATATTGTTTAGTGAGACCACCTATCCTTTGTCACTCACCAACCCTTTTATAAATTCTGTTCCTCAGTCCCCTTCACCACACTCATTACCTCTTCTCAACACCCCTTCTTGTTGACCCCAATAATTTGCAACCAGAATAATTTAGTGAGAGAGTCTAAATACCACACCTGCGTTATTGGCTCCACTTCACATACATGTGTTACATATTAGTCTGATGAGCTTGAGGACCTACGCTGATCTGGGGTCCGAGCTTCTGCCCTGAAAGGCATCTGTATTTCTTCCACATGGCACTTGAGTTTCCAAATGTAGTTCTTTCTCCATCCCTTTCTGATTCATAAATGCCTCTGTGCTCCTCACATGATCATCTGCACTGCCCCTTCCTTACTTATTGCTTACAACCCCCCAACATCTGTTGTTTCCTAGAAAGTTCCGATTCCTGGGGTCTCCCTTTTTTCTGGCTCCCTCTTTTGCCGTATTTGTGTACAGGGTCTCTTTGTGCTGGTTGCATCCCGCTAAGGATGGCGCCCCCCTGTGGTGGGTGTGACATCTTGCATTTCATCGTAGACCTCAGTTTTCGCATAATCAGTGGAGTGGAGCCAGGGGGCAGTGAATATTCCCCAATTATGTGATTACCCAATGATGACTGAAACGTAGTGTAAGTGTTGGCAATAAAAAACAAAAATGCATTTTGTAAAGTATAACAAAATAACACAATAATAAACAAATGTACACTTTTGGGCACAAGGTCCCGGGTTGTGTCCCTGGCATGTGCCGCCACCCCCGGATGGGTTATCAGCCATCCAGGCTCCCCCAAAAGCTACTTATCTACATCCTGTTGCAGCTAGACAATTTTCCATTTCCGAATGGAAATTGCCCATCCCTTTGTCTGTTAAGTGAGTCCCATTTCTCTGGAACAGCTTGGGGTTTGCTACTGAAATGGCACTGTGCTTGATGAATTGGATTCCTCTACTTGTGCAGAATGTCTCCACCCCCCTATTGAACTCTTTCCGCGCTATGTCTATGGCCTTGTATGAATTTGCTCCCGACCATACTTTTCTGGGCAGAACAGCTGAGTAGAACATCTCAGACTCTCTCCAGTTGTGCGCAATGACTGCCAGGGATGTGCACGTGTCGGCTAGTAACGGTTTCCTTCCTTGCTCCACCACATCTGTGCCCCCCAGGTGTATGATAAAAATTGTGTGTGGATCCCTGTAAGCGACTAAGTCTGCGAGTCGGTCGTGTAGCTCAGACCATTTCATGCCCCTGTACCACGACCATGACGTGATGGTGTTTTGGTAAGCCGGTCTCTCTTTGTTGTCTTCCAACCATTTCCCTGTCCTGAATATGAATGAGTGTCCTATTATGCATGCCGATTTGAACGGGGCATCTTAATCTGTTTGCGGGAAAAGCATCATATTAGTTCCGGTCTTATATAATGTCTGATTTCCAATCCCCAATTGTTTTGACTTTTTGGGCCTCCAGCCCCCTTGCCAGGCGATTGTTGCCACCCCTATTTTGAAGGAGTAAATCCCGTACTCCCTGCTGTCCCAACCTGTCTTTACAATGGTTTTCATGAGCACTGCTTTAAATTGAAATGGACTCAATGCATCTCTGTCCCTGTGGACCAAGAAGAGACCCATCACGTGGCGGCGGCTTTTGATGTACTGGTTGGTGATACACACCAGGCAGTTTGTTTTAACCTCTATGCAATATATATTAATTTGCCTTTTGTGCCTTGTTTTGGACGTTTGCATTTCTATTGCAATACTGGCTTCTTTTACATGAATATCCAATATGTCCAAACCATCGCTGGCTTTAGTACTTGAGGCGATGAGTTCGCTTAGCCTGAAAGCCCCGAAAAATGCAATGGAGAATGCTGCTCTAAACAGCTGTGTTTCATATGGGTGAGAGCACACTTCATCTAGCAAATGCACTATTTTCTCGAAATTCAAAGGGTGCCCTTTGTCCTTCGGTGGGCCCTCCACCTTCCCCGATATTTCATTGTGTACCTTATTAATGAGCTGCGGGTTGGGGCTGACCCTACTTGAAGTTTAACAAAATAAGTTAGCGCTGTTAAGTGCCTTTTAGTCCAATACTTTTCCTTCCCCGGGTTGTAAACCCATTTCAGAAACTTGTTAATCTCCTTTGTTGTTGCTAAATCTAGTTGCGCTAAACCTGTGACATTTAGTGCCGTTTCCGGACACTGTATTGCACTGCAATGTTGCTCGCCAAAACCTTCTTTCCAAGACCCAATAATAAGCCTGTTGCAGGTAGCATGTTTTCTGCAGGAGGTTTGTTAATGCTGCCACTGGTCTCTGAGGTGTGTGTAACTGCTGTTGCATCTCTGCCCTGGCCGTCCGGCATTGACGTAAATGCTGCCTTCATTTCTCTGTCAGTACCTCCCAGCATTCTTTTGGAACTCCTGTTATGTATTTGTCTGCCTCTGGGCTCTTTGGACGAAATGTAATCCACTGAAATCGAGATAATGTATCGCAATGTTATTGTCTGTGCCAGGAAGGTGCTTTGCATCTTAACTCAATGTCTCTGTTGAGGGTTATGATGGCCATGGCCGTTAGCATACGTAAGATCAAGTGGCACTTGGTTGATCTTCTGTTTATGATTCCTGCTAACGCCATTTCGTCTGAGCATGCAATGAGTTCAGTGTTTGCTAAACGGTCGCCCCAAATATGCAGCGCCAGCCAGATTGGGACGACCTCTGATAGTGTAATGTTTTTAGTCAGCCGTGGGAATGCCATGCTTCTGGCCATGCTCCCGCAAACCATGCCGGGTCCGGTATTGCTCCGACACCTTTGCATTAGTAAATAGCACTCCCTTCTTGTCAGTATTTAATGGCGTGCACCATATTGTACCATTGAATTTTGACAGAAATTCTTCCCATAAGAACTTCCTCCCCCAACCTTATGTGTAGGTGGGGTTTCTTGCTGCATTTGGTTTTCATTTCCAGGCTCCTTGAAAACACTGTCCCTTGCTGCTCCCCGCTAATGACTGTGTTTCCTTAATGGTTCCCTTATCTTTTCCCCTTAGTGCTGTGATTTTTCTTATTAACTCTTCTAATTTCCCAGCTGAGTCTACCTCTATGCCCAGGAAGATGATTTTGTTTGCTTTGTTCGGGGCGGCAACCTTCTCGCAGCCTCTGACGCACCACGCCGCACCTCACCTGGGTTTACTGCTGCTTGCGCTGCGCGGCCCGCTCCATGGTAGCGTTCCGGTACAGGCGGTGGGTTCCTTTGTATGCCTGTTTGTGTGTAGTTGCATCCCGAAACTTGACTGTAACTGTTGGATGGTGTCCGCTCTCCCCCCGCCTGGCTTCCCAGGCAATGGAGCTTTTCTTGCAGGTCCTTACTGGAGCCGGGTAAAGCTCACGGTCATGGGTCAAACAAACGAATGCAATCTATGTTGCCCCGCACGGGGTGGCAAATCCTCACCACTGGAGCACAGTGAAGCTCACAGGCTCGGATCCACGAGCAGGACAATACTCGAGACGAAAAAAAGAAAAAGTCTTCTGCATGCAGTCCCAGACGACTTGAATTCTCCCTCACTGGTGCCCTCTTTTTATCCCTTTAGTTTTGCCTGGGGGGGAGGGGGGGTTTGCTGCCTCTCCGGCCGGCTGGCGCCAACGGTCATTCACAGCATGGTGTCGTGCCGCTTGCCTTCTTCCTGCCTGTGTTGCCATATGCTAGCCTTGCCCCACTATCTCCTTGCCCCTCTGATTATTGTCCCGCGCTTTCTAGCTGCGGGGGTGCCACCTCCATAGTACTGGCCAGTCTCCTTGCCAAGTGGGCCCCTAATGAAGGTGCTGGGGGAGGGGGCAGGGGAGAGGCACAGGAAGCAAGGTCACCAGGGCCAAGGTTGGGAGGTGATGGAGGGATAGACCCGGATTGACTCATCTTGCTGATCCCGACCCCACCCCCACCCAGCCAGCTGCAATGGAGAGAAAAGGGATCGACCAGGGCCCAGGAGTGGATCGCAGGCCGGTGCGGCTGGAGACAGGCATGGGAAGCAGGCAGTGGAGCAGGACACAGGAGTGATGGGGGAACAGCTGTGCACAGGAAGGACAGGACAGGCATGGGAAGCAGGCAGTGGAGCAGGACAGAGGAGTTATGGCGGAACAGCAGGTGCACAGGAAGGACAGGACAGGTAAAGCAGGCAGTGAAGCAGGACACAGGGGTGATGGGGGAACCGCAGGAGCACAGGAAGGACGGAACAGGCATGGGAAGCAGGCAGTGGAGCAGGACACAGGAGTGATGGGGGAATCGAAGGTGCACAGGAAGGATAGGACAGGCATAGGAAGCAGGCAGTGGAGCAGGACACAGGAGTGATGAGGGAACAGCAGGTGCACAGGAAGGACAGGACAGGTAAAGCAGGCAGTGAAGCAGGACACAGGGGTGATGGGGGAACCGCAGGAGCACAGGAAGGACAGGACAGGTAAAGCAGGCAGTGAAGCAGGACACAGGGGTGATGGGGGAACCGCAGGAGCACAGGAAGGACGGGACAGGCATGGGAAGCAGGCAGTGGAGCAGGACATAGGAGTGATGGGGGAATCGAAGGTGCACAGGAAGGATAGGACAGGCATAGGAAGCAGGCAGTGGAGCAGGACACAGGAGTGATGAGGGAACAGCAGGTGCACAGGAAGGACAGGACAGGTAAAGCAGGCAGTGAAGCAGGACACAGGGGTGATGGGGGGACCGCAGGAGCACAGGAAGGACAGGACAGGTAAAGCAGGCAGTGAAGCAGGACACAGGGGTGATGGGGGAACCGCAGGAGCACAGGAAGGACATGACAGGCATGGGAAGCAGGCAGTGGAGCAGGACAGAGGAGTGATGGGGGAACAGCTGTGCACAGGAAGGACAGGACAGGCATGGGAAGCAGGCAGTGGAGCAGGACAGAGGAGTTATGGGGGAACAGCAGGTGCACAGGAAGGACAGGACAGGCAGTGGAGCAGGACACAGGAGTGATGAGGGAACAGCAGGTGCACAGGAAGGACAGGACAGGCATGGGAAGCAGGCAGTGGAGCAGGGCATAGGGGCGATGGGGAAACAGCAGGTGCACAGGAAGGACAGGACAGGCATGGGAACCAGGCAGTGGAGCAGGACACAGGAGTGATGGGGGAACAGCAGGTGCACAGGAAGGACAGGGCAAGCATGGGAAGCAGGCAGTGGAGCAGGACACAGGGGTGATGGGGAAACCGCAGGTGCACAGGAAGGACGGGACAGGACAGGCATGGGAAGCAGGCAGTGGAGCAGGACACAGGGGTGATGGGGCAACTGCAGGTGCACAGGAAGGACGGGACAGGACAGGCATGGGAAGCAGGCAGTGGAGCAGGACACAGGAGTTATGGGGGAACAGCAGGTGCACAATAAGGACATGACAGTCATGGAAAGCAGGCAGTGGAGCAGGACACAGGAGTGATGGGGGAACAGCAGGTGCACAGGAAGGGCAGGGCAGGCATGGGAAGCAGGCAGTGGAGCAGGACATAGGGGCGATGGGGAAACAGCAGGTGCACAGGAAGGACAGGCATGGGAACCAGGCAGTGGAGCAGGACACAGGAGTGATGGGGGAACAGCAGGTGCACAGGAAGGACAGGGCAGGCATGGGAAGCAGGCAGTGGAGCAGGACACAAGGGTGATGGGGAAACCGCAGTGCACAGGAAGGACAGGACAGGCATGGGATGCAGGTGGTGGAGCAGGACACAGGAGTTATGGGGGAACAGCAGGTGCACAGGAAGGACATGACAGTCATGGAAAGCAGGCAGTGGAGCAGGACACAGGAGTGATGGGGGATCAGCAGGTGCACAGGAAGGACAGGGCAGGCATGGGAAGCAGGCAGTGGAGCAGGACACAGGAGTGATGGGGAACAGCAGGTGCACAGGAAGGACGGGACAGGCATGGGAAGCAGGCAGTGAAGCAGGACACAGGAGTTATGGGGGAACAGCAGGTGCACAGGAAGGACAGGGCAGGCATGGGAAGCAGGCAGTGAAGCAGGACACAGGAGTGATGGGGGAACAGCAGGTGCACAGGAAGGACAGGATAGGCATGGGAAGCAGGCAGGGGAGCAGGACACAGGAGTGATGGGGAACAGCAGGTGCACAGGGCGGGACAGGCATGGGAAGCCGGCAGTGGAGCAGGACACAGGAGTGATGGGGAACAGCAGGTGCGCAGGAAGGACAGTGCAGGCATGGGAAGCAGGCAGTGGAGCAGGACACAGGGGTGATGGGGAACAGCAGGTGCACAGGAAGGACGGGACAGGCATGGGAAGCAGGCAGTGAAGCAGGACACAGGAGTTATGGGGGAACAGCAGGTGCACAGGAAGGACAGGGCAGGCATGGGAAGCAGGCAGTGAATCAGGACACAGGAGTGATGGGGGAACAGCAGGTGCACAGGAAGGACAGGACGGGCATGCGAAGCAGGCAGTGGAGCAGGACACAGGGGTGATGGGGAACAGCAGGTGTGCAGGAAGGACGGGACAGGCATGGGAAGCAGGCAGTGGGTAGAACACAGAAGTGAAGGGGGAACAGCAGGTGCACAGGAAGGAAGGGCAGGGTCTGCTCCAGCCTAGGGGGAAGCGCAGTGCAGGGGGGCTCTGGAGGGGTGGGGGTAAGAACGCAGGATTTTGTGCTGCTATCGCACGTTCGCAACAAATGCACGCACTAAGACCGCATCCTGTGTGTGTTTGACAATCCCCAAAACTCACACTGGCCCGGTATCTGTCCACCACGTGGTCACTGGGCTAGTCCACGAATTATTATCAGCCCCAAAGCGTCTCATCCGCTTTAGCTGTCTGGACCCCTGGGCTCACTCTCTTTTCACCTTTGCCTCAACCTCTCCTTTTGCACCGCTGCCCTCCATCTTGCACTTTTCTCTGCACTTTCGTCGCTCTACCTTTCGCTCCTCCCCAGTTCTTTTATTGCCTCTTCCTCTCACTCTCTGGCTCCTCACCCTCTCCCGTTGGTTGCTCTTCCCCTTCTCCCGCCTCCTTCACCTCCTCCCATAGTCTTGTCTTGTATTCTCTTCTCTTCTCTTCTCTTCTCTTCTCTTCTCTTCTCTTCTCTTCTCTTCTCTTCTCTTCTCTTCTCTTCTCTTCTCTTCTCTGCTCTTCTCTCCTCTCCCCGTCCCTTCTCTTCTCTTCTCTCCACTCCCCTTCTCTTCTCTTCTCTGCTCTTCTCTTCTCTTCTCTTCTCATCTCTGCTCTTCTCTTCTCTTCTCTTCTCTTCTTTCTCTTCCTCTCACTCTCTGGTTCACCATCTCCCTTTGGCTGCTCTTCCCCTTCTCCCGCCTCCTTCACCTCCTCCCATAGTCTTCTCTTCTCTTCTCTTCTCTTCTCGCCTCTCCTCTCTTCCCCTCCCCTCTCCTCTCCTCTCCTCCCCTCTTCTCTTCTCTTCTCTTCTCTTCTCTTCTCTTCTCTTCTCTTCTCTTCTCTTCTCTTCTCTTCTCTTCTCTTCTCTTCTCTTCTCTTCTCTCCTCTCCTCTCTTCCCCTCCCCTCTCCTCTCCTCCCCTCCCCTCTCCTCCCCTCCCCTCCTCTCTGCTCTTCTCTTCCTCTCACTCTCTGGTTCACCATCTCCCTTTGGCTGCTCTTCCCCTTCTCCCGCCTCCTTCACCTCCTCCCATAGTCTTCTCTTCTCTTCTCTTCTCTTCTCTTCTCGCCTCTCCTCTCTTCCCCTCCCCTCTCCTCTCCTCTCCTCCCCTCTTCTCTTCTCTTCTCTTCTCTTCTCTTCTCTTCTCTTCTCTTCTCTTCTCTTCTCTTCTCTTCTCTCCTCTCCTCTCTTCCCCTCCCCTCTCCTCTCCTCCCCTCCCCTCTCCTCCCCTCCCCTCCTCTCTGCTCTTCTCTTTCTCTCACTCTCTTGCTCACCCTCTCTCTTTAGCCACTCTTCCCTTTCTTAGCTCTCGCTTCTCTATGATATATCTGGCTTTTCTCCAGCCTCCCTCTGCCATTTTCCTTCTCCCTACTTTATCATTTACCTTATTCCACCCCCCTCTTCTCTTCTCTTCTCTTCTCTTCTCTTCTCTTCTCTTCTCTTCTCTTCTCTTCTCTTCTCTTCTCTTCTCTTCTCTTCTCTTCTCTTCTCTTCTCTTCTCTTCTCTTCTCTGCTCTTCTCTCCTCTCCCCGTCCCTTCTCTTCTCTTCTCTCCACTCCCCTTCTCTTCTCTTCTCTTCTCTTCTCTGCTCTTCTCTTCTCATCTCTGCTCTTCTCTTCTCTTCTCTTCTCTGCTCTTCTCTCCTCTCCCCGTCCCTTCTCTTCTCTTCTCTCCACTCCCCTTCTCTTCTCTTCTCTGATCTTCTCTTCTCATGTCTGCTCATCTCTGCTCTTCTCTTCTCTTCTTTCTCTTCCTCTCACTCTCTGGTTCACCATCTCCCTTTGGCTGCTCTTCCCCTTCTCCCGCCTCCTTCACCTCCTCCCATAGTCTTCTCTTCTCTTCTCTTCTCTTCTCTTCTCTTCTCTTCTCTTCTCTTCTCTTCTCTGCTCTTCTCTCCTCTCCCCGTCCCTTCTCTTCTCTTCTCTCCACTCCCCTTCTCTTCTCTTCTCTGCTCTTCTCTTCTCTTCTCTTCTCATCTCTGCTCTTCTCTTCTCTTCTCTTCTCTTCTCTTCTCTTCTTTCTCTTCCTCTCACTCTCTGGTTCACCATCTCCCTTTGGCTGCTCTTCCCCTTCTCCCGCCTCCTTCACCTCCTCCCATAGTCTTCTCTTCTCTTCTCTTCTCTTCTCTTCTCTTCTCTTCTCTTCTCTTCTCTTCTCGCCTCTCCTCTCTTCCCCTCCCCTCTCCTCTCCTCTCCTCCCCTCTTCTCTTCTCTTCTCTTCTCTCCTCGCCTCTCTTCCCCTCCCCTCTCCTCTCCTCCCCTCCCCTCTCCTCCCCTCCCCTCCTCTCTGCTCTTCTCTTCCTCTCACTCTCTGGTTCACCATCTCCCTTTGGCTGCTCTTCCCCTTCTCCCGCCTCCTTCACCTCCTCCCATAGTCTTGTCTTCTCTTCTCTTCTCTTCTCTTCCCTTCTCTTCTCTTCTCTTCTCTTCTCTCCTCTCTTCCCCTCCCCTCTCCTCTCCTCCCCTCCTCTCTTCTCTTCTCTTTCTCTCACTCTCTTGCTCACCCTCTCTCTTTAGCCACTCTTCCCTTTCTTAGCTCTCGCTTCTCTATGATATATCTGGCTTTTCTCCAGCCTCCCTCTGCCATTTTCCTTCTCCCTACTTTATCATTTACCTTATTCCACCCCCCTCTTCTCCTTCACTCATCGATCTTCTCTCTTTGTTTCTGCATCTTCTCTCCCCTTGATCCATCCCCCGTTTTCTTTCCTACTGTTCCCTTCCTCACTTTTCCACTGTCATTTCTGCTCCCTTGTATTATCATAGTATCTCTTTCTTTTCACCCTCACTCCATTCCTCTTCTCTTTTATTTCATACTCTCCTACCTAAATGCTCAGCCACCCCTTTTCTTTCACCCCTTTCATCCTTCTCCTTTCCCACCTTTCTCCGCTCTTCTCATCTTCCCTCTCGCCCTTCTCACGCCTCCCTTCTCTTTCCCCTTCTATTCTCCTCTCGAGTCACTTCCCTTTTTCCTTCTCTCCATTGTTTATCGATGGCACCTTTTGTTTACTTCTTTTTCTTCCCTTTCTCCCTCCTTCCCTTGGCCCGCTCTTCCCTTCCCATGTCTTCTGCCTTCCTCCTCTTTTCTCGGTCCCTTCTTTGTGCAGCGCTTCCTTCCTCTCCTCCTCTGTTTCCCATGCACGCTCTTCTCAGCCACTTCTCTTCTCTGCAATCACAGCAGGCTGTGCTGCGTTACTTCTGCCTGGATAGGCCTCCTTGCTCAGCACCTGTTGTTTGCCTTTATTGAATGCTCTCGGTTGAGTCTACCCCTCCTTTGTTCTTTGCTCGTCTCTCTGTCGCTAAAGTCCGGACTTCCTGTTGGTTTTAAACGATACCTGCTCTTTGCTGATAATTACCTGTTTTTTCACACTGCGTTGTGCTTTTGTTTCTTCCAACGCTGGTGGCAGCCTTCCTTCCCGTCCACACCATGTGTTTAGTCCAAGTGTAAGAAAGGAACTGGGGCAGTTTTAAGTGTTGCTCTAAGAGCTTCAGCCTGAGCGACTGCATCTGAAACAAGGCTTGGGAATGTTAAGAGACAGACGAATACATCATCCGTAGCTTCTGCCCTTCCCCCACCCAATACCTCATTAGTTACTCACTAAGGCAACCATACCGCCAACCTCCCAGGCAGGTGCAACAAGACATGAACACGATCTAAGCTAAAGATGGCAAGAAGAAACAAATTGACAGGGAAAGAAAGATCAGTGCTGCACATGTTTCATTGTGCTTTCAGACGAGTGGTCATACAGCTCCAGGTGCCTTGTTCTTCCTGACAAAAGCAAACCTGATCAGTGCACTCCATATTTCTAATTGTGTTTATTTTATATATGTATAATTTCTATGGGCAACATGACCAAACTCTCCCTTTCTCCTGCAATCGATGCACAAACAGGACATGAAGAGATGTGTGGAAAAAGGATGAGTGTTCCATCTAAGCATTCAGAAAACAATTCAGCAACTTATTAACACTGCATTTTGAAAATTTACAAAAATATATACTTTTCATCAAATCCTCAAACTGATTTCATAAAACCTCTACAATCCACGTCTATATGCAAGTTTCATCCCTGATATAGCACTCTAGGGACTTCATCAGGACCTTATTCTCTCATGGCTTGTCAGTCTAAAGCTAGCTTAATAGCACTTTCAGACATATCCTATACAATGTTGATTGATTGCCCACAACCAATCAATTCATATTGAACACATTTCAGAATTTTAACATGTTAAGTCTTCCATCGATGTCTCGCGATACTGATTCGCTCGATTCCTTTCTGCACTGGTATGGAAGGCTAAAAAACGATGGAATTTGCTCAGTGGGTTTTACAGAACCAACTCTGCTTCAGGGTTTTGAGAAACCAACTCTTTGGTCCATCAAGATTTATTCTTAAGTCTAACCAAACCCTGAATGGTAGTATAGATAAACAAAAGGAGGCAGGCTTGGAGTAACAAACAGAAACCAACTGTAAAGCCTGGTAAGAAACAAGGGTCCACACAGGTAAGTGATATCATAACTTTATTTCGGCTTAACGCCATAAAGGTTTTCACAACAGAGCATACATTTCAAATAATACATAGCCGACCCCTTACATCCAGTTAGTCTGTCAAGACTTGATGGTCACGAGGAACAAGAATACCTCCCTCCCTAAGCAGCCAACAGTGAGATAGGGAATTACTCGCTGTTCGAAGATTAGGGCCACAGGTGGTAGAAACAGGATACCCAGGGATTCCGGATGGCTGCTGAAAGGAAAAGGGCAAATTAGGTAATGACAGCAGGTACTTTACCTACCAGAAGCCGCGAAATGAGGGGCAATAGATGGAAAGGACAATAGCTGTTCCCTCAGTGGGTGCAACAACATATAAAGGCACTGGGATGGATGAGGGGGTGCCTTATGCCACACTGGAATGCATGTAGCCTGATGAAATTGACCTGTGGCTGATGGTTGGCAAAAGATGGTAAACCCAGGTCTGTCAATCAAGGGATAATCCGTGAGGCAGTCCAAAAACGATCCGAGGTCAAAAAGCTGTTGCAAGAATCCAGAGGAGTGGTAATGAATGGGCAGTCCGTGAGGCAATCCGTAAACAATCCAAGATCAACAACCAGGAAAACAGTTCAAGGGCGTAGTACCAGAAGGATGAAGCAAAGAGTGGTCCGTAGAACGAAGTCCAAAGGTCTTGGTAACACGAAGAATCAAAAACATCCAATTCGGAACGCCAAACGCCGTACACAAACAGCTGAGAAGCGCGGTCTTGATGGATAGCGTTTGTTTTATACTGTGACTTCCGCTACGTGAGCCTATGGTTCACGTGATGCATAACGTGAGGCTACGGCTGACTGCACGCAATGGGTGTGTGTGGTCCTTGCAGTCGTAGTCGTGGCTCGCGTCTGGGTGCCAGTGTTCCCGGAATCAAGGTACTCCTAAGGCTCCATGTACCTGTTTTCTGTTTTACATATAGACGCCACGGGAGACGCCACCTCGGGTACAAACGGTGGCTCCTCCCTTGGCAACCTCTCCAGTGATTTGGCAATGCTTTACCCACTGAGGGAACGAAACCCTGATGCGGGCGAAGGGAGGAGACAGGAGCATCAGACCCAGGCTCCGAGCATTTCCTTGAGCGAGATCTGGAGTGGGAATCAGGTTTCTGCTGAGGGTAGGTAGGGGAATGAGTGCGGAGACACGTGGGCATGACATACACACACCATGGTGTCACACCACCAAGGCAAGTATATTACTATACACGTGTATTTATGTATGCAATGTTTGGTAACACCAAATGGGCTCCACTCCACAACATGTTTTATCAATATTAGCAAAGCATATCCTCTGTACAGTTCCTAGTGTGGGGGAAAGGAGAGGTTACACTTCTAATCACACTGTCTGGGAACTCAAGCCCTACTCTATGACAGTTTTCCTTCCAAGGAATGTACATGACCAGTCATTAAGTCCTAAGGGACGCCTTACCCAGGCTCTTCCCACTTTGGCCCAGTAAGGTAACTGCTATTGTAGAGAAGGCGGCATGACCAATGTATTTCTAGGGGTTTCGGGGTGATCCATGAGACATCAGGAATCCCAGGCTCCAGACCCTGGAGAAAGTGAAGCAGGGTCCAGGCTGGGGGTTACCCCAGATGCAAAGGGCACCGGGTCACATATCCACTGTGTCTTCCGATGGTTAGGTCAGGCTCATGGTGAGAACCAGGGAAGGGATGAGGAAGGCTCAAGTTTGGACCCCTCGGCACAGGAGCAGGGGACAGGAGCAGCCGTCATGGGGACCCGGGACAAGGCTATTAGCCACTCAGGAGCACTTTCTCGTGGCGAGGGGTGACAGCAGCAGGTTGAAGAGGTGACAGCAGTGCACAGAAGAAGCCACAGGGCCGCAAAGTGCCCCTTCAGAAGCACAGTCCAGTCCCCGGCGGAATCAACAGGGCTTCCGACTCCAAGCCGAAAGGGCAGGGAGTAAGTGAACAGAAGCATGCTTTCAAGAAGGTCCATGTATGTAGAGTCCATGGTACTCAAAAATGCATTATCACGGCCAAATGGAGGTGTACGCTAGTGCACCCCGAAAAAGGATCAAAATGGCTTGGGCCACATTACCAAGTAACACAAAGTTTCTTCCAAGAAACAGGGACACAATGCACCCCTGCAGCCGCTCCCAGAGTGATTGGGCATTCTGGAGCAAGCATGAGGCCGGTGGAATAAAGGAAGCGGTCGGATGGTCGGCCGCTGGCACGTTCAGGCATTAGTGACTGCCACTGCCCCACGCGGCCTAACCGTAATTCTGAGATACCAGCAACCGAGAAAGTGCTGTTATCTTTAGAGGCCGACAAGCTTTGACGTGTGTTCGTGGGTATTGAGTATAAGACTTATTCTTTTTGTGGAAATCATTCAGAGACTGAGTGTACGTTCGTTGATGTTCGTTGTAACCTCCCTGTTGTAGATAATTGTTAATAAAACAGCAACTTGCCATCTTCCTGAGTTTGTCTGGTTATTTGGGCTCAGAATTATTCTGGTGCAACCCCATCCAGTAACAGATGCACGTTCCAAGGGCCATAAGATCAACAACACATGTTTAAGTGGAAAGGGTGGCTTTCTCAAGTCGATTTCCACTTCCTCAAATAGCGGGCACCGATGGGCTGTGAATGAAGGATTGGTTATTGTGATGGTGTCGCCCGTGCCTCGGGCCGCCCCGTACTAGCATCCGTACACATGCACACTCAGACAACAGTGAACACACGTCTGTTCGTTCCAAGGTCCCGGCGGCATCTGCCGCACGGACCGTCTTTATTTCAAACGCGCATGCGTGGCCATAACGAGGCTCGTGCATGTGCACACCCAGTTAAAGACGTAACATCCCTTTTTTTCTTTAAACAAAATAGTGCAAAAACTCGCAACTTGAACAGGCTTAAATAACAAACATTAACTTTTCTTAACAGTAGTTTATTGGCCTCGGGCAGTCACCTGTTCAGTCTCCTGAGTCCAGGACGTAGTCCTTGAGCCGAACAGGTAAGTTGCGTCCTCGTCACGCAGGCTACCGCCGCTCCACTCTCGGACTTGGTGGCGGGGTCCCGACTGCCCGTGGTGGATCCACGGACGGGTCCTCTTCAGGGAGCTCAGCACCGCTCTCGTGTCGTGAGGGCCCCACCGGCTCAGCATCTCCGGCCCGGATGTAGATCTTCTTAAAAAATGATTGGTTGCGAGTGATAGTTCCTCTTGTGCTCGCCGCGGTAATCATGGACCCCTTGACATGGGTGACAGCCCACGGTTGTGGCTCATACGGCAAAGACAACTTTCCTTTGAGCCTGAGGTTGCGTACCAGTACTTAGTCTCCCACCACTATCTCCTTGTCTTGCAGCCTTCTCCTTCCGCTCTCCTTCTCGTTGTGGGCCTCACGCTCTTTTCTCACTCTGTCATTGTCTATAACGCCCGGCTCACGCCCTCCCACTTCTGGGAGGAGCCCTCTCGGACATCGCCCAAACAGGGCCGCCGCTGAGGCCACTCTGGTGGACTGGTGAGGGGTCGTCCTGTACTCTCTGAGAAACTCGAAAAGATTACTCTTCAGTTCCCCTCCACTGTTTGCTGCGATGAGAAAGACCTTGTTGAGCGTTCTCATAAGCCTTTCGGCCTCTCGATTTGCCCGGGGCCAGAGTGGCGACACCTTCCAGTGCTGTATGCCCCTTTCTCTCAGATACTGCCCAAATTGGTGTCCAGTGAATGCTGGTCCATTGTCCGAGCAGAGAACTTCTGGGAGGCCATGCGTGCCAAATATTTTTTCTAACGCCAGGATAGTATGGTCACTGGCCGTTGAATCCATGAGCTCCACCTCTGGATATCTCGACCACTGGTCTACTACCACGAAGAAGTACATGTCCCTTCCGGTCGACCCAAAGTCAGCATGGACCGTACCCCATGGCTTCTCACTCCGCTCCATGGAGTTGATCGGTGGCGCTCTTTCCAGGGGACTTGTTGCTTGGCACGGCAAACATCCTTTCACGTGCGCCTCCACAAGGCCCTCCAGATCTGGAAACCAAACTTTTGGTCGCAGTCTCGCCTTAGTTTTTGCCACACCCTGGTGCCCATGGTGGGCCAGCTCCAGGACTTGAGCCCTCAGCGACCGTGGTACAACAATTTGCCTTCCTCTTAGCAGCAAACCATCCTCAGAGATGGAGAGTTCATCACGAATTTTCCATAGTGCCTGGAGGTCCCTCTGGGCTCTGTCCTCCCTCCTTGTGTTGTTCTGTAGGATATCTCTCCATTCCCCACTCCTAATCGCAGTGTGGATGATCTGGAATACCTCGTCGTTCGCCGACTCCTGTGCCACAACATTTCTGTCCAGCGCCACCGGCATGGCACACTCCACAATGTTGTGGATGAATTCTTGGCACTCCACCACTTCCCCATGTCCATCTTCCCTTTCCTTGTTGGGGTGGCGAGACAGGTAGTCTGCCGGATTGTTCGTCCCCGGGCGGTATACCAATTTGACCACATATTCAATAAGGGCGAGCATCCACCGCTCTATCCGGGGAGGTGGCTTTGAAGACGCGCCCGCTAGGATGGGCAGAAGTGGCTTGTGATCCCTTATAACAGTCACGGGTTTCCCCAAAATATAAAACCTAAAGTGTCTGCAGCCCCACAGGATAGCTAGGGCTTCCCTCTCAATCTGAGAGTAGCGTCTCTCTGTCTCCGTGAGGGCTTTGCTCGCATATGCAATGGGTAGCATTTCGCCTCTCACATCCGATTGCATTAGGACTGCCCCCAGGCCCACCAGGCTCGCATCCACCACAAACTCGGATTCGGCCGTGGGGTCAAAATACGCAACCGTGTCCTGGTCGGACAGCGCCCTCTTGATCGCCAGAAATGCCTCTTGTTCTCTTTTGTCCCACATCCAGACAGAGTCGTTCTTTGTCAGGGCCCGGAGGGGTTCAGAGAGGGATGCCAGCCCCTTGATGAATCAGCCACAATAATTAACCATCCCCAGAAAACTGCGGACTTCCGTTGGTGTCTGGGGGGCAGAAGCCTTGCGGATATCCCTGAGTTTTCCGGATCCGGGGACACCCCATTCTCGTGAAACACGAAACCAAAGAACTCAATACGGTCCTTGAAGAATTCGCATTTCTCACGATGTAAAGTGAGGCCAAGGTCTTTCAGTCTCTGCAGGGTTGCCTCCAAACATTTCATGTGCCCGGCATGCGATGTGGCGAAGACCAAAATATCGTCACTCATATTTATCGCTCCCTTGAGGCCTGCCAGAGCGCCCCTGATGGCATTTTGAAAGACCTCCACGGCAGAGGATATCCCAAAGCTAAGGCGCTTGAATTGGTACAGACCCTCGTGTGTTGTAAAGGTGGTAATGTACCTCGAGTCTGTGTGCAGCTCCAGTTGGTGGTATCCTGCCCTCAGATCCAGCTTGGAGAATATCCTGGCTCCCTGCAGTTCGCCGATAATGTCATCTAGCATGGGCGTCAGGTGGCGTTCATGCTTAATGGCTGCATTGGGCAACCGCATGTCCACGCAGATGCGTACTTTGCCCGGTTGTTTGGGCTTCGGTGCCACAACTATCGGCAAGACCCATGGAGTCGGCCCCTTCACCCTTTCGATGATGTCCATGCTGATGAGTGCTTTTAGCTCATCTTTGACCTGGGAACGAAGGTGGAACGGAATACGTCGGTGCTTCAGTGCTATCGGGCAAATGGTTTCGTCTATATGCAGTCGCACTGGCTCTGCTTTCAGTCTGCCAATCCCTTGGAAGGTATCCGCAAACCTCTCCAACAGTGAAGTAATGTCCCCTTGGTAGACCGCAAGCACAAAATGAACAAGGTCCAATGCTTCCGAGGCTGCACAACTCAACAGGGACCGTGGGCTGACATCTGTGACGAAAAACCTTGTTTCATCGCCTTGTCTCCTCGGGATACGGGAGCCACAAACACCGCTTTTATGGGCAAGGGAGTGTCACCCTTGAACGTTAAAATGTTGGCCCTTGACTTGTCCAGTGGAGGAGGACCTGGGATGGCCTCATAATGTTCAGTGGCCAGCACACATACCGAGGCCCCAGTGTCAATTAGCACCTGTGTAGGAACCCCTTGAATGTCCACAACGCATGTCGGTTGTCTGCATTTCTTGGTCCCTGTCGCCAAATTTGAGATGAAGAAGACTTCTTCATCCTCCTCCTCCTCCTCTGTGATGTTGAGCCTATGGGTGTCCTGCTCCACTGCAGCGATATTGTATTGTCTCCTAAACCCACCGCTTAGCCTGGCGGGCCCTCTCTGCATGGCAACCGGGGCGGCAGCTCTACACATCCTGGCATAGTGCCCTGGCTTGTTGCATCTCCCGCAGACCCTTGATTTAGCTGGACAGTCTTCTGAATGCGGTAAGTCATACCCACAATATTGACAAATGGCAGAACCACCTTGCGGTGTTGTCAGTTCCTGTCTCGTCTGGCTCCACCTCGGTTTTGCCTGAGGTTGTCTCCCTATGGCAAAAGCGTCCTCATGCTTGCCTGGGCGTATAGCAGCATCCATCTTGGCTCCACTACTTTGGCCAGTTCGTACACTCTTCCACTGTCCAATATCTGTGCTAGAGACATGCCCGGCTCCCTCAGGACCTGTCTCCGCAGCTTACCTGAGCTGCAACCTTGAATTAGTTGATGGCGGACCATTACTTTCGCATCCGTCCATCTGCATGTGGTGGCTAGCTGTCTTAAGCGTGCACAAAATTGATCCAACGATTCATCCTCATGCTGCTTTTCTCCGCACATGACAAACCTGTCAAAGTCAATGTTGGATAAGTGCAGTTTTGACAGCATCGTAAGTCACCACCGGTAAGGTGAAGGATTCATAAATGCGCAATACTTCTGTCCCCGCTGAGTATAGCAGTGTCGCCACTTTGGTATCATCGTACGTTTCCCCAGTGGCCGCAAAAAACATATCAAGTTTTTTGATCCATAAAAGCCATCTCGGGCCCAGTTTTGAGGGTGGGCCTGAAGTATCAAATTCTTGCATAGGTTGTAAGGTGCCATGCTGCCTTCTCACCACACTCGCCGCCGCAGGAGCTTCTCCGTCGCTGTCCATCATCTTCACAGGTCGCACAGGCACCTCAATCCGTATTAGAGGCCGCAGACCTGGCTAAATTCAGATTCGACGTACCAGAACTCTTGGGCTGAGATGCTGTGATGATGCGCTGTGGCTTCCTCTCTCCCACAACCTGTTTGTACAGGCCGAAGTGCAGTCCCCCTTTTTGTTTTGGGAGAACTGCAGAGTGTCCAAAAATTGAGGAGATGTTCACCTCAGTATTTGGGCAGCACCCTCGCTGGCTGCAACTACCGTCAATACCAAAAACAAAATGGCCACCATCACACGTGTGAGGTTCGTAATACACGAGAAGATGAAATACCCATGGCGACACGTTTGTACGTGCCGAGTGTTTCTCTCCCCGTTTCCCATCCTCGTCGCCAATGTGATGGTGTCACCCGTGCCTCGGGCCGCCCTGTATTAGCATCCGTACGCATGCACACTCAGACAACAGTGAACACACGTCCGTTCGTTCCAAGGTCCCGGCGGCATCTGCCGCACGGACCGTCTTTATTTCAAACGCGCATGAGTGGCCATAACGAGGCTCGCGCATGCGCACACCCAGTTAAAGCCGTAACAGTTATGCCAAGGCTGCCTCCTGCAAGGTTTGGCAGTGGGGTCGATGGGGATGTGCAGTGCTTGAGACATGGGTGGCTGCATCTGGCCGGCACAGCGGCACTTTGGGAGGCCACCACCCTGCCACCGATGGCCCAGTAGGCATAGCTGAATTTGCATGCAAGGAAAGGAGGATGTGACGTGAGTGTGGAGCACTAGCAGCGGGCAGGGGATGAAATGGGTTATGCCAAGGAAATTATAGCGGTCAAAACGTACTGCGCTAAGTAGGAAAACGTGGCCTAGGATGCATGTGCAGGGGACGCTGGAAGTAAGATTCGGGAGTTCGCCTGGCAGTGGCAAAGTTGCATAATAGAAAAGGCGGGAATTGTGGAGCGGCTGCACCCAGCCAAGCTGCACAACACAGAGGATGACCACAAGTGGAGCGAGGAGAAACCAGGGCCTCAGTAAGGAAGCAGCGGCACCTCGGTACCCCATATGGGACACGTTCCTCTGGCCAACATTCCTCAAGCTGTCACTCAGGACCCCCGGGGCTGTAGAATGGGTAGCTGCCCTGACATTTCGTACCACTCTGTGGCGCAATTCTTTACCTGTCTGTGCACCTGGAAAGGAAATGCACAGGCTGTGTCCCTGGGCCCCCGGGCCATGTTAAAATGAACTCATAGGTATCTGGAGATAGGCTCAGTGGGTTGGGTGACTGCTGCAGATATTTCAGGGTATCAGTCAGGGGCTTGCTGAAGCCTTGTAAGCCAGGTATAGTCATTACATGCAAGATACAGACTCACCAGCCCGTGAATAGCCATTAAGAATCATCCATTCTCATATGTCAAGGTACTGCCATCATTTGTCACATGCAACATCAAATAGCAAAGTACTGCTGTTTTATGACAGATCGTTATTCTGGTCGAGGATCATACAGTGGTGGTTGGAGCACTGGCAAACTCCCGTCTCGACTACTGTAATGGTCTGCTGGCTGGAATTCCCCATGCACAAGGCCAGGGCTTGCAGAAAGCACAAAACGGGGCAGCAAGGCTGATCTTTAGAGTCGGGAAGTCCTCCCTGATCACTGCTTGATCTTAAGAATCGGAAGTCCTCCCCAATTTCCATCGGCAGTGAGGCTGATCTTTAGAGTCGGGAAGTCCTCCCGATTTCCATCGGCAGTGAGGCTGATCTTTAAAGTCAGGAAGTCTTCCCCGATCACTGCCTGCTCTTAAGAGCCGGGAAGTCCTCCCTGATGTCCATCAGCAGTGAAGCTAATCTTTAGAGTCAGGAAGTCCTCCCCGATTTCCAGCGGCAGTGAGGCTGATCTTTAGAGTCGGGAAGTCCTCCCCGATCACTGCTTGATCTTAAGAGTCGGGAAGTCCTCCCCGATTTCCAGCGGCAGTGAGGCGGAATTATAGAGTTGGGAAGTCCTCCCCGATGTCCAGCGGCAGTGAGGCTGATCTTTAGAGTCGGGAAGTCCTCCCCGATTTCCATCGGCAGTGAGGCTTATCTTTAGAGTCGGGAAGTCCTCCCGATTTCCATCGGCAGTGAGGCTGATCTTTAGGGTCAGGAAGTCCTCCCCGATCACTGCGTGATCTTAAGAGTCAGGAAGTCCTCCCCGATTTCCAGTGGCAGTGAGGCTGATCTTTAGAGTCAGGAAGTCCTCCCCGATCACTGCTTGATCTTAAGAGTCAGGAAGACCTCCCCGATTTCCAGCGGCAGTGAGGCTGATCTTTAGAGTCGGGAAGTCCTCCCTGATGTCCAGTGGCAGTGAGGCTGATCTTTAGAGTCGGGAAGTCCTCCCCGATTTCCAGCGGCAGTGAGGCTGATCTTTAGAGTTGGGAAGTCCTCCCCGGTTTCCAGCGGCAGTGAATCTGATCTTTAGAGTCAGGAAGTCCTCCCCGATTTCCAGCGGCAGTCAAGCTGATCATTAGAGTCGGGAAGTCCTCCCCGATTTCCAGCAGCAGTGAGGCTGATCTTTAGAGTTGGGAAGTCCTCCCGATTTCCAGCGGCAGTGAGGGTGTTCTTTAGAGTCGGGAAGTCCTCCCCAATCTCTGCCTGATCTTAAGAATCATGAAGTCCTCCCCTATATCCAGCGGCAGTGAGGCTGATCTTTAGAGTTGGGAAGTCCTCCCCGATGTCCAGTGGCAGTGAGGCTGATCTTTATAGTCGGGAAGTCCTCCCTGATGTCCAGCAGCAATGAGGCTGATCTTTAGAGTCGGGAAGTCCTCCCGAATTCCATCGGCAGTGAGGTTGATCTTCAGAGTCGGGAAGTCCTCCCGGATTTCCAGCGGCAGTGAGGCTGATCTTTAGAGTCGGGAAGTCCTCTCCGATCACTGCTTGATCTTAATAGTCGGGAAGTCCTCCCCGATTTCCAGCGGCAGTGAGGCTGATCTTTAGAGTAGGGAAGTCCTCCCAAATTTCTAGCGGCAGTGAAGCTGATCTTTAGAGTCGGGAAGTCCTCCCCGATTTCCATCGGAAGTGAGGCTGATCTTTAGAGTCGGGAAGTCCTCCCTGATGTCCAGTGGCAGTGAGGCTGATCTTTAGAGTCGGGAAGTCCTCCCCGATTTCCAGCGGCAGTGAGTCTGATCTTTAGAGTTGAGAAGTCCTCCCCGATTTCCAGTGGCAGTGAGGCTGATCTTTAGAGTCGGGAAGTCCTCCCTGATGTCCAGCGGCAGTGAGGCTGATCTTTAGAGTCGGGAAGTCCTCCCCGATTTCCAGCGGCAGTGAGGCTGATCTTTAGAGTTGGGAAGTCCTCCCCGGTTTCCAGCGGCAGTGAATCTGATCTTTAGAGTCGGGAAGTCCTCCCCGATTTCCAGCAGCAGTCAAGCTGATCATTAGAGTCGGGAAGTCCTCCCCGATTTCCAGCAGCAGTGAGGCTGATCTTTAGAGTCAGGAAGTCCTCCCGATTTCCAGCGGCAGTAAGGGTGTTCTTTAGAGTCGGGAAGTCCTCCCCAATCACTGCCTGATCTTAAGAATCATGAAGTCCTCCCCTATATCCAGCGGCAGTGAGGCTGATCTTTAGAGTTGGGAAGTCCTCCCCGATGTCCAGTGGCAGTGAGGCTGATCTTTATAGTCGGGAAGTCCTCCCTGATGTCCAGCAGCAATGAGGCTGATCTTTAGAGTCGGGAAGTCCTCCCGAATCCCATCGGCAGTGAGGTTGATCTTCAGAGTCGGGAAGTCCTCCCGGATTTCCAGCGGCAGTGAGGCTGATCTTTAGAGTCGGGAAGTCCTCCCCGATTTCCAGCGGCAGTGAGGCTGATCTTTAGAGTCGGGAAGTCCTCCCCGATCACTGCTTGATCTTAATAGTCGGGAAGTCCTCCCCGATTTCCAGCGGCAGTGAGGCTGATCTTTAGAGTAGGGAAGTCCTCCCCGATGTCCAGTGGCAGTGAGGCTGATCTTTATAGTCGGGAAGTCCTCCCTGATTTCCATCGGCAGTGAGGCTGATCTTTAGAGTCGGGAAGTCCTCCCGATTTCCATCGGCAGTGAGGCTGAACTTTAGAGTCGGGAAGTCCTCCCCGATCACTGCCTGATCTTAAGAGTCGGGAAGTCCTCCCCGATTTCCAGCGGCAGTGAGGCTGATCTTTAGAGTCAGGAAGTCCTCCCCGATCACTGCTTGATCTTAAAAGTCAGGAAGACCTCCCCGATTTCCAGCAGCAGTGAGGCTGATCTTTAGAGTCGGGAAGTCCTCCCTGATGTCCAGCGGCAGTGAGGCTGATCTTTAGAGTCGGAAGTCCTTCCCGATTTCCAGCAGCAGTGAGGCTGATCTTTAGAGTTGGGAAGTCCTCCCGATTTCCAGCGGCAGTGAGGGTGTTCTTTAGAGTCGGGAAGTCCTCCCCAATCTCTGCCTGATCTTAAGAATCATGAAGTCCTCCCCTATATCCAGCGGCAGTGAGGCTGATCTTTAGAGTTGGGAAGTCCTCCCCGATGTCCAGTGGCAGTGAGGCTGATCTTTATAGTCGGGAAGTCCTCCCTGATGTCCAGCAGCAATGAGGCTGATCTTTAGAGTCGGGAAGTCCTCCCGAATTCCATCGGCAGTGAGGTTGATCTTCAGAGTCGGGAAGTCCTCCCGGATTTCCAGCGGCAGTGAGGCTGATCTTTAGAGTCGGGAAGTCCTCTCCGATCACTGCTTGATCTTAATAGTCGGGAAGTCCTCCCCGATTTCCAGCGGCAGTGAGGCTGATCTTTAGAGTAGGGAAGTCCTCCCCAATTTCTAGCGGCAGTGAAGCTGATCTTTAGAGTCGGGAAGTCCTCCCCGATTTCCATCGGAAGTGAGGCTGATCTTTAGAGTCGGGAAGTCCTCCCAATTTCCAGCGGCAGTGAGTCTGATCTTTAGAGTTGAGAAGTCCTCCCCGATTTCCAGTGGCAGTGAGGCTGATCTTTAGAGTCGGGAAGTCCTCCCTGATGTCCAGCGGCAGTGAGGCTGATCTTTAGAGTCGGGAAGTCCTCCCCGATTTCCAGCGGCAGTGAGGCTGATCTTTAGAGTTGGGAAGTCCTCCCCGGTTTCCAGCGGCAGTGAATCTGATCTTTAGAGTCGGGAAGTCCTCCCCGATTTCCAGCAGCAGTCAAGCTGATCATTAGAGTCGGGAAGTCCTCCCCGATTTCCAGCAGCAGTGAGGCTGATCTTTAGAGTCAGGAAGTCCTCCCGATTTCCAGCGGCAGTAAGGGTGTTCTTTAGAGTCGGGAAGTCCTCCCCAATCACTGCCTGATCTTAAGAATCATGAAGTCCTCCCCTATATCCAGCGGCAGTGAGGCTGATCTTTAGAGTTGGGAAGTCCTCCCCGATGTCCAGTGGCAGTGAGGCTGATCTTTATAGTCGGGAAGTCCTCCCTGATGTCCAGCAGCAATGAGGCTGATCTTTAGAGTCGGGAAGTCCTCCCGAATCCCATCGGCAGTGAGGTTGATCTTCAGAGTCGGGAAGTCCTCCCGGATTTCCAGCGGCAGTGAGGCTGATCTTTAGAGTCGGGAAGTCCTCCCCGATTTCCAGCGGCAGTGAGGCTGATCTTTAGAGTCGGGAAGTCCTCCCCGATCACTGCTTGATCTTAATAGTCGGGAAGTCCTCCCCGATTTCCAGCGGCAGTGAGGCTGATCTTTAGAGTAGGGAAGTCCTCCCCGATGTCCAGTGGCAGTGAGGCTGATCTTTAGAGTCGGGAAGTCCTCCCGATTTCCATCGGCAGTGAGGCTGAACTTTAGAGTCGGGAAGTCCTCCCCGATCACTGCCTGATCTTAAGAGTCGGGAAGTCCTCCCCGATTTCCAGCGGCAGTGAGGCTGATCTTTAGAGTCAGGAAGTCCTCCCCGATCACTGCTTGATCTTAAAAGTCAGGAAGACCTCCCCGATTTCCAGCAGCAGTGAGGCTGATCTTTAGAGTCGGGAAGTCCTCCCTGATGTCCAGCGGCAGTGAGGCTGATCTTTAGAGTCGGAAGTCCTCCCCGATTTCCAGCGGCAGTGAGGCTGATCTTTAGAGTTGGGAAGTCCTCCCCAATTTCTAGCGGCAGTGAAGCATTTCTTTAGAGTTGGGAAGTCCTCCCGATTTCCAGCGGCAGTGAGTCTGATCTTTAGAATTGAGAAGTCCTCCCCGATTTCCAGCGGCAGTGAAGCTGATCTTTAGAGTCGGGAAGTCCTCCCTGATTTCCAGCGGCAGTGAAGCTGATCTATAGAGTCGGGAAGTCTTCCTCGATTTCCATCGGCAGTGAGGCTGATCTTTAGAGTCGGGAAGTCCTCCCGATTTACAGCGGCAGTGAGGCTGATCTTTATAGTCGGGAAGTCCTCCCCTATATCCAGTGGCAGTGAGGCTGATCTTTAGAGTCGGGAAGACCTCCCCGATGTCCAGCGGCAGTGAGGCTGATCTTTAGAGTCGGGAAGTCCTCCCCTATATCCAGCGGCAGTGAGGCTGATCTTTAGAGTCGGAAAGTCCTCCCCGATTTCCAGCAGCAGTGAGGCTGATCTTTAGAGTCGGGAAGTCCTCCCCTTTATCCAGCGGCCGTGAGGCTGATCTTCAGAGTCGGGAAGTCCTCCACGATTTCCAGCGGCAGTGAGGCTGATCTTTAGAGTCGGGGCGGAACAGCACTCTGTACATTGTGTTGCCGTAAAGGATCAGATTGATTTTAAAGTCCTGTGTTTTGTTTTTAAATGTGCAAACAAGTTGGCCACATCATACTTATAAAAAAAAATCTAATGGTATCAACCAACTCTGCTGCATTCTGCCCCTAGGACTGTGCGTTCAGGGGAGACAGCGGAGTCGGATTTTACGGGCCGGAGCTGCGGAACAGTCTCACTTTAGAGATTCAGGCCCTTAAATCTCTTTGTCACTTTGGCAAGGCCTTAAAAACCCACCTGTTCAAGTAATCTGGACGGGTGCAAATGATTCATTTAGAGTGGGCACCTGGTTGCACTGGCTTCCTGGTAACACGTGTTCTGGTTTCTCTTCTTGTGCTGTCTTACATCATCCTGCGCCGATACACGATTCAGTTCGTCGAGCACGCCATACAAATGCTTCAAAATCAAAATCATATTCCCTAATAAGCCAGGCGGCAGTATAATACGCAAGGTGCAGTGTTACAGACCCACGTATGGCCATGAGAGGCCAAGCACAGCATCAGGCGCTCAGATACTGGCATCAGAGGTCAGTTGCCTGCATCAAGCGCTGAAATACTGGCATCATAGGCCAGTTGCCTGCATCAAGAACTCAGATACTGGCATCATAGGCCAGTTGCCTGCATCAAGCGCTCAGATACTGACATCATAGGCCAGTTGCCTGCATCAAGCGCTCAGATACTGACATCAGAGGCCAGTTGTCTGCATCAAGAACTCAGATACTGGCATCATAGGCCAGTTGCTGCATCAAGCGCTCAGATACTGACATCAGAGGCCAGTTGTCTGCATCAAGAACTCAGATACTGGCATCATAGGCCAGTTGCTGCATCAAGCGCTCAGATACTGACATCAGAGGCCAGTTGTCTGCATCAAGCGCTCAGATACTGACATCAGAGGCCAGTTGCTGCATCAAGCACTCAAATACTGGCATCATAGGCCAGTTGCCTGCATCAAGAACTCAGATACTGGCATCATAGGCCAGTTGCTGCATCAAGCGCTCAGATACTGACATCAGAGGCCAGTTGTCTGCATCAAGCGCTCAGATACTGGCATCATAGGCCAGTTGTCTGCATCAAGCGCTCAGATACTGGCATCATAGGCCAGTTGCTGCATCAAGCGCTCAGATACTGACATCAGAGGCCAGTTGCTGCATCAAGCACTCAGATACTGGCATCATAGGCCAGTTGCTGCATCAATCGCACAGATACTGGCATCATAGGTCAGTTGCCTGCATCAAGCGCTCAGATACTGGCATCATAGGCCAGTTGCTGCATCAAGCGCTCAGATACTGGCATCATAGCCCAGTTGTCTGCATTAAGCGCTCAGATACTGGCATCATAGGCCAGTTGCATGTAACAAGCGCTCAGATACTCGCATCATAGCCCAGTTGTCTGCATTAAGCGCTCAGATACTGGCATCATAGGCAAGTTGCCTGCATCAAGCGCTCAGATACTGGCATCATAGGCCAGTTGCTGCATCAAGCGCTCAGATACTGGCATCATAGGCCAGTTGTCTGCATCAAGCGCTCTGATACTGACATCAGAGGCCAGTTGCTGCATCAAGCACTCAAATACTGGCATCATAGGCCAGTTGCCTGCATTAAGAACTCAGATACTGGCATCATAGGCCAGTTGCTGCATCAAGCGCTCAGATACTGACATCAGAGGCCAGTTGTCTGCATCAAGAACTCAGATACTGGCATCATAGGCCAGTTGCTGCATCAAGCGCTCAGATACTGACATCAGAGGCCAGTTGTCTGCATCAAGCGCTCAGATACTGACATCAGAGGCCAGTTGCTGCATCAAGCACTCAAATACTGGCATCATAGGCCAGTTGCCTGCATCAAGAACTCAGATACTGGCATCATAGGCCAGTTGCTGCATCAAGCGCTCAGATACTGACATCAGAGGCCAGTTGTCTGCATCAAGCGCTCAGATACTGGCATCATAGGCCAGTTGTCTGCATCAAGCGCTCAGATACTGGCATCATAGGCCAGTTGCTGCATCAAGCGCTCAGATACTGACATCAGAGGCCAGTTGCTGCATCAAGCACTCAGATACTGGCATCATAGGCCAGTTGCTGCATCAATCGCACAGATACTGGCATCATAGGCCAGTTGCCTGCATCAAGCGCTCAGATACTGGCATCATAGGCCATTTGCTGCATCAAGCGCTCAGATACTGGCATCATAGCCCAGTTGTCTGCATTAAGCGCTCAGATACTGGCATCATAGGCCAGTTGCATGTAACAAGCGCTCAGATACTCGCATCATAGCCCAGTTGTCTGCATTAAGCGCTCAGATACTGGCATCATAGGCAAGTTGCCTGCATCAAGCGCTCAGATACTGGCATCATAGGCCAGTTGCTGCATCAAGCGCTCAGATACTGGCATCATAAGCCAGTTGCCTGCATCAAGCGCTCAGATACTGGCATCATAGGCCAGTTGCTGCATCAAGCACTCAGATACTGGCATCATAGGCCAGTTGTCTGCATCAAGCGCTCAGATACTGGCATCATAGCCCAGTTGTCTGCATTAAGCGCTCAGATACTGGCATCATAGGCCAGTTGCATGTATCAAGAGCTCAGATACTCGCATCATAGCCCAGTTGTCTGCATCAAGCGCTCAGATACTGGCATCATAGGCCAGTTGCCTGCATCAAGCGCTCAGATACTGGCATCATAGGCCAGTTGCTGCATCAAGCGCTCAGATACTGGCATCATAGGCCAGTTGCCTGCATCAAGCGCTCAGATACTGGCATCATAGGCCAGTTGCTGCATCAAGCGCTCAGATACTGGCATCATAGGCCAGTTGCCTGCATCAAGCGCTCAGATACTGGCATCATAGGCCAGTTGCTGCATCACGCGCTCAGATACTGGCATCATAGGCCAGTTGCTGCATCAAGCGCTCAGATACTGGCATCATAGCCCAGTTGTCTGCATTAAGTGCTCAGATACTGGCATCATAGGCCAGTTGCATGTATCAAGCGCTCAGATACTGGCATCATAGGCCAGTTGTTGCATCAAGTACCCAGATACTGGCATCATAGGCCAGTTGCATGTATCAAGCGCTCAGATACTGGCATCATAGGCCAGTTGTTGCATCAAGTACCCAGATACTGGCATCATAGGCCAGTTGCCTGCATCAAGCGCTCAGATACTGGCATCATAGGCCAGTTGCTGCATCAAGCGCTCAGATACTGACATCATAGGCCAGTTGCTGCATCACGCGCTCAGATACTGGCATCATAGGCCAGTTGCTGCATCAAGCGCTCAGATACTGGCATCATAGCCCAGTTGTCTGCATTAAGTGCTCAGATACTGGCATCATAGGCCAGTTGCATGTATCAAGCGCTCAGATACTGGCATCATAGGCCAGTTGTTGCATCAAGTACCCAGATACTGGCATCATAGGCCAGTTGCATGTATCAAGCGCTCAGATACTGGCATCATAGGCCAGTTGTTGCATCAAGTACCCAGATACTGGCATCATAGGCCAGTTGCCTGCATCAAGCGCTCATAGGCCAGTGCGTCTCGGCATGCCTGATGCACTCATGCGATGCAAGGTATACCATCAACTATTCAGACACTGTTACCACATACCAAGTGCAAATGCCCAAATGCCACCTCCTTATGCAGAGCACTGCAGCAGGACATTACTACTCACTCTCTTATGCAGCCATCTGAGTGACCCACGCCACATTCTGAGTCATTATAGACCACTTCTGCAATGCAAGGGTACAAAGGTGTTCAAATACTCAGCGGCCCTTTCAAACCAGAGCTCTAGCGAAAGGCAGGAAAAATGCTATTATAGCAGAACAGTGACGCCTTGGGTAAAAATAACAGTGTTTGAGAGCCTGGGACATTGACGGAATTAGAAGTGTGTGTATTGCTCTCTCTCTCTCTCTCTCTTTCGCTCTCGCGCTCTCGCTCTCGCTCTCTCGCTCGCTCTGTCACACACAGTTTAGTTTACAGTGGCCACTTTGAAGTCACAGCTCCAACCTCTCCCTGCTCTGGCAAGGTCTTTCTTTCGAGCATAAGGGTCTTGCCGCTCTAGCTGCACATTGGAAATGCCGTAAATCGCAAGAAGCGAGTGCCACCAAGCAGCGCTGGCCCCCCAGTCCGTGATGTGGAGGTACACTGGGGAACAGAACTGATAGCCTTGGCTGGGGGAGACGGCAAGCTGTCCCCCAGGCCCCAGCCCATTAGTTTCAGCTGCTGTATGTGGGCTCCCAAATTCCTTGCAGCCAATCCCTGCGTGCACGTGCATGCTCACACAGCTGTAGATTATTGGGCAGTTATGCTAAGGAGACAGGAATCCGGAGGCAGTGTGGGTGGAAGGAATGTAGGGAAAGAGTTTGGAGAGAGGTAAAAGAGAGAGAAAAAGTGAAGCAAGAAGGAAGGAGAGAGATCGAGAGAAAGAGAACGAGAGAGAAAGGACAGCGACTAGGTAAGAGTGGAGGATGAGAGAGGAGTGGAGGAGAAACGAGTAAGGTGGAGGGGACAGGAAAAACACAGGAAAGATGGAGAGAGAAAGGTACAAATAGAAGTGAACGGGGAAAGGAAGCATGAGGGTGGAGAAAGAGGAGCACAGCTGGATCAAAGAGCAGAGGCAACAGAAGAGGAACAGAGTTGGGGAAAGGAGCGGAGAGGGGAAGAGGAGCAGAGGTGGGGAAAGGAGCAGAGAGGGGAAGAGGAACAGAGGTGGGGAAAGCAGCGGAGAGGGGAAGAGGAACAGAGGTGGGGAAAGGAGCGGAGAGGGGAAGAGGAACAGAGGTGGGGAAAGGAGCGGAGAGGGGAAGAGGAACAGAGGTGGGGAAAGGAGCGGAGAGAGGAAGAAGAACAGAGGTGGGGAAAGGAGCAGGGAGGGGAAGAGGAACAGAGGTGGGGAAAGGAGCGGAGAGGAGAAGAGGAACAGAGGTGGGGAAAGGAGCAGGGAGGGGAAGAGGAACAGAGGTGGGGAAAGGAGCGGAGAGGAGAAGAGGAACAGAGGTGGGGAAAGGAGCGGAGAGGGGAAGAGGAACAGAGGTGGGGAAAGGAGCGGAGAAGGGAAGAGGAACAGAGGTGGGGAAAGGAGCGGAGCGGGGAAGAAGAACAGAGGTGGGGAAAGGAGCGGAGAAGGGAAGAGGAACAGAGGTGGGGAAAGGAGCGGAGAGGAGAAGAGGAACAGAGGTGGGGAAAGGAGCGGGGAGGGGAAGAGGATCAGAGGTGGGGAAAGGAGCGGAGAAGGGAAGAGGAACAGAGGTGGGGAAAGGAACGGAGAGGGGAAGAAGAACAGAGGTGGGGAAAGGAGCGGAGAAGGGAAGAGGAACAGAGGTGGGGAAAGGAGCGGAGAGGGGAAGAAGAACAGAGGTGGGGAAAGGAGCGGAGAAGGGAAGAGGAACAGAGGTGGGGAAAGGAGCGGAGAAGGGAAGAGGAACAGAGGTGGGGAAAGGAGCGGAGCGGGGAAGAAGAACAGAGCTGCGCAGAAGAATCGAAGTAGAACAATGAGGAAAGAAGGAGGAAGTGGACTACAGGCGTGAGGCGAAGGAATGAGATGCTTAGCGGGACGGCGAGATGGCCATACAGGAGGAATGAGGAAAGAGAGTCAAGAGAGCAGCATAAGGAGAGCAGTGGAGAGGTTGAAAGGGGATATGGAGGTGCACCAGGAAAGGTCCCCAGAGTTCTGACCATTTGAAAGAGCTTGGGGGTCATAGGAGGGCTTGGAGCCTGGTCCGCACAACAACCAGAGGGCGGAAGTGAAGCGGGTTAGCCGCAGAGTCCAACAGCTCCATGAAGAGTGTGATGTACCCCCCTCGCCCTCAAGACGAGCCAAGGAGCCTGAGGTTGTGGAGCCAAGCATTGTGCTAGTCCAGAAGGACCTACCCAACACCCTGACCAGTGGAGATCAAGCCAGGACAAACTTCATAAAGCTGCTGATAAAGTGTGCAGGGACACTGAAAACCGCAGAAACTGCAAGTGACTTGTCACTGTCAAGGGTGAGGCAAGTGCGAAGACAAGTTGAGTATTTTTGCATCTTCTAGAGAGAATTTCCACCTGCAAAGTCAGTTGAACCTAATCCCAAATGTTTGGTTGTTTTAATAAACATGTGGCTTTGAGGTGTCTGTTGATCCCCTGCAATGGCACATGGATTTCAGAAGTTGAACCGCAGACCTTTACCAAGACAAAAGGTTGACTCTCATCCCCATGTTTACTCTGAGGGGGCAGAGCCATATACGTGCACCTTTCCAAATGGACCCATAGTTAGGGCCGGAGTCATCCACTGAAGAGACAGCTCCAGCCAGACCTGGGCGCTGCCCTTTGCCCTCTTCATTAGTGCAAGCAAAGTATTCTCCATAGGAAGAAGTGGAGAACCTTTCAGTGGCTAATGCCAACAAGGGCTTCACTTCGCTTCACACCAAGAAGAAGGCAAGAGAGGATGGCTCCATTGGTCTACCCATTATCTCACCTGAATGACTCCTGTCCAACCTTATCAGAGATTTGTCAGCCCCGCTCGGACACCAATGGACCATCAACTAAGCAACTCTGGATCTGTTTCAGTGGGCCCTTGTCTAGAGGTTCTACCTAAACCCAGAGAACCTAGGAAATCAGAGAGCCTCTGATCCAGCCCCAACTCAGCATTGCCAATAGAACGAAATTTGGGAGAGACCAAGATTTAACTCAGCCTGGATGCAGGGATGTTGTTACAAAGGCCTCTTCAAAAACTAGTCAGCAGACAATTGAACGTGATTGGGAAGATGAAGGAGGCAGTTGATCCATCAACCCTCTTGCCCACTGCGCCATTGGTTTAGTGACTGAAACGCCCCAGATGCCTTTTTCACTAATTTTGAACATTTTGAAAAGAACACTGGGACTGCTCAATTTCTCCCCTCCTGATTGGTTAGCTCTTTGTTGTGTTATTTGAGTGGAAGGAGGCCGTTTGGCCTCCTTCCACTCCTCTAAGGTCATCATTAATGTTTATGTGAATGGTACCGTCTTGGTCCAAGGCCCCCAGGCCAATCTTCTCCTCTTTGATAGACGCTTCCCGCGCCTCATCAATTTCCTTCCTTCTCCTGCTGTCCCCTCTCTTCCCTCCACGGCTTCCTTGCCTTCCCCTGCTGTCGCCTCCTTGGCTATATTGCCCTCTCGTCCTTCCTCTTCTACACCTCCGCAGGGCTTACCTCCGATTTGTACCCCTCCCTAGAAATCTTTCAAGGACAGCAACCTTAGTCATATTGACACTCCTAACTCTCGCTCAGCTGTCAAACAATCCTCTGACATCCGCCGCCTCCTGGAGGAACTTGACCTTGATGTCCTCGATCTCACGAGACATGGTTCACGGCCAGCTCTGTCATGAGTTTTGACACTCTCCTCCCTGACGGCTACAAGATACTCTCCACACCCAGGTCCAACCATTCTGGAAGGGATTTAGTCCTGATCTTCCCCAGTGGATTCCTGCCTCTGTCATTCCTACGCAGGCCTACTCCTCTTTCGAATGCCTCGTCTGCATGCTATGTCTCTCTCCTAGCCATTCCCTTATCGTGGCGACTATCTATCGGCCACCTTGTCAGAGCTCCTCCTTCCTCTCTGATTGGGCAGACCTCCCCTCCTCACGCCTGGTCTCGACCACTCAACTCCTCCTTCTTGTAGACTTTAACATCCACCTGGATGCTTCCTGTCCTTCCTCTGTACTCTTTTGTGACCTCTGCGACTCTCTCTTACTCTTTATTCTCCCCTCCTGCCGTCTCACTCTGCAGGGCACACTCTGGATGTTCTGATCTCCTCAGTCCTTCCCCTTTCTACCCCTCTCACCACTCCTCTCTCCTGGAGTGATCACTTTCTCCTTTCCTCCCAGCTCATCCTCTCTTCCCCCCAGGCTAAGACAATTCCATCACTGCCACCCAGCTTCTCGGTTATCTGATCCATGAAGCGTCTGTCAGTTGAGGCTTTTGCCGTCACTTTCTCATCCCACCTCCCCCTTTGGCTGACTCACATCCCGGCACAGCCCTTTCCATGCTCAACTCTGCTATATCTGATACTCTTGATGTTCTTGCCCCTGTCATGAGGATCCACCTGAAGCCCAAAGCCAAGTGCAATTCATTGTACGACTCAGACCAACTCGGCCGTACTCTTTAAAATCTGCAAGGATCTGGCCAATCCTGCTGCAGTCTCTACCTCTCCTGTCCCTTCCCAGACCCTCTGCACAGCTCTGGCTTCTCATTTGATCTAAAAAAAAAAAACATCCTGTCCCTCCCCCATCTACTCCCTGCTCTTCCTCTGGCCATTCTTCGGCCACCTCTCCTCCCTCCTTCTCTGCCTTTCCCCTGTTCTCCCCAGACAAGGTTCCTAGACATGTCTGATCTATGAAAGTCTCATCAAAACAGGTTCACCCTGTTCCTCCAAAACCATCAAGGACCACATTGACTCCCTGGCTCCTGCTCTGGCCGACTTCTGCAACCACTCTTTTGTCACTGGAGTCTTCCCATCCCCCACCCTGAAGCACTCCCTTGTGCACTCTCTTCTTAAGAAACCCTCTGCCGACTCTTCCTGCCAGGCTAACTATCGCCCAATCTCCATCACTCATTTCCTGGGCAAACTCCTGGAAAAGATGGCCATCTCCCAGCTTAATCTTCACACTGAATCTGTTGGTTGTCTTCATGACCATCAGTCTGGCTTCAAAGCTGCCAGAAGCACAGAAACTGCTCTCCTGAACATCCATGAAGACCTGCTCTCCAACCTCGATTCCAACACCCCCTGTGTCCTCATCTTACTTCTGCCTTTGGCACAGTCAACAATGCAATCCTGCTCAACTGTCTCCATTATAACCTGGCTATCACCGGTCAGGCCCTGGCATGGCTGACTTCTTTCCTCTCTGATCGACCCTCCCAGGTCCAACTTGGGTCCTTCCTCTCCTCTATCTCTATCTCTACCGGTGGTGTCCCCCAGGGGTCTAACCTCTCTCCCTGGATGTTCAACCAATACCTGGCACTTCTTGCCCACTGCATTGCCACTCTCTGCACCAACTATCAATGCTATCTGAATGACACTCAGCTCATTTTCCGGCTACCTTCAGCCATGTCTTCTCCGACTCTTATCTCTGACTGTCTGTCTGCTATCCAGGGGTGGTATTCCGGCCAATGATCTCTGCCTTAATGACAGCAAGACTGAGACTGTCCTCATCGGCACACCCACTCCCTCCTTTCCTGTCACTCTCTGGCGGCACTCTCTTGGCCCTCTTCCTGCTCCCACCTGCAAGGCTAAAAACCTCTGGGTTAGCTTCGACTCCACACTCTCCTTCTTTCCTCACATCTCTGACGTCTCTAAGAAGTCACACTACCAGCTGCACCTCCTCAGAGGTATGCTTCCTTTTCTATCCTTCCCCCAGAAGCTCACTGTCTCCAGAGCTCTGGTTCTCTCTAGGCTGGACTACTGCAACAGCTTCTATCTAAATCTGCCTGCTTGTACACTCCACCCTCTGCAACTCATCCAGAACAGGACTGCGAGACTTGTCCTTGGCCTCAAGCCCAGGGATCGTATCTCTCCAGGACTGGAATCTCTGCACTGGCTCCCAGTGGCTGCAAGGATTAAGTTCAAAACCCTCAGCATTTTCCACAAGGCCTTCTGGGGCCTAGGGCCTCAATACCTTCAACTCTCTCTTCTTAAATATTTTCCTTCTCGAGCTCTTTGCTCATCCGCCTCCAACTCCCTCGGGGTTCAGTCGCTTCTCCAAGCAACGAGTTGCTATTAGATCTCTTTCTTCGGCTGGGGCTTCCCTCTGGAACAGCCTCCTTGCCTCCCTGAAACTTGAGGAGAAACATCTCCGGTTCCGGAAGCACCTCAAAACCTTCCTCTTCGCTTCTGCTTTCTCTTTTCCTCTCTCCTGCTGAATTCCTGGCTGAAACTGTACTGTTTACCCGGCCACCCTCTGATCTCGGGCCCAGGTCCCCTGACCCATCAGTTACACACCTGCACTGCCTCCCTGGCAACCCCCGCACTTGGGGACTGTTTTCTGTATCCCTATGGTCCCCCACCAGCACTTGACACCCGATGTCTGCATAGGCACGTTATAAATGCCTTATCATATCATATCTTTAAATTCTAGACTAGTTGGAGGACACATTATGATGAATTCAAAATAGGCATCTTGTGGCAGTTGGGCCATGTTCCAGAGTATCACCGGCAGCTATTGCATGACCTGTGTCCTGCGGATGCACCCAATGTAGACACCAGGACAATCGGCATCTTGAATGAAAGTGCCATAGGGAAGTGGACAGAGGGAATGGTGCTGGAGGAGGTGAAGGTATCCCTTATGCTTAAGCAGTTTCTCCATTCACTGCACCCTCACTTTGGCCTCCTTTGGACAGTTACATAAACTCATCCTGGAGCAAGCAGTGCAGATGGCCACTCGTCTGGGGCATACCACCAAAAAGGAGTTGTAGTCACACCCGAGAGGGAGAGTGCGTCAACCACGCTGCCAACTTGTAGCCTTCCCAAACTCAGGAAAATGGGCGACACCTTCAGGGGCCCCCTGCTGCGTCCCACTGGAGGTTAGTGGCACAAAGGACCCTGATCTCTACTCGTTGGTCTAAAGAGGAGAGTTATCAAGTCCTATACCAGCAGAAAGCCTGGTCATAATGCAGAGCATGTTCAAGCAAGCCCCAGGAAAACCAGTGAGTATGAGATATTGCTATCGAACAAGGCCCTGGTCCACCAGGAAGAAGACTGCTCAGAAGGTCCATGACAACAAACAGGAGGAACATGTGCACATGTGCAGTACCCAGGGTGCCAGGTGAAAGAATACTACATCCCTGTGGGTCTTGCCACCCAGCAGGCCACCGCCCTATTGGAGGATGGCAGCCGGCAGAATGCAATTTCAGTAAATTTAGTTTTTCCAGAACAGCTCCTCCAAAAAATGTGGCTCCCATTACCTGTGTTCAACTTTACAGGGCCCAAGAGTTGTATCCAAAAGTCCAGGATGAGCTACAGGTAACTAACACAAGAGCCCCAACTGATTCAGCAATATTGACAGGTGTTGCCAAGCAGCTCATCCTGGGGATGAATTTATTTATTTATTGTATTTGTTTATTGAGCAAAGAGGGGGGTGACAGGAGAAAACGACCATAACGGTCCTACAAGGCCGGGTGACATTCGGAGCGTGCAAGTGCAACAACGAGAAGTGCATGGGGGCAGCAGGTGAGGATGAGGGTATAGGATAGGGAGAGGGTGAAGGAGGGAGAAGTGCTGGAACGAGGGGGCCCAAGGGGGTGGGCAAGTGCTAAGGGAAGCCCAGGAGGGCAAGTGCCAGCGGGGCCAAGGGGTTGGGGTAATGGTGCAAGAGAGGTGGTGGACCAGCCTCGGAGGGCTAGTCAGGGAAGGGTGCCCGAGGGAAAGTGCTGGTAGGAAGGGGTGAGAGGGAAAGACTGGACGAAGGAGGGCCTGACCCCGGTGAAACTCATAAGAGGACACAGGAATCCAGTCATAGCGGGAGGAGGAGATTAGCAATGAGGAGGAGAAAAGGAAGGTTTTGACAAGCTTCCGGATCTTCAGGAGTTCCAGGTCAAGTTGTAGAGGGGCATGGACACCGTCCCAGAGGGAGGCCTCTGCTTGGAGAAATGTCTGATCTGCAGAGAGTTGGAGCTAGAGGAATGAAGGACCAGGGAGATGTTTATGGGGAGAGAGTTGAATGTAACGAGGTCCCAGGCCCCATAAAGCCTTGTAGATGATGCAGAGGGTCTTGAATATGATCCTTGCAACCACCGGGATCCAGTGGAGAGATTTTAGGGCTGGAGAGATGCGGTCCCTGGGCTTGAGATCAAGGATATGTCTTGCAGTCCTGTTCTGGATGAGTTGAAGAAGGCAGAGTGAGGAAAGTGGCAGATTAAGGAAGAGGCTGTTGCAGTAATCGAGCCTTCAGAGAACCACAGATCTGGAGACATTGAGTTTCTGGGGGAAGGTGAGGAAAGGGAAAATGCCTCTGAGGAGGTGAAACTGATAGTGGGCCTTCTTCGCAAGGTCCGTAATATGAGTTGAGAAGGAGAGAGAGGATTCAAAGCTGACACCCACATTTCTAGACTCACACAAGGGTGAGGGGAAGGGGCCCAAGAAGAGCGGCCAGAGTGTAGGAGGGAAGGAGGGAAAAACAGTCCCAAAGAGTAAGATCTTGGTCTTACTGGCGTCAAGGCTGAGATCATTAGCAGCACACAATGTTTGAATAGCAGTCAGACAGTCACAAATGAGAGAGGAAGCAGAGGTAGAAGAGGTAAACTCAAAGGAGAGCTGTGTGTCATCAGCATTACACTGGAAATGAGGAGAAAAGGTGGTGATCAAGTGGGCAAGAGGGGCAATGTAAATGTTGAAAAGCCACGCTGAGATGATAGAGCCCTGAGGGACGCCACTAGTCAAGAGTGAGATAGAGGAGAGAAAGGGGCCCAATTGAACTTGGGAGGGCCGATTCGAGAGGAAAGAGGTCAACCAATCCAGTGCCCGGTCCATGATGCCCAGGGTATCACAGAGCCGATTTATGAGGATGGAGTGATTGACCATGTCAAAGGTGGAGGACAGATTAAGGTGGATAAGGGGAGGAAGGAGAGCTGGAGTCAAGGTTTGAGAGCAGGTCATGATGGGTTTTCAGGAGAGCAGTTTCCATGCCTCTTGCTGCTCGGAAGTCAGACTGGTGGTCGTGAAGTCAGCCAACAGATTCAGTGTGATGGGTTAGGTGGGAGATGACAAACCTTTCCAGGAGTTTGCCCAAGAATGGGGTAATGGAAATAGGCTGGAAGTTAGCAGGGCAGGATGGGTCAACAGATGGCTTTTTTAGGAGGGGGTTCACAGGGGAGTGATTGAGGGGTGAACAGAAGGAGCCAGTAGCAAATGAGTGGTTACATAACCCAACCAATGAGGGTGCGAGAGAGGCAATGTTGTCCTTGATAGTTCTGGAGGAGCAGAGAAGCACCTGTTTGGAGGAGACGTTCATAGAGCAGACTGTCTTGGTGACCTCATCCGGTGCTATTGGTGAAATGGAGGAGAAAACGGGGGAGGGAGAGTGGGGAGCATCGGGAAGCCTGCAGGCAGGTGGGGGAAGGAGGGGTGCAGATGAGAGAAGAGAACAGGATGTCCTGAGTTTTAGTTATGAAATGAGCGGCTAGTGCCGTGCAGAGGCCCTGAGAAGGAAGAGGTGAGTTGGAGACTGCAGATTGATTGGCAAGTTGCTTGCAGATTTTGAAAAATTCAGCCATGTTGTTTGAGGCTCCAGAGATGCGGGCGTGGATAAGGTCCAGTTGCTTGGAGCAGTTGGAGAGTCTGTATTGCCTTTAGAGCAGGCGGCAGACCATTTTATCAGAGGATGTGGTAGAAGCCAACCACTTCTATTCTGCAACTTTGCATTTGCTTTTCAACGAGGCTAGGTCGGACTCATACCAACTATTGCACTTGCAAGCAGGCATCATGCAGATCCTCATGGCAGGGGCAAGGATGTCAAGGGTGATGGAGACAGAGAGGTGAAGGATAGAAAAGGCTGACTCAGTGTGACAGTGAATAGTAGGAGTGGGGGGAGTGAAGGAGTTGGCAAAGGCAGCTACTGACACTCGCTTCATCGGTTGAATGACAGAGAATGAGACTGGCAGTGTGGGCAGAAGCTTAGCCGGGGAGCCCAGGAGTTCCAGATGGAAGGAGAGGAGAGCATGGTCAGACCAGGAGAGAGGAGTAGTGGGAGGGTTAGAGAGGGGGATATCAGCTGAGATGAGCGGATCAAAGGTGTGACCGGCTGAGTGGGTTGGGCCAGAGGGAAGAATGGTGATGGAGAGAGAGTTGGAGAGGTTGCGGAAGAGTAGGGTGGCTGCATCTGGAGAATCCAGATGAATCCTGAAGTCTCCAAGGAGGAGAAGCTTAGAGGAAGAGGTCAGAAGAGATGAGGCGAGGTCAGCCCATTCAGAAAGGAGGGAGGAGATCCGCCCAGGAGGGCTGTAGATGGCAGCAAGAGTAAGCGAGAGGGTAGCAGAAATGCAAAGCTTGTAGACAAGACATTCAAAGGACGAGTAGGATTGAAAGGGTATGATGGAAGCAGGGATGCACTCAGGGTAGACAAGGGTGACCCCGCCGCCAGAGAGGATCTTGTGGCCCTCTGGAATGAGAGTGTCAAAAGAAGTGACAGAGCTGGCATTGAACCACGTCTCAGTGGGAGCGAGGACATTGAGATCAAAATCTTACCCCTTACGCTTGAGTTGATCTGAAATTACAGAGATGCTAGCGGTCATACATGTCAAATACGTATGTAACTAATTTCCTGACAAGTCTGCAGTCATTGGGCATCACTTCTACTGCTCGATGGAGGTGACATGGGTGTTCTCATTCGCCTCCCTGTTACTAACTTGTGGGGTGTGATGTGGTGGTCCGACCCAGGCTGATTCCTTAATGCATATAAGGCAGGGGGCAGACAATACAGCCATCCCTTCTTCAATGTCAATTTGATTTTAGTGATTCTTTCCTTGATAAGACCGTTGAGTCTCTCACAATTCCATTCACTGCGGGTGATAAGCAGAAGAAAATGTGTGTTTTGTGCTAAGCAATAGGCTGATCTGCTTGACTACTTCATTAACAAAATGGGGCACATTGTCGGATCTCAGCGCCTCTCCGGACAATAAACACATCATTTATATATCTCTTCCATGCATCGATATAATTGCCAAATTGATTAGTAGCACTGGATACAAATTTTTCTTCGCAATTGGCCATCTATAGGTTAGCTATGTCGCGAGCAATGGTGGCTCCCATGCTCACCCCTTCTGTTGTTTGTAAATTCAATTTTTAAATAGAAAGAAATTCACTGTCATAGCCAGCCTGGCACATTCTAGAATAAATCCAGTGGGAGATGAGTCAGGGGCTTCCCGAAGATCGAGAATCTGTTCCAATTCGCCCAAGCTATCCGTTGGGGAATGGAGGTATACAGTGCCTCCACATTCATAGTGACCAGAATGCCTTGTGGTTCCATAGTGATGTCTTGTATCAGTTTAATCATATCCTTTGAATCTTTGACATACGACAGACTCTTAACCACAAATGGCGTAAGGAAGAATTCTGTATATACTGACAAAGGTTCCAGGAGGGAGTCAATTGCAGACACAATGGGCCTACCTGGTGGTTTGTTCCTGTTTGTATGAACTTCGAGGAGCATACAAAACGCAGCTGTCTTGGGATGTAGCTTGCATAGAAATAGCCATTCCTCAGTACTAATCCAGCCCTCATTGATGGCATGATTGGTCAGGCTGAATATCTCCGCTTGGAGTCAGGTTTTTTGTATGCCATCTGATCACTTAATGGTCTGATACATTCCATATCATATTGTGTGTTAAGTATCACAATGCCTGCACCCTTATCGGCGGGTTTGATGGTAATGTCTTGTGTCTTACACAAGTCCTTAAGACTGGCATGCTCCATGACTTTGAGATTATCTTTTTGAAAATTATGTTTCTTAATCGCTTCAAGCGTCTGTTTTATGACAGTATTTTTAAAAGCCAGTAGTTTGGGTGGGCACGTGTGAGGAGGTGAAATGAAATTGGACCTGATTTTCATACCTTGATGTTAGGTGTCTCTGTGTTCTCACATCCCGTTGTAGTGTTTCAGTGCGATTTTGGGACACGTACATTTCAAAGAAATGTTTCAGATGGATGTTGCAAAAAAACCTTAATAACTCCATCTCACAAGTAAATGGGTCGGCCCTGGTCACAGGTATGTAAGACAGTATCTGGCCAGCAGGCCCATCTCTGGTTTCTTAAGTATATATCTAGACAGGTTAATAATGGGTATTTTATCATCCATTATTGCTTGGAGTACTACTGTCTGGTTCGCATCCTTTTTTGCAAATTGTGGCGTTCTTTGTCTGTTTGCGGCCTCATTGTCCTCCCCTGAAAATAACATGTTGTTGGCCTCTACTGACTCCAGAAACCTGACCTCCACCTGCATCTCCTGAAATCTGGTCAGAGTTGCTGGATCACCCAGAAGTATTAGAGAACATCACATATCTGTTTTGCCATCTGCTGTTATAACCGGCATTATGTTCTGTGTAAAACACATCCCGTAGGTGTGGATAAGTTTTCTCTACTTTATAACTTTTGTATCAGATCAGAGTATATGGTGACAAGATGACTCCATTCCACTAAGACACTTTTCCAGCCCTGGACTTCCCTTTCACTTCCCTTTCACTAAGCTTTGATATCAGTAGCTTAAGTCCAGTTCATTCAAGCACAAAACTCTAGGACGACATCAGCGCGTCAAAAGAAACTAGTGGCAATGGAAGCGGCCATGTTTGCTCTTTGCTGTTTTTTTAATCTTTTCATTTAGTTAATCGAGGTTTCTGGAAGATGCTATTACAATGAAAAAGAGAACATCTGTGAGAACCTGAGGTCATTGCAGTGATTCTGGGAGTTGTGGGACAGTGTTGGCAGCACAGTTTGTTTTGAGAGCTGCCATCAGTGGTTTTTTCCTGTGTGCTTAAGAGTCAAATTGGAGGAGATTTGTTTAGAAGGGGAGTCTAACGTGAGAATGCTTTGGTCAGGGTATTGCAGTCGAGAGGAGCCGATTTGAGGCTACTCCTGGCAAGTTGGTGACAAGCTCAACCCATGTTATAACAGTGAACAAGCAATGCTGAAGAGATGCATTTGTAGAGATTTCCAGACAATCTAGAGCATTCCAGAGTGTTTCCTTCTTGGACAAGACCTTGTTTAGTCGCTGGTGAAGAGGTTACAGGAGGATGTTCTCAGCTGGCGAGGAGGCTGATAAGAGTGGGAGAGATTGAAAAGGTGCAGAGGGTTATTGCAATGCAGACTATGGAACCAGAGTCTTAAATTTACTTCTCTCCTTGATTGGCAGAAAATGTCAACGCATTGTATGACTGGTGCACCTCCACCCCATTAGAAACCAGGCAATTTGATTCTGTGCTCTTTGGAGTTTATTCAACCATTGTGGGGAAAACAGCATACTTAAGACATTACATTGCAGTAGTGTAGATATGATGAATGTTCTCACTTTGGAGTGGCAGTATAGCTACATGTTAGCAGTACTCCAAGTGAGTATGAGCAGTACTATGCAATATTAACAGTCAAATGCGCGTTGCAGCGCAGGCGCACGCCCTCATATGATATAGTTATGTAGTCATCTAAACTTGCCATGGGCTCTAGCCCCGGATCTTTTACAAACCTAGCAATGCCTGAGCGAGTGTGAGCCCCCTACCTGACTATATTTTAACTACCATTTGCCATCCTCGAGATATTGAATGCTGATTTATTCATGTTCTACACTAAATCCATTTCATTTCCCACTCAACTGTTTTTTATGCTCATTAAAATGTATATTTCATCTTCTATGGCGAGTAAAATTAAATATGTTTCTTTTTTTAAAAAAAAAATACACATTCAGAAATAAACTGTATTTAAATGTTACTGCAATTATTTGCCAAAATATGAATGTTTTACTAAGGAAATAATAGAATTTCGATGGCAATAATATTGAAAGATAACATTAAGGCTGCATGTCTGTGTTCCCATGACGTCTTCTGGGGAATAAGCCGGGGTATGTTTGCAGGCCAGGCGGTGGGGCAGCTTCTGGCCGTATTTAGGGAGAATAGAAATTGGAATTCCGCTGCAGAGCCGGGACTCTTCCTCAAACACAAGGGGGGCTGCGAAGTCAACTGCCCCTGCTCGGCTTCATTGAAATGCTGCCCGTTTATACAGTGGGACACCATCGTCTATAAATACATAGGATGCATTTACAATGCTCTGGCTGTGACAAAAACACCAATGCGTACTTGTGTTTTTTGTAGCAGTGTGGGATCGGCCTGGGCACTTTTATGCCATGTTTGGGTGACCTGTGTTTCGACCTGGACCCACCCAGGATCCACCGATCCCCTCCAGTCCTTTTAATTTACATGGAAACTCAGAGACATACCCACCATCAGAACGTGGCCCCACACTACTCTACCTTACAGTGCCATCGCTTGCTGGCATCCTCTGCCCGTGAGACTGCCTCGGTGCCATCGGCCTGCATGTCTCGTGGTGGCCTGTGGAGGCAAGGAGGGCTCGAATGCTGCAGAATGCTGAAGGTTTACTTGCTTTAAGGAGTGTGTGCCGTCTGACACTGCCTCCCTGTGCTTGCATTTTCATAGAACCTACATTAATGTCAATGTTTTGCAAAGGTCAATGCCAAGAGCGCCTTAAACACACTGCATTTGACTGTAGATATGTGGGGTACCGGGGTGCAGTTCAGCATGCCCAGGACAGCACAGAGTGTTGCACAGACTACAGACAATGAGGACCGCAGAAAATGTCTCTGCCCTGGAAGCATGTACTATTGGCAAAGGTTCCCCCTCACCATGCCTTGCCCATGTATGTTGCCTGCTGGGGTGGGGGTTGTCTTGCCCACTCAACCCTGATTGGGAGGAACAAGTAGGAACAGAGCAGGGTCAGAGAAGTCACTCAGTGTTGGTGGTGGTGGCACGGTGTGTGTATGTGAGCGTGTGTGTGTGTGTGTGTGGGTGTGTGTGTGTGGGTGGGTGTGTCTTTTTACATTTTGTTCGTTTCTTGCTGGAGTACCTGACCACTGGGCAGTGCATTTGGTCAACGTCATAGCAGCCTGCAGACAATTTCTGGAGGTCATCTAGCAATGACCTTGGGCAATACTCTGGAGGCCATCTGGCAATGACCTTGGGCAATACTCTGGAGGCCATCTGGCAATGACCTTGGGCAATACTCTGGAGGCCATCTGGCAATGACCTTGGGCAGTACTCTGGAGGCCCTCTGTCAATGACCTTGGCCAATACTCTGGAGGCCCTCTGGCAATGACCTTGGGCAATACTCTGGAGGCCCTCTGGCAATGACCTTGGGCAATACTCTGGAGGCCATCTGGCAATGACCTTGGGCAATACTCTGGAGGCCATCTGGCAATGACCTTGGGCAGTACTCTGGAGGCCCTCTGGCAATGACCTTGGGCAATACTCTGGAGGCCCTCTGGCAATGACCTTGGCCAATACTCTGGAGGCCCTCTGGCAATGACCTTGGGCAATACGCTGGAGGCCATGTGAAAGTATCATGAGGCATTCATCTGGGGTCAATATTCCCGAAGTAATGTGACAGTTACATGGGACAATGTAGTGGGGGTGATTTCAATGTGGCACTCTTCAGAGGTCAATATGAAAGTCTGATTCCTCTCCCAGTTCCATCCTGTCCCAAGCACATGCTTCGGCCCCGGTGATCAATGCCTGGGAGAGTTAAGCCGGACCTGCTCTGAGAATTTGTTTTGGGATACATAGCAGGGCACCACGATGCCTCAGGGGTACTTATAGGGAGTTCAGGGGCATCTTCAGGTGGGCAATCTCCTGTGATGTTCTCTGCTGCGTAACAGCTCCGTGAAATGAGTACGCCTGGGGATGTGCTTCTCTTGTTCTCCTGCCTCACACATGTCAGCACCTCCTGTGGGCACTGGTGTGCAGAGAAAGATGGGAAGCCCCCTGCTGATCTGCATCTGTGGTGGGCGAGGGGTGGGGGATGCACACACTTCGCACAGGGTGCTGGCAGGCCTGGGGCCAGCACTGCACCTGGGACTAGTAGCCTCACTGCCTGCCTTCATGCCCTGACTCATCCATCGCTCTGGGAAGGCCGCAGGCAACGCTCCAGCCTCCAGCAGGCGCCATGAAACAAGCAGCCCGGGGTGGGTGTCTGCGAGGAGTGGTGCCGAGATGCTATGAACACACCTTCGGAGCAGAAGGTATTGCATACATATGTGGCACAGAACGGGGGCCACGCTGTACATCCCAGAGAGCCGAGGGCAGCAGGTTACCATCACGCCTTGCCCGGTTACCTAGGAAAGGCCGGCGCGCCTCGGGTGGGCTGGGCGTGGCTTCAGGGGGGCCGTTCTTTGGGTGCGTCCATGGTATGATGACATCCAATGTCATGCCAGCCGTGGCTTTCTGCTCCTAGACAAGGGGGTCTCCATGCTGCTGTGCTTGTACGTTACTGTTTAAAATATATATATATAAGTATTTATTCAAATGGCTTTCTAGTTCTCGAACCAGTTCCCTCAAGACCCTAGTGCCTTTCCCTTCATGGGACGGGTATGCCTTGGCAGATACCCCTCACAATATCTCTCTCTGGCATCTGGGAATTCTCGCTTCTTTTCTGGGGACCACCTCACCCCGTGCTATAGGGTTGCTGCCTCTTTCATGTGGGTGTGTTCGGGTCAGGGAGAGGCCCAGGTCAGCCAGTGCAGGGAAAGATCACGCCGTGGCTCGATAGGGTAGGCTGGTATTCATGGAGTGTGGCGTTGCATGTAGGAAGGGCTGTCTGCAGCCATGGCATGTCTATAGGCCCTGGGGCCTCCCACTGCCCTGAACCCTTGACGGTTTGTGACATGCTGGCTAGGTCAGCCAGGGTAGAGAATGGATCACGCCGTGGCTCGATAGGGTAGGCTGGTATTCACGGGGTGTGGTGTTCTCAGCTGAGGGTCGTATTGGCCAGTGCCTTCCCCCAGGAGCAGTGGAGAGGTGTTGAGTCCCTGGCCTCCGTCGCTGGGGAGGGAGCTGCTATTGCTCTCAGCTGAGGGTTGTATTGGCCTGTGCCTTTCCCCAGGAGCAGTGGAGAGGAGTTCAGGCCCTGGCTTTTGTCGCTGGGGGGAGAGGTGCTGTTATCCTCAGCTGAAGAGTGTATTGGCCTGTGCCTTTCCCCAGGAGAAGAGGAGAGGTGTTGAGGTCCTGGCCTCGGTCGCTGGGGAGTGTGGTGCTGTTGCCCTCAGTTGGGGGGTGTATTGGCCTGTGCCTTCACCCATGAGCAGTGCAGAGGTGTTGAGGCCTTTGCTTCGGGCACTGGGGAGAGAGGTGCAGTTGTATTGGCCAGTGCCTTCCCCCAGGAGCAGTGGGGAGGTGTTGAGGCCATTGCCTGGTCGCTGGTGAGGGAGCTGGTTTTAACATCAGCTGAGTGTTGTATTTTCCTGTGCCTTTACCCAGAGCAGTGGAGAGGTGTTGAGGCCATTGCCTGGTCGCTGGGGAGGGAGCTGGTTTTGTCCTCAGCTGAGGGTTGTATTGGCCTGTGCCTTCCCCCAGGAGCAGTGGAGAGGTGTTGAGGTCCTGGCCTCGGTCGCTGGTGAGGGAGGTGCTGTTACCCTCAGCTGAGGGGAGTATTGGCCTGTGCCTTCCCCCATGAGCAGTGGGGAGGTGTTGAGGCCATTGCCTGGTCGCTGGTGAGGGAGCTGGTTTTAACATCAGCTGAGTGTTGTATTTTCCTGTGCCTTTACCCAGAGCAGTGGAGAGGTGTTGAGGCCATTGCCTGGTCGCTGGGGAGGGAGCTGGTTTTGTCCTCAGCTGAGGGTTGTATTGGCCTGTGCCTTCCCCCAGGAGCAGTGGAGAGGTGTTGAGGTCCTGGCCTCGGTCGCTGGTGAGGGAGGTGCTGTTACCCTCAGCTGAGGGGAGTATTGGCCAGTGCCTTCCCCCAGGAGCAGTGGGGAGGTGTTGAGGCCATTGCCTGGTCGCTGGTGAGGGAGCTGGTTTTAACATCAGCTGAGTGTTGTATTTTCCTGTGCCTTTACCCAGAGCAGTGGAGAGGTGTTGAGGCCATTGCCTGGTCGCTGGGGAGGGAGCTGGTTTTGTCCTCAGCTGAGGGTTGTATTGGCCTGTGCCTTCCCCCAGGAGCAGTGGAGAGGTGTTGAGGTCCTGGCCTCGGTCGCTGGTGAGGGAGGTGCTGTTACCCTCAGCTGAGCAGTGTAGAGGTGTTGAGGCCCTGGCCTCGGTCGCTGGGGTGAGAGATGCTGTTACCCTCAGCTGGAGGGTGTATTGGCCTGTGCCTTCACTCAGGAGCAGTGGAGAGGTGTTGAGGTCCTGGCCTCGGTCGCTGGTGAGGGAGGTGCTGTTACCCTCAGCTGAGGGGAGTATTGGCCTGTGCCTTCCCCCATGAGCAGTGTAGAGGTGTTGATTCCCTGGCCTCGGTCGCTGGGGTGAGAGATGCTGTTACCCTCAGCTGGAGGGTGTATTGGCCTGTGCCTTCACTCAGGAGCAATGCAGAGGTGTTGAGGCCTTTGCTTCGGGCACTGGGGAGAGAGGTGCAGTTGTATTGGCCAGTGCCTTCCCCCAGGAGCAGTGGAGAGTTGTTGATGCCATTGCCTGGTCGCTGGGGAGGGAGCTGGTTTTATCCTCAGCTGAGGGTTGTATTGGCCTGTGCCTTCCCCCAGGAGCAGTGGAGAGGTGTTGAGGTCCTGGCCTCCGTCGCTGGTGAGGGAGGTGCTGTTACCCTCAGCTGAGGGGTGTATGGGCCAGTGCCTACCCCAGTAGCAGTGGGGAGGTGTTGAGGCCATTGCCTGGTCGCTGGTGAGGGAGCTGGTTTTAACATCAGCTGAGTGTTGTATTTTCCTGTGCCTTTACCCAGAGCAGTGGAGAGGTGTTGAGGCCATTGCCTGGTCGCTGGGGAGGGAGCTGGTTTTATCCTCAGCTGAGGGTTGTATTGGCCTGTGCCTTCCCCCAGGAGCAGTGGAGAGGTGTTGAGGTCCTGGCCTCCGTCGCTGGTGAGGGAGGTGCTGTTACCCTCAGCTGAGGGGAGTATTGGCCTGTGCCTTCCCCCATGAGCAGTGTAGAGGTGTTGAGGTCCTGGCCTCGGTCGCTGGTGAGGGAGGTGCTGTTACCCTCAGCTGAGGGGAGTATTGGCCTGTGCCTTCTCCCATGAGCAGTGTAGAGGTGTTGAGGCCCTGGCCTCGGTCGCTGGGGTGAGAGATGCTGTTACCCTCAGCTGGAGGGTGTATTGGCCTGTGCCTTCACTCAGGAGCAGTGGAGAGGTGTTGAGGTCCTGGCCTCGGTCGCTGGTGAGGGAGGTGCTGTTACCCTCAGCTGAGGGGAGTATTGGCCTGTGCCTTCCCCCATGAGCAGTGTAGAGGTGTTGAGGCCCTGGCCTCGGTCGCTGGGGTGAGAGATGCTGTTACCCTCAGCTGGAGGGTGTATTGGCCAGTGCCTTCACTCAGGAGCAGTGGAGAGGTGTTGAGACCATTGCCTGGTCGCTGAAGAGGGAGCTGGTTTTACCATCAGCTGAGTGTTGTATTTGCCTGTTCCTTCAACCAGAGCAGTGGAGAGGTGTTGAGGCCATTGCCTGGTCGCTGGGGAGGGAGCTGGTTTTACCATCAGCTGAGTGTTGTATTTGCCTGTGCCTTCACCCAGAGCAGTGGAGAGGTGTTGAGGCCTTTGTATCGGGCACTGGGGAGAGAAGTGCTGTTGTATTGGCCTGTGCCTTTCCCCAGGAGAAGAGGAGAGGTGTTGAGGCCCTGGCCTTAGTTGCTTGGGGGAGAGGTGCTGTTACCCTCAGCTGGAGGGTGTATTGGCCTGTGCCTTTCCCCAGGAGAAGAGGAGAGGTGTTGAGGTCCTGGCCTCGGTCGCTGGTGAGGGAGGTGCTGTTACCCTCAGTTGGGGGGTGTATTGGCCTGTGCCTTCCCCCAGGAGCAGTGCAGAGGTGTTGAGGCCCTAGCATCGGTCGCTGGGGTGAGAGGTGCTGTTACCCTCAGCTGGAGGGTGTATTGGCCTGTGCCTTCACTCAGGAGCAGTGGAGAGGTGTTGAGGTCCTGGCCTCGGTCGCTGGTGAGGGAGGTGCTGTTACCCTCAGCTAAGGGGAGTATTGGCCTGTGCCTTCCCCCATGAGCAGTGTAGAGGTGTTGAGGCCCTGGCCTCGGTCGCTGGGGTGAGAGATGCTGTTACCCTCAGCTGAGTGTTGTATTTGCCTGTGCCTTCACTCAGGAGCAGTGGAGAGGTGTTGAGGCCATTGCCTGGTCGCTGGGGAGGGAGCTGGTTTTACCATCAGCTGAGTGTTGTATTTGCCTGTGCCTTCACCCAGAGCAGTGGAGAGGTGTTGAGGCCATTGCCTGGTCGCTGGGGAGGGAGCTGGTTTTACCCTTAGCTGAGGGTTGTATTTGCCTGTGCCTTCACCCAGAGCAGTGGAGAGGTGTTGAGGCCATTGCCTGGTCGCTGGGGAGGGAGCTGGTTTTACCCTTAGCTGAGTGTTGTATTTGCCTGTGCCTTCACTCAGGAGCAGTGGAGAGGTGTTGAGACCATTGCCTGGTCGCTGGGGAGGGAGCTGGTTTTACCCTTAGCTGAGGGTTCTATTTGCCTGTGCCTTCACCCAGAGCAGTGGAGAGGTGTTGAGGCCATTGCCTGTCGCTGGGGAGGGAGCTGGTTTTACCCTCAGCTGAGGGTTGTATTTGCCTGTGCCTTCACCCAGAGCAGTGGAGAGGTGTTGAGGCCATTGCCTGGTCGCTGGGGAGGGAGCTGGTTTTACCCTCAGCTGAGGGTTGTATTGGGCTGTGCCTTCTCCCATGAGCAATGTAGAGGTGTTGAGGCCCTGGCCTCGGTCGCTGGGGTGAGAGATGCTGTTACCCTCAGCTGGAGGGTGTATTGGCCTGTGCCTTCACTCAGGAGCAGTGGAGAGGTGTTGAGGTCCTGGCCTCGGTCGCTGGTGAGGGAGGTGCTGTTACCCTCAGCTGAGGGGAGTATTGGCCTGTGCCTTCCCCCATGAGCAGTGTAGAGGTGTTGAGGCCCTGGCCTCGGTCGCTGGGGAGAGAGATGCTGTTACCCTCAGCTGGAGGGTGTATTGGCCAGTGCCTTCACTCAGGAGCAGTGGAGAGGTGTTGAGACCATTGCCTGGTCGCTGAAGAGGGAGCTGGTTTTACCATCAGCTGAGTGTTGTATTTGCCTGTTCCTTCAACCAGAGCAGTGGAGATGTGTTGAGGCCATTGCCTGGTCGCTGGGGAGGGAGCTGGTTTTACCATCAGCTGAGTGTTGTATTTGCCTGTGCCTTCACCCAGAGCAGTGGAGAGGTGTTGAGGCCTTTGTATCGGGCACTGGGGAGAGAGGTGCTGTTGTATTGGCCTGTGCCTTTCCCCAGGAGAAGAGGAGAGGTGTTGAGGCCCTGGCCTTAGTTGCTTGGGGGAGAGGTGCTGTTACCCTCAGCTGGAGGGTGCATTGGCCTGTGCCTTTCCCCAGGAGAAGAGGAGAGGTGTTGAGGTCCTGGCCTCGGTCGCTGGTGAGGGAGGTGCTGTTACCCTCAGTTGGGGGGTGTATTGGCCTGTGCCTTCCCCCACGAGCAGTGCAGAGGTGTTGAGACCCTAGCATCGGTCGCTGGGGTGAGAGGTGCTGTTACCCTCAGCTGGAGGGTGTATTGGCCTGTGCCTTCACTCAGGAGCAGTGGAGAGGTGTTGAGGTCCTGGCCTCGGTCGCTGGTGAGGGAGGTGCTGTTACCCTCAGCTGAGGGGCGTATTTGCCTGTGCCTTCCCCCATGAGCAGTGTAGAGGTGTTGAGGCCCTGGCCTCGGTCGCTGGGGTGAGAGATGCTGTTACCCTCAGCTGAGTGTTGTATTTGCCTGTGCCTTCACTCAGGAGCAGTGGAGAGGTGTTGAGGCCATTGCCTGGTCGCTGGGGAGGGAGCTGGTTTTACCATCAGCTGAGTGTTGTATTTGCCTGTGCCTTCACCCAGAGCAGTGGAGAGGTGTTGAGGCCATTGCCTGGTCGCTGGCGAGGGAGCTGGTTTTACCCTTAGCTGAGGGTTGTATTTGCCTGTGCCTTCACCCAGAGCAGTGGAGAGGTGTTGAGGCCATTGCCTGGTCGCTGGGGAGGGAGCTGGTTTTACCCTTAGCTGAGTGTTGTATTTGCCTGTGCCTTCACCCAGAGCAGTGGAGAGGTGTTGAGGCCATTGCCTGGTCGCTGGGGAGGGAGCTGGTTTTACCCTTAGCTGAGGGTTCTATTTGCCTGTGCCTTCACCCAGAGCAGTGGAGAGGTGTTGAGGCCATTGCCTGGTCGCTGGGGAGGGAGCTGGTTTTACCCTCAGCTGAGGGTTGTATTGGGCTGTGCCTTCTCCCATGAGCAGTGTAGAGGTGTTGAGGCCCTGGCCTCGGTCGCTGGGGTGAGAGATGCTGTTACCCTCAGCTGGAGGGTGTATTGGCCTGTGCCTTCACTCAGGAGCAGTGGAGAGGTGTTGAGGTCCTCGCCTCGGTCGCTGGTGAGGGAGGTGCTGTTACCCTCAGCTGAGGGGAGTATTGGCCTGTGCCTTCCCCCATGAGCAGTGTAGAGGTGTTGAGGCCCTGGCCTCGGTCGCTGGGGTGAGAGATGCTGTTACCCTCAGCTGGAGGGTGTATTGGCCAGTGCCTTCACTCAGGAGCAGTGGAGAGGTGTTGAGACCATTGCCTGGTCGCTGAAGAGGGAGCTGGTTTTACCATCAGCTGAGTGTTGTATTTGCCTGTTCCTTCAACCAGAGCAGTGGAGAGGTGTTGAGGCCATTGCCTGGTCGCTGGGGAGGGAGCTGGTTTTACCATCAGCTGAGTGTTGTATTTGCCTGTGCCTTCACCCAGAGCAGTGGAGAGGTGTTGAGGCCTTTGTATCGGGCACTGGGGAGAGAGGTGCTGTTGTATTGGCCTGTGCCTTTCCCCAGGAGAAGAGGAGAGGTGTTGAGGCCCTGGCCTTAGTTGCTTGGGGGAGAGGTGCTGTTACCCTCAGCTGGAGGGTGTATTGGCCTGTGCCTTTCCCCAGGAGAAGAGGAGAGGTGTTGAGGTCCTGGCCTCGGTCGCTGGTGAGGGAGGTGCTGTTACCCTCAGTTGGGGGGTGTATTGGCCTGTGCCTTCCCCCACGAGCAGTGCAGAGGTGTTGAGGCCCTAGCATCGGTCGCTGGGGTGAGAGGTGCTGTTACCCTCAGCTGGTGGGTGTATTGGCCTGTGCCTTCACTCAGGAGCAGTGGAGAGGTGTTGAGGTCCTGGCCTCGGTCGCTGGTGAGGGAGGTGCTGTTACCCTCAGCTGAGGGGAGTATTGGCCTGTGCCTTCCCCCATGGGCAGTGTAGAGGTGTTGAGGCCCTGGCCTCGGTCGCTGGGGTGAGAGATGCTGTTACCCTCAGCTGAGTGTTGTATTTGCCTGTGCCTTCACTCAGGAGCAGTGGAGAGGTGTTGAGGACATTGCCTGGTCGCTGGGGAGGGAGCTGGTTTTACCATCAGCTGAGTGTTGTATTTGCCTGTGCCTTCACCCAGAGCAGTGGAGAGGTGTTGAGACCATTGCCTGGTCGCTGGGGAGGGAGCCGGTTTTACCCTTAGCTGAGGGTTGTATTTGCCTGTGCCTTCACCCAGAGCAGTGGAGAGGTGTTGAGGTCATTGCCTGGTCGCTGGGGAGGGAGCTGGTTTTACCCTTAGCTGAGTGTTGTATTTGCCTGTGCCTTCACTCAGGAGCAGTGGAGAGGTGTTGAGACCATTGCCTGGTCGCTGGGGAGGGAGCTGGTTTTACCCTTAGCTGAGGGTTCTATTTGCCTGTGCCTTCACCCAGAGCAGTGGAGAGGTGTTGAGGCCATTGCCTGGTCGCTGGGGAGGGAGCTGGTTTTACCCTCAGCTGAGGGTTGTATTTGCCTGTGCCTTCACCCAGAGCAGTGGAGAGGTGTTGAGGCCATTGCCTGGTCGCTGGGGAGGGAGCTGGTTTTACCCTCAGCTGAGGGTTGTATTTGCCTGTGCCTTCACCCAGAGCAGTGGAGAGCTGTTGAGGCCTTTGCTTCGGGCACTGGGGAGAGAGGTGCTGTTGAATTGGCCAGTGCCTTCCCCCAGGAGCAGTGGAGAGGTGTTGAGGCCCTGGCCTCGGCCGCTGGGGGGAGAGGTACCAGCTTAGCCCTGGTTTTCCGCACATATCGCGGTGAGCAGTCTGCAGTCATTAGCTCAGTAATATAATGTTGTGGCTAGGAGCTGGTCCGCCCACATTCACAGAAGGCTTAGCCCAGTTTGCCTTTGCAGGTCTGTGGGATGCTGGCCGTTGCCATGGAAACCCGCAGGCCCTGCTCCCAGTGGCTGCCTGTGGACGGAAATCTTAATGCATCTTTTGAAAACCTTGAGAGAATTATTAAGTGCAAGTGGGAAATAACAAGATAGCGGTGTACAGGGGGGCCAGAGGGGCCACTAAACCGGCACTAAACACAGACTTGTTTCCCTTTCCCCGGCACTGCGTGCCTGATGTCATTCTGATCACCAGGGCCTGCGGGCAGTGCCTGTCACTGCAGTGTGGCACTGCGTGCTGCTCAGTGTACATGCATGTGTGTGTGGGCCTGTGCTTGCATGTGTTTCAGCGTGCGTGCGTGTCTGTGTGTGCGGGTGTGTTCTGTGTGCGCATGCCTTTATGTGTGTATCTACGTGTGTCGGTCTATTTGTGTGTGTGTGTGTACTTGCACCTTTGTGTATGCGTTTTATATGCCTACCTGAGTTTCTGCATGTATGTCTGCACGTGTTTGTGTATGTGCGGCTTGTTGAATATATACACGCATGTGTTTGTCTGCTATACGTTTCTTCATCTGAGTGTGTGTATGAGTTTCTGCATGTGTATGTGACAGTTATGTATTTCTGCATGTGAGTGTTTGCCCGCTTTATTTTTTCTTGTGTGCTTAGGTCCGTGCATGGCTTCCTGTGTTTGCTTCTGCACACGGGTCAGTCATATGTGAGTTTGTGCATGTTTTATGTGTGTGGTGATGTACATCCCTGTGTGCATATGTATTTTATTGTTTGTCAGTGTTGTGTGTAGTTTCAACATACTTTTTTGTTTGTGAGTGCTGAGGTGGTGCTTTGTGTGTGGTGCTATGCCAGTGTGGAATGAGCTTACGCAGTGCAGTGGTAGGGGTGTTATGTGTGCAGTACTCGGTGAGAAATTAGAGTGTGTTTGCATGCAATGCTGGTGTGTGTGTGTGCGTGGCTGTGTCTGTGTTCAGTGCAATCCTGTAACATTTTTTATGCCCATTTCAGTGTTTGGGTGGTGTGTGTGCGTGTGTGTATCTGTGTGATGCAATACTATGGGGTTGTGTGCATGCAGTGTTATTTTAGGGTGAAGTGTGTATACGGTGCTGGGGCAGTGTGCATTAATTGGTGGGAATGGTGTGTGTGTGTACAGTCCTGTGGCAATGTGTGTCGGTGCGTGCATGTGTTTGCATGCAAGTGGTGTGTTTATTTGTGTGTGTTTGTGTCTTTGTGTGTGTGTGTTGGAGTTGTGTCTATTTGCAGTATTAGGGGTCATTGAATGTTAGTGTATTTCTCAGGTGGATTTTGCAGTGCAGTGTCTGGACAGGATGGGTGTGTGTGCTACCTGTGCTGTGCTGTGAACTGCGTGTGAAGTGCTGGCATGTAAATTGCGCAAAGTGTACCTGGGCATGTTACGGCGTCTTTAGTTGGTATGGTTAAAGGAGAAGATTGCTAGAAAATGTTATTGCCCCGATCGTTCGGGCATGTATTTTTAAGCATACTGCAATCAATCTTAAAATGTTTTCCAATATATCTTACCTTGGGTTTCCTTACTTTTACACTTGCAAAAACAACAGGTTGGGTGCGGCCATCTTGTACTAGTCTTATCCGTTGATGCATCGCCCTAAGTTCAAGTGCCCTCGCTGCAAGAATGCAGATCGCCCGCCCCTCAAACTGACATCACTAGTCCAAAGGATATGCTCCACCTATTTTCATGATGTTTGTGACGAGCGTAGCCAAACGTGCCCCGTCATCGCCTACGCCATAACGTCACTTAATGCAGAACCAGGAAGGTAAACACACACATCCTCTCACAACATGTAACCTTTCTTTCTTGTCCCAAATAGGAGAGTAAAACATTTTTAAGAAAACATCAACATGCATGCCAACATTCTCAACCACCTAGGAGGGAGATTCTGCTCCCGAATGCAGGAGAAAGGAATTTCACCATAAGATTGCATTGGGGCTTTAATTATTTAAGGCGGGAGTAAGAAAGAAATAGCAATCTTTTTCATCTAAAAATCGGGAGTCTCCCGCCTAAATCGGGAGGGTTGGCATGTATGTTGTATGCACCAATGGTCTGCAATGTAACAAGTGCTTTTATTTTTCAAAGAACGCTCACAAAAGAATATTAGGTCCATGAAATTAACAATATATTTTTGCAATGCAAGTTATAGCTAGTCTAGTTGCGGTTATTTAGCTATGGTAATTCAGGTGCTGTCCCAATGTGGCACTCTCTGGAAGTGACTCAAGGCAACATTAACAATTCTCTAGGGTGTGATGCTGGCTAATGTTCACAGAACCGTCTCAGTGTGGCAGAAGCCAATAATCACAGTACTATCCCAGTGTGGGACAGGCTAATAATCACAGTACTATCCCAGTGTGGGACAGGGTAATAATCACAGTACTATTGCAGTGTGGTACTAGCTAGATGTGATTCAGGATGATATGAACAATTATCTAGGGGTGCAACGCAGGCTGATATTCACAGTACTATCCCAGTGCAGTACAGGCTAATAACCACAGTGTTATCTCAGTGCGGCACAGGCTAGCATTCAACAGTACTATCCCAGTGTGGCACTCTTTAGATGTGACTTAAGGCCCTGTTACCAAATCTCTAAGGGTGTGAAGCTGGCTAATGTTCACCTTATTATCCCAGAGAGGTCCAGGCTAATAATCACAGTCCTATCCTATTGTGGTGCTTTCTAGATGTGATTCAGATCTGTATGAACAAATATCTAACGGTGCAACACATGTTAATGATCAAAATACTACTCCAGTGTGGCGCAGGTTAATAATCACAGTACTATCCCAGAGAGGTACCGGCTCACAGTACTATCCCAGAGAGGCACAGGCTCACAGTACTATCCCAGAGAGGCACATGCTAATAATCACAGTACTATCCTGGTGTGGTGCTTTCCAGATGTGATTCAAATCAATATGGACACATTCTAAGGGTGAGACGCAGGCTAATGATCACATTACTATCCCAGAGAGGCACAGGATAATAATCACAGTACTATCCCAGAGAGGGACAGGCTAACAATCACAGTACTATCCCAGAGAGGCACATGCTAATAATCACAGTACTATCCTGGTATGGTGCTTTCTAGATGTGATTCAAGTCAATATGGACAATTTCTAAGGGTGTAACGCAGGATAATGATCACAGTACTATCCCAGAGAGGCACAGGCTAATAATCAGAATACTATCCCAGAGAGGCACAGGCTCACAGTACTATCCCAGAGAGGCACAGGCTAATAATCACTGTACTATCCCAGAGAGGCACATGCTAATAATCACTGTACTATCCCAGAGAGGCACAGGCTAATAATCACAGTACTAGCATAGAGAGGCACAGGCTAATTATCACAATACTATCCCAGAGAGGCACAGGCTCACAGTACTATCCCAGAGAGGCACAGGCTAATAATCACAATACTATCCCAGAGAGGCACAGGCTCACAGTACTATCCCAGAGAGAGACAGGATAATAATCACAGTACTATCCCAGAGAGGCACAGGCTAATAATCACTGTACTATCCCAGAGAGGCACATGCTAATAATCACTATACTATCCCAGAGAGGCACAGGCTAATAATCACAGTACTAGCATAGAGAGGCACATGCTAATTATCACAGTACTATCACAGAGAGGCACATGCTAATAATCACAGTACTATCCCAGAGAGGTACCGGCTCACAGTACTATCCCAGAGAGGCACAGGCTCACAGTACTATCCCAGAGAGGCACATGCTAATAATCACTGTACTATCCCAGAGAGGCACATACTAATAATCACAGTACTAGCATAGAGAGGCACATGCTAATTATCACAGTACTATCACAGAGAGGCACATGCTAATAATCACAGTACTATCCCAGAGAAGCACAGGCTAATAATCACAGTACTAGCATAGAGAGGCACAGGATAATAATAACAGTACTATCCCAGAGAGGCAGAGGCTAATAATCACAGTACTATCCCAGAGAGGTACCGGCTAATAATCACATTACTATCCCAGAGAGGCACAGGATAATAATAACAGTACTATCCCAGAGAGGCAGAGGCTAATAATCACAGTACTATCCCAGAGAGGCAGAGGCTAATAATCACAATACTATCCCAGAGAGGCACAGGATAATAATAACAGTACTATCCCAGAGAGGCAGAGGCTAATAATCACAGTACTATCCCAGAGAGGTAATGGCTAATAATCACATTACTATCCCAGAGAGGCACATGATAATAATAACAGTACTATCCCAGAGAGGCAGAGGCTAATAATCACAGTACTATCCCAGAGAGGCAGAGGCTAATAATCACAATACTATCACAGAGAGGCACAGGATAATAATAACAGTACTATCCCAGAGAGGCAGTAGCTAATAAACACAGTACTATCCCAGAGATGTACCGGCTAATAATCACATTACTATCCCAGAGAGGTACCGGCTAATAATCACAGTACTATCCCAGAGAGGTACCGGCTAATAATCACAGTACTATCCCAGAGAGCCAGAGGCTAATAATCACAGTACTATCCCAGAGAGGCACGGGATAATAATAACAGTACTATCCCAGAGAGGCAGAGGCTAATAATCACAGTACTTTCCCAGAGAGGTACCGGCTAATAATCACATTACTATCCCAGAGAGGCACAGGATAATAATAACAGTACTATCCCAGAGAGGCAGAGGCCAATAATCACAGTACTATCCCAGAGAGGCACAGGCTAATAATCACAGTACTATCCCAGAGAGGTACCGGCTAATAATCACATCACTATCCCAGAGAGGCACAGGCTAATAATCACAGTACTATTTTAGAGAGGTACCGGCTAATAATCACATTACTATCCCAGAGAGGCACAGGGTAATAATCACAGTACTATCCTGGTATGGTGCTTTCTAGATGTGATTCAAGTCAATATGGACAATTTCTAAGGGTGTAACGCAGGTTAATGATCACAGTACTATCCCAGAGAGGCACAGGCTAATAATCACAATACTATCCCAGAGAGGCACAGGCTCACAGTACTATCCCAGAGAGGCACAGGATAATAATCACAGTACTATCCCAGAGAGGCACAGGCTAATAATCACTGTACTATCCCAGAGAGGCACATGCTAATAATCACTGTACTATCCCAGAGAGGCACCGGCTAATAATCACAGTACTAGCATAGAGAGGCACAGGCTAATTATCCCAGTGCTATCACAGAGAGGCACATGCTAATAATCACAGTACTATCCCAGAGAGGTACAGGCTAAAATCACAATACTATCCCAGAGAGGCACAGGATAATAATCACAGTACTATCCCAGAGAGGGACAGGCTAACAATCACAGTACTATCCCAGAGAGCCACAGGCTAATAATCACAGTACTATCCCAGAGAGGTACAGGATAATAATCACAGTACTATCCCAGAGAGGTACATGATAATAATCACAGTACTATCCCAGAGAGGTACAGGCTAATAATCACAATATCCCAGAGAGGCACAGGATAATAATCACAGTACTATCCCAGAGAGGCAGAGGCTAATAAGTACTATCCCAGAGAGGCACAGGCTAATAATCACTGTACTATCCCAGAGAGGCACAGGCTAATATTCACAGTACTATCACAGAGAGGCACAGACTAATGATCACAGTACTATCCCAGAGAGGCACAGGATAATAATCACAGTACTATCCCAGAGAGGCAGAGGCTAATAATCACATTACTATCCCGGAGAGGCACAAGATAATAATCACAGTACTATCCCAGAGAGGCACAGGCTAATAATCATAGTACCATCCTGGTATGGTGCTTTCTAGATGTGATTCAAGTCAATATGGGCAATTTCTAAGGGTGTGATGCAGGTTAATGATCACAGTACTATCCCAGAGAGGCACAGGCTAATAATAACAGTACTATCCCAGAGAGGCACATACTAATAATCACTGTACTATCCCAGAGAGGCACAGGCTAATAATCACAGTACTAGCATAGAGAGGCACATGCTAATTATCACAGTACTATCACAGAGAGGCACATGCTAATAATCACAGTACTATCCCAGAGAGGTACCGGCTAATAATCACATTACTATCCCAGAGAGGCACAGGATAATAATAACAGTACTATCCCAGAGAGGCAGAGGCCAATAATCACAGTACTATCCCAGAGAGGCACAGGCTAATAATCACAGTACTATCCCAGAGAGGTACCGGCTAATAATCACATCACTATCCCAGAGAGGCACAGGCTAATAATCACAGTACTATCTTAGAGAGGTACCGGCTAATAATCACATTACTATCCCAGAGAGGCACAGGGTAATAATCACAGTACTATCCTGGTATGGTGCTTTCTAGATGTGATTCAAGTCAATATGGACAATTTCTAAGGGTGTAACGCAGGTTAATGATCACAGTACTATCCCAGAGAGGCACAGGCTAATAATCACAATACTATCCCAGAGAGGCACAGGCTCACAGTACTATCCCAGAGAGGCACAGGATAATAATCACAGTACTATCCCAGAGAGGCACAGGCTAATAATCACTGTACTATCCCAGAGAGGCACATGCTAATAATCACTGTACTATCCCAGAGAGGCACCGGCTAATAATCACAGTACTAGCATAGAGAGGCACAGGCTAATTATCCCAGTACTATCACAGAGAGGCACATGCTAATAATCACAGTACTATCCCAGAGAGGTACAGGCTAACAATCACAGTACTATTCGAGAGAGCCACAGGCTAATAATCACAGTACTATCCCAGAGAGGTACAGGATAATAATCACAGTACTATCCCAGAGAGGTACATGATAATAATCACAGTACTATCCCAGAGAGGTACAGGCTAATAATCACAATATCCCAGAGAGGCACAGGATAATAATCACAGTACTATCCCAGAGAGGCAGAGGCTAATAAGTACTATCCCAGAGAGGCACAGGCTAATAATCACTGTACTATCCCAGAGAGGCACAGGCTAATATTCACAGTACTATCACAGAGAGGCACAGACTAATGATCACAGTACTATCCCAGAGAGGCACAGGATAATAATCACAGTACTATCCCAGAGAGGCAGAGGCTAATAATCACATTACTATCCCAGAGAGGCACAAGATAATAATCACAGTACTATCCCAGAGAGGCACAAGATAATAATCACAGTACTATCCCAGAGAGGCACAAGATAATAATCACAGTACTATCCCAGAGAGGCACAGGCTAATAATCACTGTACTATCCCAGAGAGGCACAGGCTAATAATCACAGTACTAGCATAGAGAGGCACATGCTAATTATTACAGTACTATCACAGAGAGGCACATGCTAATAATCACAGTACTATCCCAGAGAGGTACAGGCTAATAATCACAATACTATCCCAGAGAGGCACAGGATAATAATAACAGTACTATCCCAGAGAGGCAGAGGCTAATAATCACAGTACTATCCCAGAGAGGCACAGGCTAATAATCACAGTACTATCCCAGAGAGGGACAGGCTAACAATCACAGTACTATCCCAGAGAGGCACAGGCTAATAATCATAGTACCATCCTGGTATGGTGCTTTCTAGATGTGATTCAAGTCAATATGGGCAATTTCTAAGGGTGTGATGCAGGTTAATGATCACAGTACTATCCCAGAGAGGCACAGGCTAATAATAACAGTACTATCCCAGAGAGGCACATACTAATAATCACTGTACTATCCCAGAGAGGCACAGGCTAATAATCACAGTACTAGCATAGAGAGGCACATGCTAATTATCACAGTACTATCACAGAGAGGCACATGCTAATAATCACAGTACTATCCCAGAGAGGTACAGGCTAATAATCACAATACTATCCCAGAGAGGCACAGGATAATAATAACAGTACTATCCCAGAGAGGCAGAGGCTAATAATCACAGTACTATCCCAGAGAGGCACAGGCTAATAATCACAGTACTATCCCAGAGAGGGACAGGCTAACAATCACAGTACTATCCCAGAGAGGCACAGGCTAATAATCATAGTACCATCCTGGTATGGTGCTTTCTAGATGTGATTCAAGTCAATATGGGCAATTTCTAAGGGTGTGATGCAGGTTAATGATCACAGTACTATCCCAGAGAGGCACTGTATAATAATAACTGTACTATCCCAGAGAGGCATATACTAATAATCACTGTACTATCCCAGAGAGACACAGGCTAATAATCACAGTACTAGCATAGAGAGACACGTGCTAATTATCACAGTACTATCACAGAGAGGCACATGCTAATAATCACAGTACTATCCCAGAGAGGTACAGGCTAATAATCACAATACTATCCCAGAGAGGCACAGGATAATAATAACAGTACTATCCCAGAGAGGCAGAGGCTAATAATCACAGTACTATCCCAGAGAGGCACAGGCTAATAATCACAGTACTATCCCAGAGAGGTGCCGGCTAATAATCACATTACTATCCCAGAGAGGCACATGCTTATAATCACTGTACTATCCCAGAGAGGCACAGGCTAATAATCACAGTACTATCACAGAGAGGCACAGGCTAATAATCACAGTACTATCCCAGAGAGGCACAGGCTAATAATCACAGAACTATCCCAGAGAGGCACAGGCTAATAATCACAGTACTATCCCAGAGAGGTACATGATAATAATCACAGTACTATCCCAGAGCGGCACAGGCTAATAATCACATAACTATCCCAGAGAGGCACATGCTAATTATCACAGTACTATCCTAGTGTGGTACTTTCTGGATGTAATTCAAATCAATATGGACTAATTCTAAGGGTGCGATGCAGACTAATGACGTGCATGAAAGTTTAGCGCTGTGAAGTAGGTATAGCTCCCAATGGGATGGAGAACCAGATGCATCCGCTTTGCATAGCAGTCCCTACCAGGAAATAAGGACAGAGATAGTAATGTTTTATGTTGAAGCACAGACAGATGGCATTGTAATGAAACTGGTAAGATTAGTGATTGAAAAGAGAACTAAGTGCCCACGGAAAAGGTTCATCCCACGACCCTCCCCACAACCCCCACTTTATGGTGCACAAGGATGCAACAGTGACAGCACACCAGGATATCCCACGGGACAAAGCGGTGTAGATATCATTAGCCTACGTACAGGTTGTGGTTGCGGGTCTTCGAGGAATAATCATCCCAATATGGTTAATTTAACATCCGATAACTCTGCACAGAATATATTGGTGTGCAAGGCCAGTAAGCAATACGTCCCAAAAAATCATACCTCTATTCACTCCGCTTTAAACTGTACACAAAAAACAATCATTATTAAACAGACAAACAAACCGCGAGCTATGCACTCTGTTTTTTATAGTGTGGGGTATAAATATCATTCAACATAACATATTGTACTGTGTCAATTCTTTTGGTCAAATCACACTTTTGCACATCTCTGAATTAGTCATTATGCATAAAGCACACATGCCGTTTTTAATCGCACAAATATTATTTATAGTTGAGCTTACTTAATTTCTGGAAGTTCTATTCTCTCGATGTCACGTTGACTAACCACTCTGAACAACAGATCGCAGAAATGGAAACAAAATTTTGATATGTCCACTTTCAATATAGTAAATGTTATAATTTTGTGGGTATTCATTTTTTTATTGATTGATTTGGCAACGTGCCATACATCAAATTGATGCCGAATGTGTGGCAACTGCTCTTGCATGGCCTTGGCTATGCCCCTGGATTCCAGCTGTTTGATGGATATAATGAAACCAAGTTTCACCATGGCCAAAGACGATGTTCATTCAGACACCTGCACAATGACCGAACTCACAATTCTTTTACAAGCCACGTCTTGAAAGTTGTATGTGCAGTACTTAGCAGAAAATCCTGCACCGTCACACTGTCCGTCGCCAGCTAGCCTGACACGTTTGCCAGACAAGGTACTGTCCATTGACATCTGTTTGAGTTTCCAGGCATGACTAATAGTGGGTAATAGGAATTCCCTCTGATATTTGTAGTACTGGGTGTCAGCATGGAACTCAAGTCCCACAAATTGACAGCAATTGGAAATCTTACTGACAGTTGATCTGCAGAACAGTGAAGCTGCTGAACCAAATACATTTCCAGCAGGCACTTTGCAGAGCATCGATAGAGCAGACCATGAAAATGTATTATGGAGCTGGACACAGCTGGCCTGGATTTTCAGGTTGGTGCCTTGTAATACATGAGACACATCCACCAATGGCTCCCCGCATATGTTCCCTCTTAATTTATGATCACATTTCAGCATTTGTACAATCTCTAGCAGGCAGCTGTAGAATACAATGTATTTCTGCTCCTTTAATAGCCAATTGTCCTGCAGTGCTGTGTTCTGCGAATCGACATTGTTTGGACAATTCTCCCAAACTAGGAAAACTGAAGTCGAGATCTTGAGCAAATTCCTCACTCAATAGCATTGAAGCTTCAGCCTCTGTTAGTTCAGGATGTGATATTTCCACATGAATTGGAGAAACAGGTGACATTGAATGTTTGTTGGGTTGAACATTTTTGGAGGGTGTAGAAAGTGTCTGTGAGCAATTGCAATGCATCTTCATTGTCTTCAGCTTCATCTGGGCAAAGTTGCAATGATCCATGGTAACTTTGTACGGTTCGCAGGTGAGATTCCATTCATTTTCCGGCCACTGGACATATGCATCACAAGTCTGAATATTGAGTGAACCATGCAGTGCCTCAAATAGTAATTTCTCCATTGTGAAATCCATTTGGCAAGCGACATCTTTGGTTTAAAGTCTTTATACTCCTCTTCCTTCTGGGCATCTAAAAGATTTATAGAAAAACATGCTTATTGTATCACCGACATACAGAAGTTACAATTTTCCAACTAAAAACTTAATATGACTTAACCATCAGCTTAAAAACTTTTCCAGAACAAACTGGTTTGTTCTTTACCCCTTTTTTCTTAATTCGCTTCGAAAACGTGGCCTTCTCTTTGCCGACCGCAACATAAAAAAAGATCATTTTTATATGGTTTAAATCAAGCAAATTTCATTTCCACTCAAACAAACATATGTACATATCTACAAACAACCAACTTGATGGACTTCAAAACATTACAACATTTAAAAAATGTATTCCCAATCCACTGTGACGCCCAATTGTATTTCATATAAGGTTATCTCTACCTCCGCTCCATGGGCCTCTCCTAATTCCACATCTGGAGTACATTCCTTAATGAGAAAAATCATTAAAACCTTTTTTTTTCAATCATACTGAACTTTAAAATCTTTCATGGCACAGAGGACCTCAGCACAAATTAGTTTAAAATGATTACGAACCATATACTATAAGGTTTATTGTTCCAACACAAATGGAACATTCGTGTGAACATACCCTTGAAAACAGTGTACGTGATTTGGATAAGGAACATTGCTACTTATGTATTCAGATTTCACCTGATAACCTTCTGAGATGACTCATGGACTTGATCTGAGATCACCCTGAAAAACATAGTGATTATAATGTTGCCTTCAAAAGTAGTTTGCTTTGTAATGTTTCCTTTGTGATCTATTCTGCATTAGGGAGGACGTGTAATGTTAGAACCAGAATCAGAAAAGTTTGAAACAGTGCAAGGTTACATGCATTTCAGTCTCAAAATATGTGCTTTGTAGGATTTACTTTCATTCTAGCAAGGAAACTCTAAGCATGCACACCTCATACTCTGGACCTGTTGCAAAGGAGGAAGTGATTGTGGACGATGTTACAGCATCCCCCTATAACATAGTACTTGTAATACGGATGAAAAAGCTAAATGAAAATGAAAAAATTAGATGCAGACGATGGTACGTACATGCCACTTTGTGTAAATAACCAATACTATACATAATCGTTTTCAATATGTTGAAATTCCAAACATAAACAAAGAGGTGACGGCTGGAAGGTTTGGAATGAATCATAACCTCTGGCAGTGCTCTGGGCAACCCTCCAGACCATTGTTTCTCGCCTGCCAAGCCATTGCAGAAGGGGATAGACCATATGCAAATCAGGCTTGGTCCCAACACAAAAGGAGCAGTCCAGCCCAAACTGCTAGGTCACATCCCTTCTGCACAAGACCACAAGCATCCCCAGACATGTTTCAGCCTTGTTGGGCCTCATCAGTCAGGATTAGCTTGGGTCTCTAGGCCCAGCAGGCACGGGACCCACATCTGGGCATACCCATCCCACTTGGGGTAACAAAGCAAAAACAAAGAGGTGATGGCTGGAAGGTTTAGAGTGAATTTTAACCTCTGAAATTCCAAGCATAACACATGCATGTATCATTCATTCGCATGTAAAGTACCAGTATAATATAATGACTTCACATGCGAGTGAGGTTGTTGTTGAAACCCGGAAAAGTAATTGATGCAGAATCCTGCTCCTTCATTTTCAGTACATTGTCTGAAAAGAGTACAATGGGAAAGGTGCATTAGTATTAGAAATGTGGCCACATCCAACACTCTAACATATCACTTTGTCACTTTGTGCAAGTCGGTAGGGCTCACCATTGGGATACTAGACATGTCAGTGGTTTTGTCACTGGTGAGGGTCCGTGCTTCCATCAGGATGCTCTACATAAAGAAGGACATGTCAACCAACACATTTTGAAAACATTATATGATGGAGGTTTTTACTGAGGGTTACATTTCACTGATTTATTAGAGGCTCCCGAAAGCGGGTAAAAGATTTAAAAATTCTGGTGATTCTGGTAACTATGGAAACCTGAGTAATACAACTTTGATGGAAATAAACACTGAATACTCTAAACCATTCATGACGTTACCTTTTCAATATACTACTTTAAATAAATCGAGAGATCATAGATAATACATATTTATACAGACAACCCTCCTACATACCAACAGACATAACAAATTCATCGTCCACTACTGACCTGAGCCAGTATGTGCCGTAATTGAGTCGGAATTGCATTTGGAAGCAATTTTACAAAGAATTATGGGTCGACGCGGTGTACTTTGATTGTTCCTACTACATATCTTAGGTAATCGATTGGCCCTCACGTCCTTCAAGACATCCTGGGCTCTACTTTCAATCTCGTCCACTGGAAAACCGCAATTTGTAATCCATCTTCTTATTAAATCAATATCCTTTGGGAATATATGCAGGACTCTGCCCTGAGTTTTGTCATGGCTCACAGAAGGGTATCCGATAATGATACATGAAGGCATTCTTGAAAAGTCTGCAAGATCTGTATAAAAAAAATATAATTAATTATTACAAATAATACTGTAGAGATGTGAATAAAGCAATTATTACACAACTTTGTCTGTAACATTTGTTTTAAAAAAAGAAAGAAAACCTCTGTATCCTAGTCAAATGAACACTGCAATAACTTTCTTACAGAATTGATTGTTATACAGCAAATTGTAACGTATCACTCAACTTTCAAGCATCAAAATAAAACAGGCTTGCAAACATGGACCACGAAAGATTCCATTCTATTACAATGCACAGTGTTGCAATGTGCTATTTATTGAAATCAAAATACATCAACCATTAGATCATGGTGAAGTCTGAGATAAATGAACATTCAAATACTGGGTACATTAGGTAGAAATTGATTGAAACGTACAAAGCAGCAATTGATGAACATAGAAGAGAATCAAATAGGTGACCTTTCCTTACACGGAGGAACAAATGAGCTGATTTAGCAAACGGGAACAAGTAGCTGTGGAACAGATATCTGGGGAACAGGTAGCTCGATGACGATATACCTTGTAGATCTCAGAGATGTTTTCCTGTTAAATGTCAAGGTGTTTATAAAGGCTTAGAAAAGTGGGGCTGTATGTGAATGTGTGATGTGTTCTTTGACACCCACTCAGCCTCAAATCCAGTGTATCAAATCTGCCATACCCACCCACCCAGCCCCCTTGCGAGCGCACAGGCATATGCCTGCTCATGCCGCCTATAGGGCAATAGGGCTAGGGTTGAACCACAAATGCAAAATGCTTGTGTGGGTCATTTTCTTTAGGAAAGTGGCGAACCTATTTGGGCAATGTGGGCCAGTTTGATAAGTTACTTCGATATGCGGCTAGCAGTAGTGAATCCTGTTGCTGAATTTACATTTTTTTTAATGCACAATTTATGACCTTTTCACCAAAATACTCACCTTTGGGTAATATTCAATCCATGTCCGAAAAGGAATGAATAGCAACTTTGAACTGTGTGCCTTGTTTTAATTGGTGCTCGAGACAAACTTATGGCCCAGTACGGCCAAGGTCATAGGTGCCAACTGCCATTGAGACTAGGGAGGAGGATGAATGGGGAAGAGGTGAGCGCAAAAGTTCCAGAACACTGCTCAGCAAGCAAAAACATATGTTGATTGCAGGGATGGGGTCTTGAAGAGGGGAGTCTGGAGACAATGGGTCTGGCCTGGCCATGTGGACAACAGATATCACAGAATATGGGACGCATTCTTTGAGGATAGTCGCGCCATGTTAGCATGGTGTGAAGGCATGGGGACACAAGTAGTCAACAAGAAATCACATTGTTTCACAAGATATATAAGACCAGAGCTAACATAAGCAATATCTTTTAACAGATAATAGAACCCCTACAAATCTGCATGTATCGTGTGTCATTCCTTTGTGGGTAGGGCAGGAAACATCTAAAAACACGATAATATCCTAGAGGGAGCAGTCTATTCTGACCCAGAGTGTTTCCACAAAAATGGAACACACCTATCAGTAAATGGGATGGAAATATTCCATACAGGGATTTTAAACATACTAGCAACAAGGGGGTGTGAATAGAGCTTTAGGAGAGCAAAGTTCTTAAACCCGAGTGGCCCTGGACCCACTCAGGTGTGGCGGCATGGGCCAGGAAGGAAGCTGCCAGCAAGCAAAAGAGTGCTCAACAGACAAGATGTGGGTCCCCAACACCTGGACATGAGAGCCCTCAATGGGGGCACTCAGTGAGCTAAGGGAGGCCAATTCCTGTTTCCCGGTCCAAGTTCCCAAAAAGTGCAGAACTATGATAACACTGCACACCTGTTGATTTGTGACATAAGCACAGTAATCTTGTTTGGTTTATTATATGTTTAATAAAAGCCACATACCTTTATTGCCAACACAAAAACAAAGAGTCTGCATCATTTTTTATGAAGCATAATGTATATTTTCAATGCTATGCCGAGGCCAGAGATTCCACAGCTTGTGGCACCTTGAGCGTCCACACATTACCCAGCTGCCATGCGAGCGCAGGGTCGTAGGTGCCAACTGCCATCGATACTGGGGATGCAGGGGTGTGGCAGGGGGGTGGATGGTCTTGAAGAGGGGAGTCTGGTGACAATGGGTCTGGGGAGGCCATGTGAACAATGATCACTGTGCAGAAGATCCCTTTGAGGTGGACATGGTGTTTGGCAACTTGAGTGTTCCCACCCACCTAGCAACCTTGGGAGCGCACGGTCATAGGTGTGAACTGCCATTGATACTGGAGGGGGGATGGATAGGTATGAGGCGAACGCAAAAGGCCCCGAACACTGCTGAAGGGAAACTAACTTATGTTGATTGCTGGGGAGAGGTCTTGAAGAGGGGAGTCTGGAGGACCCTTTTAGTTGTACCTTGAGCGTTCCCACCCACCCACTACTCGAGGGGGGGTGGATGGGAACGAGGCGAGTGCAAATGGGGCATCAACCATTCTTTCATGACCCTCATAGATGATTGAGTGTGTTCCTGACTCACTGAAAAATGCAAACAATTATTTGTTTATGCTCATTTGTATTTTATTTAGTTTGGTGATGTTGATGGCACAAACAAACTACTAATTGTATACTTGTGGTTACAGCACAGTGTGTGAAAATCCCCTGGTCTGTCCACTGTCACTGGGGAATTTGGCACGAATGGCTTGAATGACACAGACGGGTATTATTCGTCGAACGAGGAATGCAAGCCCCCCATGAAGCCACCATGTAAACGATTGGTAGGCCACCAGCCGGTACCACCTGTAAAAGAGAAACATAAATATTTTAATTGAATGAACCAGATAAGTGTACCACCTTACTCGAAAATATATCCTAAATTCTATGGCATAGTTGCCCTTCGAAAATTAACTTTCTGGAAAAATGTAGTTGGGCATTGATGTATCGACACATTACAAAAGTGAACACCCATTCAAGCCAGAATGGTTTGGACAATAGAGAAATGTTTTTTAGTTGAAAGTGAAAGACATGTAAGCAATGAACACTCTATTTGCAATAAGCGAAAGAAATTAAGTAAATTTACATACTAAATTCATTCGTCAGTGATCGATCGAAGTTACGACAATGTAGTAGAACTACATGAAATGTTAGTCATCTCAGTGGTAGTATACTTATGTCTTACTTGGATTGCGAGGGTGAATTGTTGCGCGAAATTTGTGCATAAGCGCCATCATAATCCTCAACACAGTGTCAGGGTTTATTACACGGCACACGCAAGCCAGGGAACTCCTTCCCCTACAATGAATGGGGCGCACAATAAAACGCTATTTATTTTTTTAATGTACTACGGATTCTTTTTGAGTTGGCCTCCCACCCGTCTCGCACCCATCCTCCACAAAAACCCTGTGTCACAATGGACTAGGAACCAGGTCGGTGTGTATCAATACAATATTAATTAATTTATTATTTATGTCAAAGGAAACTCAACCAATTACAACAGCCATCAATGTTGTGGCAACACAAAATGCAATAATCTCTCCAAAATAGCCAGGTTAAGATATACTATCACAGTTACTTCCTTTATTTATTGGCAGAACAGAAAAATAACAATTTACCACAATCAAACCCCCCAAAAATCAATTGGACTTGATTCCTCTGAATGGAAGGCAGTGGCCGGGAGTAAGAATACAGGGGAAATCGTTTTTTTGTGTGGTGCTCACAGAAAGAAGATGGGGAGCCAGCAAAGCAGGGGAACATCTGTTTTTGGTGCGCCAATGGAGGGATGTTTTTTCTTTTTATTATTTCTCATAACTGCTATGGGAAAGAGATGGGAACACAGGGACCTTGCTTGCTTATGTTCAGAAAGACAGGCAGGGTTTGTAGAGAATGCTAGTCAGCACACAAGGAGAAACTCGATTTTCAGAATATACCACACACATTTCCAATGGAACGAAAATTGCAAATGAAAAATTGTTTTGCCCTCACAATAGGGAAAGTGGAGCAGAAGCAGATCATTGTTTTTTGGGATGTTAAGCTTAATTTCAATGGAAAAGAAAATGCACATGGAATTCGTTTTTTTTACTGAGGCTGCAAATGACAGGTAGGCTCTGGGGAAGGGCTTAGCTCACAACAACAGGGAAATCGGTTTTGGGTTAGGATAGCAAATGCAAAGGAAAAATAGAGTGGCAAATGGAAATTCATTTAACAGGGTCCAATTTAAACACAGGGATATATTTGTTTCTCAGATCCAAATGGGATTAATTCTTTTGGGCAACACTTTATAACTATAACCATTAACAAAAACACTGGGAAAAAGATTACTGGTGTCAAATGTCACTAACCCAGATCCCGTGACTTTCAATGGGCAAATTAATTGATTTAATTGCAAAAATACTAAGGATGTACACAGACAAATGAGGGGGTTTTCAATGGGGATATGCTAACATACACAGGCAAACAAGAGTCTATTGGGAGATGACTAAAATGCATTGGCAATTGGAGTTTTCAATTGGGAATTTTCAATGGCAAAATATTGGATGCACTGCTACAAGAATGAAGGGCTAATGCAATTTAGGGCTGAGGTTATTGCTACTTACATAGCAAGCCTTTGTTAAGGTCTGTCCCCCTGTCTATCTCCTTTTTCTGTTTCTCCAGTTTTTGTATGTTGAAGTCATCAGTTTCGACCTGATCTAGGCAGCCCACTACCCCATTGTTTTAGGTGTACAGTGGTTACGCCAGCACAATTCGCCTGTACTTTATTCCCGGGGTCCGAACATTGCCTTTCCCATTGTCTTTCGCAGGGTTCAGTGGGCATGCATACTTCACCGTCAAACCCAAAACTCTCTTCCAACACTACAATTCTGAGCCATGTGAGTGGAAACCCCGAACCCTAAGCTTCAGGCATTCGCCTCCCCACAATTCTCCGAACTCCCTCCTCATCACCGGGAGGACTATGACATCGAGCTACAACCGGATCAGCCCATTCCTTTTGGAAGAATGTACATTCTGTCGCAAAAGGAGAAGGCAGTACTCAAGGAATACCTGCAGACCAACCTACAGAATGGCTTGATCATGGAATCTACCTCCTCATCAGGTGCTTCCCTCCTCTTTATTCTGAATAAGAATACTGAAGAATGACGCCCATGCATCGACTTTCGAGTGTTTAATAAGATAACCATCCCTGATCGGTATCCTATGCCCCTGATCCCGGACATCCTCGAGGCTGTGAAGGGGGCCACGATATGCACCAAGCTAGATATATGAGGAGCATACCACCTCATCTGAATTATATCAGGTGACGAATGGAAGACGCCATTTCAAGCACCCTTTGGACATTTTGAGTGCTGCGTAATGTTTTTTGGGTTATCCAATGCCCCATCTGTCTTTCAAAGATGAATGGATCACCTTTTTGTGGACGTCTTATTCCACTTCACAGTAGTATAACTAGATGACATCCTGATATTTTCCACTACAGAATCCAATCATATTCGACATGTCCAATTAGTACTGGGTCGTCTCCGTAACCATCTTTACTGCAAGCTTGAAAAGTGTGAATTCAATCAACATCAGGTCACCTACATGGGATATGTGTTATCTGCCAAAGGCATCTCACTGGATCCAGCAAAGGTTACCGCAGTTTTGAATTGGCCTCCTCCATCCACAGTTAAGGAGGTCCAGCGCTTTTTGGGTTTCGTGAACCTTTATAGGAAATTCTTTCCACACTCCTCAGCCATAATACAACCCCTCACCAATATTCGCAAGAATGGATTTCCTTTCCAGTGGGATTCCCAAGTCCAAGAGTACTTTGAGCATCTCAAGCACCTGTTTTCCACTGCTCCTATTCTGATCACTCCGGACCAGGGAAAGAAATTCATTTTGGAGACTGATGCCTCTCATCACGCCCTAGGGGTCATTCTTTTGCAAGAGTCTGACCAAGAAATGGAATGCCCCATCGCCTATATGTCCAAAACCCTATCTCAATCAGAATTTAATGATTCAGTTCTAGAAAAAGAACTGTTAGTAGCCAAAAGAGCCTTTGAGGAATGGAGACATTTACGGAGAAGTGGGAGGACAAGTGGTCCTTTGTGGTGCGTCGAGTATTTTTTCCCTGGACACTACTTGGAGGCGGAGCTTTGCAGCAGTGAGCAGCTACCAACTCTACTTAACATCATTTCCAGCGCGGAGCGCGCGCGGAGAAGTGGGAGGACAAGTGGTCCTTTGTGGTGCGTCGAGTATTTTTTCCCTGGACACTACTTGGAGGCGGAGCTTTGCAGCAGTGAGCAGCTACCAACTCTACTTAACATCATTTCCAGCGCGGAGCGCGCGCGGAGAAGTGGGAGGACAAGTGGTCCTTTGTGGTGCGTCGAGTATTTTTTCCCTGGACACTACTTGGAGGCGGAGCTTTGCAGCAGTGAGCAGCTACCAACTCTACTTAACATCATTTCCAGCGCGGAGCGCGCGCGGAGAAGTGGGAGGACAAGTGGTCCTTTGTGGTGCGTCGAGTATTTTTTCCCTGGACACTACTTGGAGGCGGAGCTTTGCAGCAGTGAGCAGCTACCAACTCTACTTAACATCATTTCCAGCGCGGAGCGCGCGCGGAGAAGTGGGAGGACAAGTGGTCCTTTGTGGTCACTTGTGGACAGCGGTGGACAGCGGGGGACAAGAACCTTAAACCCCTCCAGGATCTACATAAGGGGCACCGGAAGAGCGGTAAGGAACCTGATACACCCACACAGACGGCAGTTGGGCCGGGAGACTGCGGAGGGCGATTCTACCTCTTTGATCCCTATCATCGCTCAATCTGTCACAGTGGGCTACGACACATATCGGTGACCGATATATAACCTGCATAGCACGATCTCAGTTTTATCGTAATCTACGGCATACCCCCCAGTCAGACGTGCGGTGGTGTGTTCCGTAAAGAGAATGACTAAAACAAAAGCAGGAAACACTAGGTACAACCTACGAAAAGTCAATAATGAAAAAGTGGAGAAACTACCCCCTAAGATCGCGAATAAGGCAACAGTAAATGGGGACAGTGTTATACCTGAAAAGGTACTATTCCTGCCATGTTTGGGAAGGGTAAGCCCAAAGCTAATACGGGGGCGGATATTGCCGCACCAGAAAAGGAGACTCTTTCGCCCACTCACAATGGCAGTGATGTTTTAGACTCTACCAATTATCAAGACATCGACAATAACTCATTACTGGAGCTATGCTTATCTATCCAAAAATCAATGGCAACTTCAGGTAGACCAGTAACCTCAGTTGAAAGATCCACAATTGTGGTGGAAGCGCAGATCCTGAATCCGGCGCATAAGGAGCAACAAAAGGACATAGAGAGATTTACTTTTAGGCTCCCGATTCCCCCTTGAGGTGAGAACCAATCATCATAATTTGAAGGCTTTACAATATGCACAGAGTACAAACAATCGGCAGGCTAGAGGGGCTCACTTTTTTTCACCATGCAACATCCTCTTCACGTTCCGCCCAGGAAGAAGTAATCTCCGGGCCGATGCCCTGTTGAGGAAGGATTTGCGACCAGATTTCAATCAGAGAAGGTCTTTCCCAAGGCAGTATTTCTACAGATGATAACAGATTTTCTGCAAAGATCAGGGTTGCTTCCAAGGAATGTGTATGACTGTATCAGAAACACGACTCCCTACCAGAAAGAGGCAACCAGATGTTCCTCCCAACCATTCCTCTCCAAGTTGAAGTAATGTGACTGTGCCATGCTACCCAAGCAGCCAGTCACTGAGGCATAGCCAATACTACCGAATTGTTGCAGAGGCATTTCTGGTGGCATACGTTGACTACCGATGTCCAAGATTATGTATTCATCTGACCCATTTGCCTTCAGTCCAAGACACCCAGATCATTTCCTTCTCGACGGATTTCACTGTTGACTTACCCACGTCACAAGGTTCTACTGCAATTACGGCTACTATAGACTATGTCACAAAACTTGCCCATTTTGTACCTCTTACGGGAGTTCCCACGGCAGCTGGCATGGCTCGGATCTTTATTGAGAGCATTGTTTCATGGCATGGACTCCGAGACAACATCCTGTTGGATTGTGGTCCCCAGAACACATCCCATTTTTGGCAACATATCTGCAGTAGTCTTAACATCAAGCACGCACAAAGCTCTGGCTTTCATCCCTGAACCAACGACGGAGAAACAGAGCGCCTGAATCAAACATTGAAGGGATACGCAAGATAATTGGGTGGATCTTCTTCCTCTTGCAGAATTCGCATATAACCATGCCTCCCATTCCGCTTTAAGGTCTTGTCCCTTCTACTGCACTTATGGGTTCCATCCGACCTATTTCCCAACCACTGTGCCAACCTCTTCCCGGTTTCCAGACATCAATGTCTTACTAATGGACATTCGACAGGGACACAAAGCGGCTCAGACTTCCCTGTGAGAAGCTCAAGAACGGGTCAAACGTTTTGCAGACGGTTGCCGGTTCCCTACTCCGATCCTCTTCTTTGGAGATTCTGTCTGGCTGTCATCTTGTTTTCTGGCTCGGCATTTGGTCCCCTCAAAACTGTCCCCTCAGTTTTTTGGCCCATTCACGATCACCCAGAAGGTAGGATCTGTCGCCTTCCATCTCCAATTTCCTCCTACCTGGTCCCGGATACATCAATTTTTTCATGTTTCTCAGATCAAGCCTGATGTTCTAGACCGATTCCATCGATGCAGCATATCTCGTCCTCCTCCGCTGTTCACCGCCACTGGACCGGAATTTGAAGTCTCCAGTATTTGTGAATCCAGATATTTCAGGGGTCACCTCCAGTATCTGGTGGACTGGAAGGGTTATACTCCAGCTGATAGATCCTGGGAACCCACTTCTGCAGTTCACGCCCCCCAGGTGGTGCGTCAGTTCCATCATTGGCATCCCGGGAAGTCGGGATGCACTCCGCTTGGAAAGGGGAATACTGTCACAACTCATTTCCAATGCTGGTCATGGAGGAGGTGCAGGGAGGATGGAATACTATTGCCCATGCCTGAAATTACACACATCTTTTCAGCTTCCTGGCTCTGCCTGCATGGGGGCTGGACTGGTAATATCTGCAACTTTCACCGAAGGAACAGCACGTCGTTACTCTCCACAGAGACGCTTTGTACGTTTTCACGTTTTTCATAGTATGATTCATTAATACTTTGTGTAAACTAACTCAGCCCTGTGCTTTTGAGAGTCCCGGTCCTGGTATTCCGCTTCCTTCCCTCCTCGGAAAGGTTTCAGTCGCCAATCTCTCATGGACTGACACAGTACAAGCAAGACACATATTCGCACATACACTGTCGTAATGCCATTCAAAATTGACAGCTCCACTTTCTCTTCCGACAGAGCGGAAAGATTCTTTCACTAACCTTCAAGCCCGTACAGATCTTTAATCCCAAACAGCTTCCCAGAGACTCCATTGCCTCCAGACCCTTTGCATCTCTCCTCCCCCCTCTTCTCTTCCTGGGTTGCAGCTAATCTGCTCCTGCTTCCTCCCGTAGCCTGGAGAAGGAGATTGTGTTCTCCCCTCTTTGACGAACACCTGCTGGAACACAAAAAGAGTACAGTTAGCAAACGTTTAGTCTCAGAAGATATATTCCACGAGTCACCTGTTCTCCTTACAGACACAGCTTCCTTACTTCCACAGCGAGCCTCCTCAGTCTTCCCTATCAGTGACTAGAACAGAAAGACAACACAGACCAAAGCTTCCAGCATCATGGTTTTCTACCCCAGAGGGTTTCCCTGGACACCCTGTTTCTCCCAGCTATCACTTCTTAGATCAGATGGGGCAGGGTGATTGGGGGGATTTTTCACTACCTCCAGGTGCAGTGTCTGATCCAGTTTAGTGTCAGCCTTTTTGCTACCTGTCCAATAGTCTGTGCATGCCATTTCATGATACAAAGAGGCAATTGGTTCTCCAGACAGGAGAACTCCAATTTGCATATCCCAAAGATTTGCTATTAAGTTAAAAGGACTTTTACCATTTAGGCCTTTTTCTCAGCAACCAAATGTTGTACTTTCTTGATTGATGTGTTAATTTTTAGGTAATTACCAGGCGATTGTGGCGGTATAAAATTCATCCACCTTTGACTCAGGGAACTGTAATGGGCATCAAAAATGGATTTCTGGTTGATCTGAAAATGTTCCAGATTTAAGAGTTGGCGAACGGGTGGAGGGTAAAATTGGAATATGGATATTAAATTGCATGTTCCTAACTATTATGCTTTTTATAAAAACGGCAGAAAATTGCCAAACAGTAGTGCAACATGGTGCGGACCCAAATGTTATTTTATTAAATTCCCCCTGATTAGCTGAATCAGAAAACATATATATCATATGGCAGTTACTTTTTTGTCAAAATGTGACATGAGAACAAAAGGGGATTTCAAATGGAAGTTGCGATATGTCTGTTCCAGACTCTTAAACCAATCCTTAGAGAGGGGCTGCAGTTAGGAGGAGAGAGAAGGGTAACTGTTGAATTCTCACACTGTTGTGTGAGAACTCTTGCAGGGCACTCCCCAAAATTGTAAACTTTATGGGGGCCATTGCTGCTATATAAAGTGGATGCACCATGAGGAAAGGATAGAACTGCTGAAGCTTACCATCTGACAGACCCACAGAATCACCAAAGGAGATTGCATCTGGGTGGAGCTGTCTATTGCTAGGGATGCCTAAAAAAGCTGACTGGACTCTATGGTGAAAAGCTGGCGACCATCCTGAAGAGTGGAATAACCAGACCCCTACCCTATCTTTCCAGAGCATCCTTACATGCAGATGGCTTTCATGAACTTTAAACAGAGGTTTTCAATCTAAGTACTTGAGTCCTTTGAAATTAAATGAAATGATATTTTATTTATATCGCGCTTGTACACAAGTGTTTCAGAGCGCGACCAGGCAGAAAGGGAGGAGAACAAAGAAAAAACAGAAAACAGCGATCTTACTAGGCCCAGTGACATTTAAGAAAGCGCAAGTGCAAGGGAAAGGAAAATGGGGGAGAAGTGCACGGGGTGGGGGGGAGTGGAAAGTGCGAAGCAGACAAGAGGAAACATAAATAAATATTAAATAGAATAAATAATAAATAAGGGCTTTAAACCATGGTAGTGCAGCCAGCAAGTAGCAGGTGAAAGTTAGTCAGAAAGGTATATCTGATAAGTGCAGAAGAAACGTGGGAGGGGGACTGTATGGGTACAGATACAGAACTCTAGTGCAGATGGTGGCATGGAGGCCGTGCAGGAGGGTGGCAGGATGAGCAGATACCTGGGCCCGAAAGAACAGAGGGTGGCCAGGTGCACAATGCCATGAGAAGAAACAGATCAACAGGGGAGAAGGGGCAAAGGCAAAGGCAAAGAGAAAGGTCTTGAGAAGTTTCCGGAACCAAAGATGTTTTTCCTCAAGTTTCAAGGTGGCCGGGAGGTTGTTCCAAAGGGAGGCACCAGCCGAAGACAGAGATCTACCCCCAGCTCGTTTTTTTGCAAAACCACTAACCCTGAGGGAGTTTGAAGTAGAGAAGCGAAGGGCTCGAGAGGGGAGGTATTTACGGCGGGATAGTTAAAGGTATTTTGGACCCAAGCCCCAGAAAGCCTTGTGGACATTGCAGAGGGTTTTAAATTTAATCCTTGCATCCACTGGGAGCCAATGAAGGGATTTCAAGGCTGGAGAGATATGATCCCAGGGCTTGAGGCCAAGGACAAGTCTTGCAGTCCTGTTCTGGATTAGTTGTAGAGGGCGGAGAGTGGAGGCAGGTAGATTTAGGAAGAGGCTGTTACAGTAATCCAGTATGGAAAGAACCAGAGCTTGGGAGACAGTGAGCTTTTGAGGGAAGAAGAGGAAAGGTAGAGTATCCTTAAGGAGGTGGAGTAATAAGTTAGATTTTTTGGAGACATCAGAGATGTGTGCGGAGAAGGAAAGTGTAGAGTCAAAGATAACCCCAAGGTTCTTAGCCACGCAAGTGGGGGTGGGAGGAGGGCCAAGGGAGGCTGGCCAGAGAGTGAGAGGAAAGGATGGAGATGGTGTACCAATAAGGAGGATCTCAGTGTTGTTGGCATTTAGACATAGATCATTGGTGGCACACCAATTTTGAATGGCGATTAGACAATCGGAGATGAGGGAAGAAGAGGTGGAGGCTGAAGGAAGCCTGAAAATGAGTTGGGTGTCGTCAGCATAGCACTGGAAAGTTTAGCAGAACATTGAGATGCAGTAAGCGATAGTTGCCAGGTATTGGTTGAAAAGCCAGGGCGAGAGGATAGAGCCCTGCGGAACACCACATGTGGAGAGGGAGATAGACGATAGGAAGGACCCAAGTTGTACCTGGGAGGGTCTATCAGAGAGAAAAGAGGTCAACCAGGCCAGAGCCTGATCAGTGATGCCGAGGTTGTCACGAAGACGAATGAGTAAGGTGGTATGGTTGACGTGTCAAATGCAGAGGAGAGGTCAAGTAGGATGAGGACAGAGGGAATGGTAGAATCGAGGTTGGAGAGCAGGTTTTCAGAGATGTTCAGGAGAGCAGTTTCCGTACTTCTGGCAGCTCTGAAGCCAGATTGGTGGTCATGGAGGGAGCCAACAGAGTCAGAATGGAGATTTTTGTAACCTTGTAACCAAAAGGTGGGGGGATCTGCCATCCTTAAATCCTTTCCCTTCATAGTGTGCAGGGGGAAAAACTGTGTAGCCCCTTGGTCTATTTAACTAAAAATATTAATTTAATTAATTCCCTGTGTCAGAACATAACAGGGTGATTTTTGTTTGGATCATTCCCAGTGTGCGCTGAAAACTATAGACTGTAATTGAATTGGGCAATTCTACGGGTCCGGCTTCCGCAACACAGGCCTTTAATGGTGGGAGGTCTGAAATCCAACATTCTCAAATCATCCCAATTTTTGCTATCCTGTTTCCCAACACAAGCCTTTAAATGGCGGGGGTCTGAAATCCAAAATTCAAAAATCATTCCAATTTTTCTGTCAGACTTCCCCAAACACAGACCAAAGTATGGGGGTTCTGAAAAACAAACTGCTATATCACTCTGTGGTTATTTTAAAGTGAAAGTGTGGGTGAAATAATAATTGCCATATGCAACCTTGGGAGGATAGCTCAGAGGCAACATGCTCATCTGGGAAGCAAGATGACGTAGAGCAAAACAGGTTCAATCCCTGTGTCCGCGCTTAGAAACAATTGCATATTAAGCATGTCATAAATAACCAATTACAATTACATTTGTACAAATTTGTAAAACTAAACTGCCAGCCCTTTAAGCGAGCAGGAAAATCGAAATTGCACAGCATTGCATCCGTAATTGCTTTTATTTATTGATCTGTTTAATTATTTCTTGAAGTGAAATTTGTCAAAAGTAAAGATTTGTGATTTATGTTCTTTTCCAACCACTTGTCTGATTTATTTATGTTGAGGGAAGTTTGTTTGTGTTGTGCCATGGATAAAGTGGTGTTTGACATTTTAGTGTGATTTTCTTAACATCTAATTCAAATAAATACCAATATATTTCCTGTACAGCGGCCTGGTTCTTGGCTCATTGGTAGCTCAGTGGGGAGGGAGCCAGGGGGCATGATATGAGGCTGAGATAGTTCTGAATAAAAGAACTGACATTAACTGTTTAGTGTGTGACACTCAGCCTTAGCTCTGTACAGGCTTGACTGGTTTAAGAACAAATCACTTAGGAAAATGGTTAACAGCGACCCACAGCGAAGAAGCAGACGTTTTGTGGGCACTCCTTTGTCAAGGAGACAATTACTCCACTATCTTCGGTATACTGCATTTCTTTAAAAGAGGCCTTCAGAATATTTTGAATTGATATGCAAATGTGGACACTTTGATTCGTGCATTCCCTAGAACGACAGACATGTTGGTACCTGTTTACCTTTCATTTGTACTGATGTACAGTGACAAAGGTTTGTAACAAACCATAAGTCGCTAATAAAAAAATTAAACACAATAAAAAAGAAATTAAAATAAAATAAACTGTTACACTGTCTATCAAACTGTTATTTAATTATTCTTAGGTAACTGAATTGCTAATTACCATTCACTGATGTTTTGGGGTTGATCACTCTCCCTCAGTTTAAAACATGAGAACTTTTCATTGAGTGTTGCGTGATGTTCAATTTTGTGTGAGGGCATTAGCCTAGAGATTTCTTTTAGAAAAGAGCGTTCCAATTTCTGCAAGCTGCTGGTATCAGGATAGGGAACCGCGAGCTAACCCCTGTGTGACCCCACAGGTGTTCTTCACACAGGTGTATCTAAAAGGTGGATGTTATGTTGCACTGGATCATCTAAAGTGTTTATGTGTGCAATCCTTGCAGTGTTGTGTGTTAGCCGCAGCACACCACCATGGTCAGCATGCACCGTGAGGATGTATGTTATATGCAACGATGCATCACCATGTAAAGGCTACTACTCCCCATGAGTACTGCATTATTAACAAAAAGCACTCAAAACATTACCCTCATTCAAGGCTGAATGGTTGAATAGTTGACAAAACCGCCCTATACAGCATCCTTGTGCGGGGAATTCATCACCTAAACCAATAGTATACCAGGCAAAGCGTCACGGGTGTACACATGTAGACCGGGTGTAGAGAGATGGACCACCAAGCACGTATTTGGCGTTTGCGGTGCTCTCTAGGATACTTGACGTGAATATAATTGGGGGCTATTGAAGAGTCTCATTAGACAGCCCTGACAAAGTGAACTGTTTGTTTTTGATGTGTTGCAGATATTGGGAGCGCAACTTTCAGAGACGTTCAGGATCGATTGAAACAGACACCTTGATGGTGTCATTCATGATTTATCGTAAATGAAGTGCTTCCTGATAGACAATTATAACAGGTAGACATTTTTTGAGTACAAGAAAGTTAATGTGGCATTTAAAGTGTTTTACTGGATTTTGACACACTTGCCAGGGCTCACATGTTAATGATTGACTCTGTTTTTGTTTCTGTTGCAGTAGGTGTGAACAGAGAGAATTATTTGGGTGTCCACACAATAGATGAAGACGGTTTCGTCTTTTCTGAGGAGGATTCATAACACAAAGTGTCCACCATACGGAAATCGGATATGAATTGTTATTAGTGTGTCCCTGAAGAATGTTGTGCAAATCAGCATTATCGACAGAAACATGTTGGATTTGATATATGAACTTTGTATATATTAGCATTGGGGTTGAACATACACCGCAGCACATCCTCTTTTTTGTTGTGTATGAATTATCCCTTAGGACACTTCTTGTGGTCATTGAATCTATGTGTTGTTTCATTTGTGTATTGTGGTTGAATTGTTTATTTGTGAAGAATGTTTTTGCAATTTCTGTATTCATACTTGGTCAAACATTAGAAACCCTTCTTGAGTTGGCACAACGTCCCGTTCATTTTTCCTTGTACTTATATAGTGCCAGACAGACAAGCCCGTAGGTATCAGGGCGTTTACAAAGGCAGACAACAGGAAATAATAATCACAAACTCCTGAGACAGAAAATCCATTTTACGTAAGACACTTGGGAAATGCTGCCACCACTCAGGCAAACAGATAGGTCTAAAGAGCTCGCTTGCAAACGGCCAACGAGCTACAATCCAAGTCAGGAGCGGCGGTAGGGTGTTCCAGAGAGTGGGTGCTGTGCAATGGATTGCACATTTGCCTACTGTAACCAATCTAACTCTAGACATATATAACAGATGTGAGGTGTTAGACCTCAATATCCTTTGGGCTGGTAACAAGGCAATCCTTTCTGTCACCAAATCGACATGTGTGCGTCAATACTAGAAGTCTAAAGAAGATCCAGCCTCCATTGGTAGCCAGCGGAGAGCGCGTCTGGTCTGCGAAAGATGCTATTTCTTCCCTAAGCCTTCCACTATGCCTACTGTACTATTTTGGATTACTTGTAGTTTGGAACTTTCACCCCTGCTGCTTCCACGCAGCGGCTGCCACAGTAATCCATCTTGGCTCCAATAATGGCTCTTGCAATAGTGGCACAGCTCTTTTTGGTTAAGAAGTGTCGCAATTGATTTAAAGGCTTAAGGTGGTAGGCAGCTGCGGATACCACACTGTTTGCATGAGCCTTCACACTCAGCTCCGAGTCTTATAGTTTTAAGGGTTTTCAGGGTGGCGATGGTAGAGGCAGCCATAACAAAACTTTTATACTCAGCGCTTGGTTTATTTAATCTGTTAGCTGTGCCAGCAAGCATTAGTTCTGTGTTTGTATCATTTAAAGTAAAGCCATTAGATGTCACCCACTGCTGTATGTAAGAGTAGACCTCGTTAATATACTCTGTCCTTTTCATGATCTCCCGAGATGGGAATTAAGCACTGTGTGTTGTCGGCGTGGTTGATGTGCGTTATACTCCTTGTTTCCAGCAGCTCAAACAATGGTTTGGTGAATATATCATAGAGGGTTATGATTGGTTATTTGTAACGTGCTTAATACCCAGAGGTTTCTAAGTGCGGACCCGGGGATCCAACTTGTGTTGCTCTGTGTCGTCTTGCTCCCAAGGCGAGCATGCTGCCCCTGAGCTATCCTCCCGTTCTGACAAGTATGACCCTTCTGGAGCAGCAAATGCCACATTGTACGCATCTGCTACTGCAATACCACCAAACGTGCTTGCTGCACGATTGGAAACGGAGGATCCCACCCATTGGGCCGCTACAGGTGAGAAAGATGCACACTGTATAAGTCTGTTAACGGGTTTAGCATGATCCACCAAATCAAAGGCAGCCGGCAGGTCCAGTAGCATCAATAACACGATGCCACCTTTTTCCATGGCTTGCAAGACATTGGTCTTTAAGTCTGGCACGGCCGTCTCTGTGCCATGTGCTTGTCTGAATCCTGATTGTCGTTTACACAGAATGTTTCTAACCAGCTGTTCTTGAACCTGGAGATATGCCGCTCAGTCAGGAATCCTCAGTAGGAAAGGTACATTAGTGATGGGCCTATAGTTAGAGTGTTTGGATCAAGAGTGGGTGTTCTCTCTGAGTCCTCCAGCATAGCAATCACTGCTCACCGGGTACAGTGCAAAGCTCAGAATCTAACCCGATTAGAGTGTAGGATGTTGTGATTTCTATAAAGACTTCTACAAAGCTGGGCACTGCAATATAGTCCCTCTGTGTGGCTAATAATGGAAATTTAAAATTGCTTTGTCATTTGCAAACTCTGATAGATCAGTCTGTGATTTTTTAAAGTAAGGAATTACAATTGCACCTTTAACTGCTGCTGTGGATGACACAAAGGAAGAGCTAATGAAGAACCAAGCTGCATGGTAACAGCGGCACTTCACCGCAAACTCAAGGCTGTTATCAATGCCCCGGGTTCCGAACAGTTGTCTAAACCCTAGTCATCTCCCAACTGGCCGATGACAACGCCCTGCTCGCTGGTGTCCTGGTGCTACTTTGGACACCCTGAAAGCCATCCAGCACACTGCAGCACAGCCCATCACTAATTAAGAACATTCCACCACATAACCCCCATTCTCAAGGACCTGCAACGACTGCACCTTCAGACAGACCATGTTCAAAACAACTTGCCTCAGCTACAAAGCTGTCACAAACAAAACAGCAGCTTGCCTCAGCAGCAAAGCTGTCACAACCAAAACAGCACTATTCAAGAAAGCTTGCCTCAGCAGCAAAGCTGTCACAACCAAAACAGCACTATTCAAGAAAGCTTGCCTCAGCAGCAAAGCTGTCACAACCAAAACAGCACTATTCAAGAAAACTTGCATCAGCTGCAAAGCTGTCTCAACCAAAACAGCACTATTCAAGAAAACTTGCATCAGCTGCAAAGCTGTCTCAACCAAAACAGCACTATTCAAGAAAGCTTGCCTCAGCTGCAAAGCTGTCTCAACCAAAACAGCACTATTCAAGAAAGCTTGCCTCAGCTACAAAGCTGTCACAACCAAAACAGCACTATTCAAGAAAGCTTGCCTCAGCTACAAAGTTGTCACAACCAAAACAGCACTATTCAAGAAAGCTTGCCTCAGCTACAAAGCTGTCACAACCAAAACAGCATTAATCAAGCCAGCTTGCATCAGCTACAAAGCTGTCACAACCAAAACAGCACTATTCAAGAAAGCTTGCATCAGCTGCACAGCTGTCACAACCAAAACAGCACTATTCAAGAAAGCTTGCCTCAGCTACAAAGCTGTCACAACCAAAACAGCACTATTCAAGAAAGCTTGCCTCAGCTGCAAAGCTGTCACAACCAAAACAGCACTATTTAAGAAAGCTTGCATCAGCTGCAAAGCTGTCACAACCAAAACAGCACTATTCAAGAAAGCTTGCATCAGCTGCAAAGCTGTCACAACCAAAACAGCACTATTCAAGAAAGCTTGCATCAGCTACAAAGCTGTCACAACCAAAACATCACTATTCAAGAAAACTTGCCTCAGCTACAAAGCTGTCTCAACCAAAACAGCACTATTCAAGAAAGCTTGCCTCAGCTACAAAGCTGTCACAACCAAAACAGCACTATTCAAGAAAGCTTGCCTCAGCTACAAAGCTGTCACAACCAAAACAGCACTATTCAAGAAAGCTTGCCTCAGCAGCAAAGCTGTCACAACCAAAACAGCACTATTCAAGAAAGCTTGCCTCAGCTACAAAGCTGTCACAACCAAAACAGCATTAATCAAGCCAGCTTGCATCAGCTGCAAAGCCAACACAACCAAAACAGCACTATTCAAGAAAGCTTGCATCAGCTGCAAATCTGTCACAACCAAAACAGCACTATTCAAGAAAGTTTGTCTCAGCTACAAAGCTGTCACAACCAAAACAGCACTATTCAAGAAAGCTTGCCTGAGCTACAAAGCTGTCACAACCAAAACAGCACTATTCAAGAAAGTTTGCATCAGCTGCAAAGCTGTCACAACCAAAACAGCACTATTCAAGAAAGCTTGCATCAGCTGCAAAGCTGTCACAACCAAAACAGCACTATTCAAGAAAGCTTGCATCAGCTGCAAAGCTGTCACAACCAAAACAGCACTATTCAAGAAAGCTTGCCTCAGCTACAAAGCTGTCACAACCAAAACAGCACTATTCAAGAAAGCTTGCATCAGCTACAAAGCTGTCACAACCAAAACAGCATTAATCAAGCCAGCTTGCATCAGCTACAAAGCTGTCACAACCAAAACAGCACTATTCAAGAAAGCTTGCCTCAGCTACAAAGCTGTCACAACCAAAACAGCACTATTCAAGACAGCTTGCCTCAGCTACAAAGCTGTCACAACCAAAACTTGCCTCAGCTACAAAGCTGTCACAACCAAAACAGCACTATTCAAGACAGCTTGCCTCAGCTACAAAGCTGTCACAACCAAAACAGCACTATTCAAGAAAACTTGCCTCAGCTACAAAGCTGTCACAACCAAAACAGCACTATTCAAGACAGCTTGCCACAGCTACAAAGCTGTTTTGAAAGCTTGCATCAGCTGCAAAGCTGTCACAACCAAAACAGCACTATTCAAGAAAGCTTGCCTCAGCTACAAAGCTGTCACAACCAAAACAGCACTATTCAAGAAAGCTTGCATCAGCTACAAAGCTGTCACAACCAAAACAGCATTAATCAAGCCAGCTTGCATCAGCTACAAAGCTGTCACAACCAAAACAGCAATATTCAAGAAAGCTTGCCTCAGCTACAAAGCTGTCACAACCAAAACAGCACTATTCAAGACAGCTTGCCTCAGCTACAAAGCTGTCACAACCAAAACTTGCCTCAGCTACAAAGCTGTCACAACCAAAACAGCACTATTCAAGACAGCTTGTCTCAGCTACAAAGCTGTCACAACCAAAACAGCACTATTCAAGAAAACTTGCCTCAGCTACAAAGCTGTCACAACCAAAACAGCACTATTCAAGACAGCTTGCCTCAGCTACAAAGCTGTCACAACCAAAACAGCACTATTCAAGAAAACTTGCCTCAGCTACAAAGCTGTCACAACCAAAACAGCACTATTCAAGACAGCTTGCCACAGCTACAAAGCTGTCACAACCAAAACAGCACTATTCAAGAAAGCTTGCCTCAGCAACAAAGCTGTCTCAACCAAAACAGCACTATTCAAGACAGCTTGCCTCAGCTACAAAGATGTCACAACCAAAACAGCACTATTCAAGACAGCTTGCCTCAGCTACAAAGCTGTCACAACCAAAACAGCACTATTCAAGACAGCTTGCCTCAGCTACAAAGCTGTCACAACCAAAACAGCACTATTCAAGACAGCTTGCCTCAGCTACAAAGCTGTCACAACCAAAACAGCACTATTCAAGAAAACTTGCCTCAGCTACAAAGCTGTCACAACCAAAACAGCACTATTCAAGACAGCTTGCCTCAGCTACAAAGCTGTCACAACCAAAACAGCACTATACAAGAAAGCTTGCCTCAGCAACAAAGCTGTCTCAACCAAAACATCACTATTCAAGACAGCTTGCCTCAGCTACAAAGCTGTCACAACCAAAACAGCACTATTCAAGAAAGCTTGCCTCAGCTACAAAGCTGTCACAACCAAAACAGCACTATTCAAGACAGCTTGCCTCAGCTACAAAGCTGTCACAACCAAAACATCACTATTCAAGAAAGCTTGCCTCAGCTACAAAGCTGTCACAACCAAACAGCACTATTCAAGAGACCTTGCATCAGTAGTGAGACCCCTGGTATTTCCAGGCCCTTGCCCAGTAACGGCCCTTTGAGTAATCTGCACCCTTAACATGCACTTCTGTTGCGCATGTCATTATCGTGCAATAAAACCATCCTATGGCATGTGAGTCCAGGAACAACCCTCTGAGTCCCAACCACCCTAACACAGAGGCATACCTTTCATCTCTCCCTCATTCGGGTAGGATTAATTCCTGGAATAATTTTCACCCTCACAATAAATCAAATGTGACCGGTTGTTGTCACCCACAACATCATTTGACTTCACTCCCCTTGGACACACAACATGTTATGCATTAAGGTTGGGGTAGGCAACGTGTATATCACCTTCTCCAGTTACTTCTGTAAACACAGGCAGGTGATGTCTGCGGGCACACTGAAGCACTGCTCCTCCTTGTCCTGGCCCACAATGAGCTACCCCTACAAGGGGGCCCACCTTAAAAAACGTTGTTTAATTGGGTCACAGCATAAGGACTTTTTAAGACCAGTGTCGTAGGAGGTGGAGAGATTTCTGGGAAAATGCAGGAGGGGGTAAGTGCCCCGTATCAATTTTCATCAAGGTGCCTGCTGCCACTCAGGCTGGTGATGTCTGAGTCATACCAAGAGTTGCACTTGGAGGTAGGCTTCAGATGGATTCTCATGACAGGGGTAAGGATTTTCAGAGTGTGGGGGATAGGAAGATGCAGGTTAGAGAGGGCAGTGTCAGGGTGTAGGTCAGCCGCAGGCATAGGAGGAGAAGAGAAAGTAGAGGCAAAGGCATCCGCTGACACACACTTCATGGGCCGAATGACCGAGAAGGTAGGTGGCAGCGCTGAGGTGGGCCTTGTCTGAGGGACAGAGAGTTTCAGGTGAGAGGAAAGCAGAAAGTGGTCAGACCAAGAGAGAGGAGTAGTGGGAGTGTTAGAGAGGGGATGTCTGAGGAGATGAGAACATCCAAGGTGTGTCTGTCAGAATGTGTCGGACCAAAGGGTAGTATGGAGAGAGAGAGTGTTGCAGTGGTTAGTGAAGAACCCAGAGGAGGGATTAGAAGCATCCAAGTGGATGTTAACATCTCCAAGGAGGAGAAGTTGAGAGGTAGAGGCAAGGAGAGAAGAGGAGAGGTCAGCCCATTCTGAGAGGAAGAGGGCGACCTGGCCAGGTGGCATGTAGATGGTGGCCACAGTCAGAGAGAGGCCAGGAGAGATAAAGACCCTGCAAACCCGGCATTCAAAGAAGGAGTAGGCCTGCGTAGGAATGAACAGAAGCAGAAACCCACACCGGAAAGATCTGAGCTACTCCAATTCTGGGTCAGTTGGTTCTGGGCTTGGAGAGGATCTTGTAGACATCAAGGAGGAGAGTGTCATAATTCATGACCGGGCTGGCCATGAACCATGTCTCGGTGAGAGTGAGGACATCCAGGTCAAGTTCTTCGAGGAGGTGGCAGATGTCAGAGGATTGTTTGACAGCAGAGTAAGAGTTTAGAGGGTGGGGTACAGGCTTGAGGTACACCCAGCGGAGGAGGTAGAGGAGACCAGAGAGTGGGCATAGGTCATAGTAGGAGGTGGCATAGTAGACAGAGAGGAGGAGGAAGGTACTAGAGAGGCGGCGGAAGAAGGAGGTGGCAGAGGAGCCAGCGAGGAGCTAGTAGCAGTAGCAGGAGAAGGGAGGAAGTTGATAAGACTTGGGAGATGCCTATAGAAAAGAAGGAGATTGGGTTGAGGGCTCTGGACCAAGACAATGCCATTCGGGTAGACATTAATGATGGTCTTGGAGGAGTGAGAGGATGCCAAGAGGACCTCCCACCAAGTGCCACCATTAGTGTCCATAGGTCTGGAGAGGGAACAACAAAGAGGATGTCAGTTAGGGCCTGTCTGGAGAAAGCGGTGATGTGGGTATCAGCGATAGGGAGGCTAGGGTTGGAGACCAGGATATACATCTTGAAGGTTTTCCTACAAGACCTGGTGAGAGGGATAGGATAGGAGATAGAGTAGCAGTTTGAGAAGATGGGAGAGATTGAGAGCACCATAGATGGTGCGAGGAGGCAAGAAGGGAGCGTGAGGGAGGAAAGAAGCACAGCCCAAGCTGAGCACCACAGGAGGCAACAGAGGGGATGGTTCACACAGAAGGATGCACACAGGAGGCAACAAACAGGCAACCACAGGGGAATGCAGGAGCAATGTGGACGGCAGACAGGGTGGAGGAGCACACTGTAAAAACACTCAGATTCAACTTTCCTAAAAAGAGGGGAAAAGGCCTAGTTTGAACACAAACAGCAATGTGAAAAACGAAAAGTGAACTTTCCTAGAGAGATGGCCAGGCAATACAGTTCAATATTTTCAATATTTTAAAATAAGAGCAATAACGCAATTAGAGGGGTCTGTCTGTTTAGTGGGGTGCAGTGATTGCTGCACCCTCTGACCCACCACACTTACTTTAGCAGTCGCAGCAGGGTGGCGGCTGCTGGCTTCTTGCTTCCCTGGCTGACACCAGCAGACACCATCTGGAGCTGCTTCAGGGGGAGCTGTCCTTGGCCTCAGGGTCCTTCATTGGAAAGGGGCTGCACCGGGTAGTGGGACTGCCTCGGAAGATCCACTTTAGTAGGGCAGTATGCCCAATCATGTGTCTGTGGAGGGGTGGGAGGCGGGAGGGAAGCAGGGGCAGTTTGGATCAGGAAGGGATCGTGAAAAGCAGGCCGTGATGCAACCATAGCACAAAGGGAGTCACCAACAAGGGAAACAATTTAGCTTTAATTTTCAGGAGTAAGCGCAAGATGGGGAAACACTCACCTCAGCCACAACATGGTAGAAAAGAGCCACGCTGTGTGTATTGCTGTGGCTTGGTTTAGGCAAGTTAGTAATATATTGCTTTCTTTGTGAATAACGTCCTCTCAGAGTGTTACAACCTGCAGCTTTACATGGTACTAGGGTCATTATCCTACTGGAAGGTGGTCCCCTGTCCATAGGGCGACTCATCATATTCACTGTTTCTCTGTCCTTGACGCTCCTCTTCACTCTAGTTCTCTACACAGTCCTACTGCTTTTTCCTGCTATTCAGTCAAATGTATTCTCTTCCCTCCACCAAATGCTGAGCTGATGGGGTGAGTGCAAGATGACAGGTGATGAGCTGTTGCAGGTGGGTGGTGGTGAGAGACTCATTGCGGATAAGGTAATACACAGTACCCCCAGTATCCATGTGGGGTACAGATAGAGCAGAGGTGAGAGAGGAAAATATTTAATGGACATTGAACCTCTAAGGGCTTATCTCTGCTGGGTCTGGCTTTTAAACAAGAGGTCAATAGCTGGGATGTGCCCGATGAAGGGTAGCAGAAGGAAGATCTTGTAATCTGGGCCAAAAGAATTAACTCAGCCCACTACCTGGCAACTGCCAATAAAAGAGACGAAAGAGGATGGAATTATGTTAGGTGCTAGGTAATCCCAGCTCTTTATTCAAAATAAACGAGAAGCTAGGTGGAAAACACAAACCCCACAGGCAAGCCTTCACCCAGTGTTCCTAATTGCTACATTGCTGGACATTTATTTATAAAGACAAAATGTATCACTAATTAAATCCTCTACTGTTTTTGGAGGCCTGTCAATATTCAACCACATGCATATACCAATCTTTTTCTTAAAAAGTCCTCAATAACCTCTTTAGCCTCCTCTTCCCGCCTGGTCAGTGGACTGGCGTCTGCCATCTGTCTTATTTTTCTGTCCCTATTTGACCCTACCGCAGTGCAAGCTTCCAACACTACACAGTGCTTGATGTCAATACAGCTTTTACCCTGCACCTGTAGTGTGCTCTGACTGTACCACAAGCCCTACTTTAACGTGCTCTGACTAAAACTGCTGCTCTGTTGCTGCCCTTTCACCCTGTACCAACAAAAAATAGTACTCTGAGGCAACTGACCCTACCAAACAGACAGTTGGCGGTACCTCTACGTATGTCTCAGAGACACCAGGCCTCCGAAGTCAGTCTCCCTTGCAATAATAATTAATCAATTTGTAGTGCTACTTTGCACTAAAAAAAAAAATTACACATACATTGGTACAGCGAAAAACACTCTTTAAACTTACCGTATTTGATGTTGCCTCCGCAACTGTGCCAGTGGTAGGCGAGAAAGAGAGCTTCCGGGGTTCAGCACCAAATGTTACAATCGTTCGTCCTGCTCCCTCCTGCAATCGCCCTGCTTCACTGCACACTCAGCAACACTCCAAAATAATAACATGGGAGACCAGAGGTAGAAGGGTATTTGCATATAATGAAAGCATGTATCCAAACCGCCTGGGTGGACTGCTCTGCTCCCCCAGGCCAGCAAGATCCTTATATACAGTTTAGGTGGCTATTCCAGTCCTGACCAACATTACACATGTCAAAGGGAATGTCTGCAGCCTGCATCTGGGCCCATGTATGGAGTGTAGCAATAGAACCCAAGCGATAAAAGTGTTCAAGTTCTTATAATGGACTGTTTCCTGAGCACAGGGCAATGTGGCCGTGGGTTCTGGTTACAGCTTGTTAGGCACTGTTCGGTCTGTGCACATTCTCTCAGAAATGGTTTTCCATCCCTGGAGGCATGACGGTCACGCATTCCACAGCCACAGTGACCTTGCCGGTGCCAGATCCCATCTCCTTCTACGCAGGGGCTTCCGAGAAAATAGAAAAAAGACATAATTAGATCACGTAACACGCAGTAGCAGCAGGGAGTGAAATGTGCCACCTGGATTGGTCTTGTGGACCTCATCTGCTCTTAATATCTGTGGACCTCTAGGATGCGTGGGAGGTCATGGGTTTTGAGAACCAAGTAACAGGGAGGGGCAGCTAGCAAGATGGCTGCAAATTAACAAGGTTTTCTGCACCCTCATCCTGAAAATATCCATAAGCTGGAGTCATGTGAAGTCTTACAAAGACACTCTGCTACAGTGGTGGTTTAACTCCCAATTGGCATCAAGCAGGGTGTGGTGCATCTTGAGGGTGTCATGAAGCCCACCATGAAGCCGTGCATGTTGCACAGACCACCACAAGTGCTGTGACCTGCCACAGTGCACTCTCTGAGTCTGGTGCCTGACATCATTATGGCAGTGTTATTTCCTCCCGATCTTTGCTTTCGGGGTCCTGTGCTGTAAGTGAATTCACTTCTGTGTGCAAGGCGCTGCTGCTCTTGGTCCTTTAAGGAGCTGGCTGCTTCTGTTCACCCTCCTGGTGACCTCCAGGCCTGATTCACTGTGTGCCTCCTGCAATGGATTCAGGTGTTTGATAAGTTGTTCTAGTGGCTGGCGGGTTTGGAAGCAATGACTCTCTGAAGCCACTCTGGTCAGGGGCATTGATGTGAATCCTACACAGGCAATTCTGGTGCAGAGGAACGTTTTTATTGCCCTGTGTGAATGGCATCTTAGAATTGACTGAAAAGCTGTGCTGTTTTTACAGTCAATATGAAGAGCCAACTTCCCTTGGACCAAGCAACTCTGTGTAAGCACATCTTTCTCTAACCCCATCTTTACCTCAACCCCTGTGTTTTCTTTTGTTTGCACTAGACAATTCACCCGTTAGTTTATTTATTTTATTTATTTATTGTTTATTTGTAACGCGCTTAATACCAGCGAGTGGTTTCCAAGCGCGGGATCGGGATTCACACCTGTGTTGCGCTGCGTTGGTTTGCTTCCAAGACAATCATGTTGCCCCTGAGCTAGCCTTCCTCCCCTGGGTGAATATTACACACACCCACCAAACTGGCTGACACTTTCCCAGTCTGAACACACAACTGCACCCCCCAACTTCACTTAAATATCATATCCGTTAGCGGGCCCAGAAGTCTAGATATCGTTCTACATCATGTTAACATCCTCCTTTGGCAGGAAGCACCCCCAACTAACACAACACACATAATTTGCCAGACAGAAACTTGCATTCACACAGATAGTATTCTTGCTATATTTCAAATTCTTAAGGGTGGTGTGATCCTAGTTCATGAAAGACTGCTGTAAGCTAGACATGGTAATAGGACAGGATGATGAATGCTCCATTTTAGTGGCTGGAAAGGTCCAAGGCCAGATGTTGGTGTAGGTAAAGATGTATTGGCCTAATTACAATGTCCAAGAATGTTCCCAAACCATTGGAAAATAGCTACATCACTATTTGAAATATGGCATCTTTTAGGGAAGGAACATCAACATCACTTTACACTTAACATTGGCTAGATCAACTACACTAATGTACCTTCTTCCCAAAGTTGCACGCACACTTCATAACATATTGGACTTTATTTCCTTGACAGATGTTTGAAGACACCGAAATGCGTACCAGCAAGAATACGTCTATGCTTTGATCCACAATGTGCCCTCAAGGATAGACTATATCTATGACAATAACTGTTCAGATGAGGGTCCTCCGATACAATGCTCTGTAGGAAGTTATCAGACCACTACCTGGTAATAGCTAGTGTCCAGCTTTCTAATACTAAAGAACACCTTCTGGCAATTTAAACAAGACTCCCCAATTGGTTTGGCAATTGACAAACTATTGTGGGAAGATGTCAACCCTTTCCTTGAAGTAAACTTGGCGTCAGTGGACTACAGCTTGATCCCTTGGGAAAGCCTTGAAGTCTACATTAGGGATGTGTGTATCTCTAAGTCAAATGCTATTCTAAAGCTAATACAAGAAGGTGCACATGGACAGCAGGAAGAGCATGCCTTCAATGGATGCGCCCCATCTGCCTCTGGCAATACGGTCTGAATTGGAAGAATTTAGAGGTAAACCATTGAGAGAAATACAATTTCTAGATAAGAAAACAGCTTCCAGACGATACAGGGAGGAGAATAGAGCAGAGAGACCCCTGTCCTGGCTGAACGTGACAATAGTAACATTACAAGTCAAGTTAACTCATAGGATGTTCTGGCTTATGATGATCAAGTGATCAACAAAAAGCTTGAGGTGTTTTGTCAAACACTAGAGAAAACCCACTTGTCTGAATAGCCCTCCAGGATTTCTAGCGTCCTGGGTTGTCCTGGGTTGAGGACATACTCAAGCAGACCCCTAACAGTCCCTTCAAAAGTGTAGGACATACAAGCCACTAGGCATGGGGAGATACAAGTCACTATTCAACCTCTGGCCAGTGGCGAGGCACCAGGTCTGGGTGGGCTGATGGCTGTATTCAGAGCTCCACGCCCTGCATCTGTAGCCATGTATGAGCAATCCAGTATCTACTCAAGAAGCATTTCTGGCCACACAATTGTATCCCAAAACCCCACTACCACGTAACCCCTCAAATAGCCCACTTTGTCCTTATTAATCCTGATGTTGAAATACTGGAGAAAATGAGATGCCGTCGAAACTCGTAGCTTAACGCCATATGGACACTGTTGAGTAATTAATAATCTGTGCCAGGAAGACCCACATAGATGCCTCTTTACGCTGCTGCACAATGTTGACCCTGTGTTGCCAGTCATATTGGCTGCCCTAGATGCAGAAAAGGCCTTCAACTGCATTGAGTGGCTTTTCCCAATTGATTCCTGCATTTGATGTGTTGCATCTGGGCTGAGAGCGTGTTTCCGGTCACTAGTGCGGATTATATATGTTTCAGTTTATTTATTGGGTATTTATAAAGTGTCAATACAGAAAATGGTGTTTCAATGCGCCACAAGACAAAAAGCGGGAAGGGGGAACAGGAATGAAAAATAACAATAACGGTCCTACTAGGCCTTGTGTCATTCGGATTGTACAAGTGCAGCAGCAAGAAGTGCAAGATAGATGGGGGTGGGGAGGTCGGGGGGAGTACAGGTCGTAGCGGAATGCGAATGCTAGGGTGGGAAGGAAAGTACATGGCAGATTGGAAAGCATGCAAGTGCTAGGGAGGAGTAAGAGGGATGAAGAGCAACCCAGGGGCTAGGCGAGTGCTAGGGGAGGCCTGGTGGACAAGTGCCAGCGAATGAAGGGAGTGGAGGAGTTGAAGGAGAACTGCATATCATCTGCATAACAATGGAAGTGAGGAGAGAAAGTAGAGATCAAGTGGGTCGGAGTGGCAAGGTAGATGTTGAAGAGCCAATGCAAGAGAATAGAGCCCTGAGGGACACCACAGGTGGAGAGTGAGATGCAGGGGAGCAAAGGGCCCATTTGAACCTGGGAAGGTCGGCCAGAGAGGAAGGAGGTCAGCCAGTCCAGTGCCAGGTCTGGGATGCCAAGAGTATCACAGAGCCAATTTAAAAGGGTGGCATGATTGATTGTATCAAAGGCAGAGGAAAGATAAAGAAGGATGAGAACGGAAGCAAAGTTGGAATCGAGATTTGAGAGCAAGACTTCACAGGTGTTCAGGAGAGTAGTATCAATGCCTCTGGCAGCTCTGAAGCCAGACTTGTGGTCGTGGAGAAAACCACCAACAGATTCAGTGTGTTGGATCAGTTGGGAGATGGGGAGGAAGTTAGCCGGGCAGGAGCGGTCGGCAGAAGTCTTTTTAAGGGGAGAGTGCACAATGGAATTCTTGAGGGATACAGGGAAGGAGCCAGTGGCAAAGGAGTGATTGTCGAAAAATCAACCAAGGGTGGAGCAAGGAAGGCCATGTTGTCCTTGATAGTTCTAGTGTAGCAGGGGAGCACCTCTTTGGAAGAGACGTTCATCGAGGGGACTTGTCTTGAGACTTCATCCGGTGCTATGGTCAAGAAAGAGGAAAGTAGGACATAAGGTGAGAGAGGGGCCAAGGAGGCCTGAGAGTGGGTGAGGGAGGAGGGAGGGGTGTAGTGGAGAGCCAGGACAGGATTTCCTGAGTTTTGGTTGAGAAGTGGGAGGCCAGTGCAGTGCAGAGGCTCAGGGATGGCAGAGTAGAAGTGAAGACTGCAGTAGGATTGGGGAGTTCCTTGCATATTTTGAACATTTCACCCGTGTTGCTAGAGGCCCCCGAGATGTGGACTTGGATAAAGGCCTTCTTCTTCGAGCAGATGGAGAGTCAGTATTGCCATTGGAGGAGGCAGCAGGGCAGTCTGTTACAGGATGTGCCTGAAGCCTGCCACTTCCACTCAGCAGCTCTGCACTTGCGTTTCAGAGAGGCTAGGCCGGAGTCATACCAGGTGTTGCACTTGGAGGCGAGCTTCATGCAGATCCTCATAAAAGGGGCAAGGATTTCCAGGGTGTTGAAGATGGAGAGGTGAAGGTTAGTAAGGGCTGTGTCAGAGTGAGAGTCAGTGCCTGGAGTGGAAGGGGGAACGAAAGTGGCGGCAAAAGCAGCAACTGACACTCGCTTCATTGGTCGAATGACAGAGAAGGAGACTGGCAGTGCAGGCAGGGGCTTAGCCGGGGAACCCAAGAGACCCATGTGAGAGGACAGGAGAGCATGGTCAGACCGGGAGAGAGGTGTAATGAGGGGGCTGGAGATTGGGATGTCTGCTGAGATGAGAGCATCCAAGGTGTGTCCGGCTGAGTGAATATTGAATTCTCCAAGGAAGAGAAGCTTGGAAGTAGAGGCCAGAAGAGAAGAAGTGAGGTCAGGCCACTGCACATATATGTCCTCCCCTCGACTTGGATAATATCCCATTGAGTAATAACGCAATCTAGGGCCACTCTCCCTGATCTTTTTCACCCTCACTATCCTGCCACTAGCCTGTCTTCTTAATGGAAATCAGTGCCACCTTGATGGAAGAGATTGTGCATCTGTAGATTATCCCGGGCTGCTCATTAATCAGGAATTTCTCTCGCTAACACCAACAGCGGCTAACATAACAGATTTCCTTGGGTTCACGGTTAAAAGAGACTCATTTTGCAGCCGAGAGCCATTACGTATTGACATAGACGTAGGTGGGTCTTCGTTGAAAAATGTTCACCCTTTGCACGGCAGAGTGCAAAATTGTAGGACAAACGTCAGTGTGTATGTGTGTACACTGCCTTTTGCTCTGTACTCTTGCACTCCACTGTGCACAGTTATTAAACGCTGCCTGGAATGTTTGCATGCCGGGCAGAATTTACTTTTCATTGTGAGCACTGCTCACAATGAAAATTAAACCCTGCCTGACAATTACAATTGTGAACACTGCTAACCATGTGCGCATTGCAGGCAGGGTTTAATTGTAATTGTAAATGCTACCTGCCATGCAAGCATTTCAGGCAGTGTGTACAATGGATCCATATTATTCCAAGTGCTATATACTGATTAATGATGCAGGCTGACCCCATAGTGATCTCCAATATTTGCACCGGCATGAAAATCCATGCCGGCACAAACAGCATAAGAAATGTGGAGAGGAAGGGAGGCCTCAGAAATGCAAGTTGCTTCTCGGCCTCTGATGATTAAAAATGAGCCATGGCATCAATGGAAGACGTGAAAGCCTTGCAAAAGGCTTTTACGGCTTCCATTGATGCCACGGGTCAGATGAACTTGAGCTACTATTGGGTCCGCCTGGTTTAAGCACCAGCATAGGGGTCCATTGTGCATGCTGCCTGTTATGCCTGTTATGCTTGCATGGCAGACAGCGTTTACAATTCCTATTAAACCCTGTGCGACATGCTGGCTTGTCTTTCAGGGTTTCATTGTAAGTGTGAGCGTTGCTTGCCATATGAGCAGACACACTAGTCGCTTTAGCGTTTCCACAAGGCAGAAGTACCCCCCCCCACAACGCCCCCACTGTATACTCTGCTGCAGCCCCCTGCAAGCATTCCAGAGATTAAGTCGAATGTAGATAGTTCGACGCTGACCAGGGTTTGATGAAACTGACGCTGATCCCTTTTCTGAATTGTCCCAATATCCCACTTTATAAAATAACTATTACAGGAGACAAAAACCTTTACAAAGTGTTCTCTGTCCTGGGCCACAGAGGATGTATTGGTTGGAGCCGGTTCCTTTATGTGTATTTCTATATAGTGAAGGTATGCAGCACCTCCGGATAGAATTGTGAATGCTAGCATGTCTACACTTGGATAGAATTGTAAATGTTGGCATGTCCACGCTTGGATAGAATGGGAACATTAGCCTGCGTCGCATCTAGATAGGTTTGATTGAAGGATAGCATGCCCGCGCCTAGATGAAACTCGAATGTTAGCATGTGCCACACTTAGAACTGTGAACACCAGCCTGCGCCGCTCCTAGATAGGATTGTGAATGCTAGCATGCCCACACCTAGATAGAACTGTGAACATTGGCCTGCGCCGCTTCTAGACAGGACTGTGAAGGCCAACAAGTGCCACACTTAGAGAAAACTGTGAATGTTAGCATGCTAAAGGTCAGGTAACCCACTAACCAATATAACCTCAAACTCTGCATACTTTTCTCACTCAAAAACTCACACAACCATTTCTCGCACCACAAGCCGCACGCACTTCACAACACTGCAACAACACATAAGCCGGAGCAACAGCACACGCGGACTGACACCGATCCAATACCTGCACCAAAGCTCAGTATCTGGTGTATACCGAGCTGAAGCTGCCAACAGAACACCACTCCTCTCACTATCCTACTCCCTCTTCACCTTACTAACCCATCCCACCTTATCGTTTACAGATCTGCCAGAGCGCCTGGGGACCAATTCCGTTGGTGACGGTGCGCGGTACAAATCCCTTTAACATTTAACATTAACATTTAACACTTTCACCGAAGCACCATTCCTAGTGAAGCTGCACAATCGTGGGAATTGCATTGATTGCAATCAGGTTAAAGAACATTATTGGGTCGAAAGAAGGAAAATATGAAGCAAAGGCCGAAAGGGACGAAACTGGACGCAGACCTAATAAATGAAGGCATAAGGTTCCAATGCCTTGGAGCCAGAAGCCGGAAAGAGGGAAAGTGAGACTGGGCAAAGGGTGGTTCCGGAGGCGGAAGAAGAAGTGAGATGGGGCACCAAGATGGCGCGACAGTATATATGGAGAGAGGAAAGATAGTGGGGGGAGCTGGGCCGGGAATACACGTGAAGACAACACACAGAAAAAGAACGAGAAGACGAGTGTCAAAGGGAAAGAGAAGCCAGCAAAGCTTTAAAAGACTGACGCCAAGAAAAGGGCATGAAAGGAGGAATAAGGGAGCAAATGGATGGGCGCGTAAACCAACTAAGTGGGCAAAATAATAGCCAAGATGGGGAACGATTAAGCAAGAAACAAGGGGCACGTTTTGCAGATATTGTAAAGATGAAAACGACAAACATTTGGGCCCTCATTACGAGTTTGGCGGTAACCATGCCGCTATTGGCCGCATGGCTGCTGCCGAAATCGCGTCGGGGTCCGGGTCCTCGGAATGAGGATTTACCGGGCCATTCCGAGTTTGGAAGGCCTGGTAATTCCTCCCTCCAAGGACCCAGACACGGTCCTTCCCCATTCCCATTTCAGCCCCCATAGGGCTGAATGGGAATGGGAGAGGGAGCAAACAACGGGCCATTACGAGATGGCCCGTTGTTTGTTCCCTCTTCCCCTCACGGGACCCGGGAAGCACGCCTGGTTTTCCCAGGCGTGCTTACCGTGTCCCGCAAGGGGAACTCGGAATGCGGCGGTACGGAGTGAACGGCGCCGGCACCTTTTACGGCGCCATTCACTCTGTACCTCCAGGGTTGTAATGAGGCTGGTCTGTTGGAAATGTGAAGAGGAAAGGAACGCGCGACCGGCCAGAAGTAATTATGTGCTGAAGAAGAAAAGGGAGAGCTGGGAAGGAGGAAAAGAGAGAAAGTGCATGGAAATGGTGTACGGAAAAATGCAATCAAGATGCAGGGATGAGCCACTCATCAAAGACTGGGTGGAAAGAAGAGAAGCAGGAAGGAGAGTGAAAATAGCAGAGAGAATGAAAGATTTGAGAGTCACCAGCATAGAAGTGAGATGGCCGCCTCCTTCTGGAGCACCCTCCCATTTCAGATCTGGTCTATTGACTCTCACTCAGCTTTCCGCAAAGCCATCAAAACAAGGCTCTTTGTTTGAAAGGGCCTCTCGCCCACATGTATGTATTTCTGTGTTTGCATCCAAATAATACCATCTCAAATGCTGCATGTAACGAACCATTCTATAATAAGCAATACTCTCTTGGGCCGCATTTATGTAACCCTTAATTAAGCCTTCTTACGTCTCCTCATAGCGCCTCGATGCTCGTGGGCTGTAGTGCGCTCTACAAATCCAAAAATAAAATAAAATAAAATAAATGAAAGATTCAAAGTGGAGATGATAGCAGACAGAAGAGTAGAATGGAGAAAGAAAAGAATAGGACTAAGGACAGGGCTATGGGGGTGAGAGGGCTACAAACTGGAAAGGGATAACAGAATTGCTGATCAGCCCAAGACCTAACTGTAACACAGGAGCAGAAGCAATGATGAAATCCTAAGGATATAATATGATATGACATGGCATTTATAATGCACCTATACAGAAGTGCTTCAAGGTGCGACGAGGCAGGGAGGGGGAACAGAGGGAAGACAGAGACGGCAATCCTACTAGGCCAGGTGTCATTCAGATCACGCAAGTGCAGGGGAAGGGGGAAGAGGAAAAGTGCGTAATGGGAGGAGGGGTGGGGATAGTGCAGTACATGGGGTAATAGAATAAATAAAAAATACGAGAAGTAGGGCCAGATGGTGGCAAGTGCAAGGGTAAGTGCAGACATCAGGGGTCAAGTGCTGGTTGGGGACTGTAGGGAAACAGAAAACAGTCCCCAAGTGCGGGTGTTGCCAGGGCGGCAGTGCAGGTGTGTAACTGGCGGGGGAGAGGACCTGGGCCTGAGATCAGAGGGTGGCCACTTCACCAGGACAGTTTCAACCAGGAGTTCAGCATGGGAGGGGAGGAGAGAAAGCAGAAGCAAAGAGCAAGGTCTTGAGGTGCTTCCGGAACCAGAGATGGTTCTCAAGTTTCATGGAGGCAGGGAGGCTGTTCCAGAGGGAGGCCCCGGCTGAGGAAAGAGATCTAGATGAGAGAGTAGACAAGGAAACAGAGCTATCAACAGTATCAAAACCTGCAGAAAGAACAAGAAATGAAGAAAGGTTAGCATGATGAGCAGAGAGTTGTGAATTAGTGTTAGGCAAGATTGTATGCAGTACCCTGCGGAAGACGGCACCAGCATTGTCCTCTTGGCAATAGTTAAACCAACCATTGCATGTGCTACACACATTGGTACAGTGACTGAGCAGCCAGGCTTATCTTAAGAGGGATAAATGTGAGCTCTAGAGATGCAATATAGAGTTACACAAATACAAATAGTCAAATAACACTTATACTCAAGGTTTCTTATTAAACTAATTATTTATTAATTTAACAGTCAGTTTTAAAATAAGCCTTCTTTAGAAAGGGCAATATGCAACACTCAAATACACTTCGAAAATACACTCCTTCAGTTTCAGTTAAGTAAGTAGATCCCCTTTAGGGATGTCACACACACACGTCCCACACCCGGAGGTGACCAATTGCTAGGACACTGTCGACACTGTTTTATCACTTTGACACTTAAATGCAATACTGGAGTTATCGAGAAAGGGCAGGGTTAGGGAAGGAAACCAAGGTTAACAGGTTCTCTGAACAGTAAGTACTTTACAATCCCCCAGTGAAATATAGGTTAACCCTTACCCTGCTATACAAGTAATTTATGTATGACTTTTTGAGGGACAGTTAAACACAAAATCAGAGGGTCAGAAGAGTCTACAGGGAGCCAGGACAGCCAATGTCAATTGAACAAAGTCTAGGGGAGTTGAGGCACTTCTTGAAGATAGCACAAGAGTCTTGCACAATGTTATAGAGAGTTTGGGGTAACAATAATCATGGTTGGGCCACAAACTGGGACGCTTGTGAAAAGCATAAATGCAAGCAACTTTGCAAAAGCAGTAAATGCAAGTCTCCAGTGAGAGCAAGCAAGCTACACACAAAAGGTAGTTACCCCTAGATACAAAGCACCATGAGCATTAAGAAAAAGGTTCCAGCTGACTTCTGTTCCTGTTGTAGTCCTGCAGATCATGTTGTTCCTGGGCCTCAGTCGTCGGGACAAGAGGTAGGATGTCTGGGGACTCCTGCACTACGGTTTGAAGGTCGGAGGCACCAATGGGCCTACTCCAGATCAGCGGCACTTTGCGGTTTCAGCTACTCACAAATAGCACCACCGCAGTTCTTGGAAACCTTGTGGGCTCCCCTTGCTTCTGGTGTCCAGCACTTTGTTGATTTGGCTCAAGCTTGCATAGTCCTGCTTCGAGGGAGTCCTTAGGCTCTTCCTGGAGCTCGGGCCTGCTTAAAAACAATGCACTCTATTCTGGTGTTTCTGTCCACTGGCACTCATTTCCAGCTGCAGTGAAGAAGTACAGCCAGCAGGTAGAGGAGTTCCATTGAAGTTCATCTTGGGGTCAGTTGGTCCCACCAACCCAAGGGAAGAAGTCGTCCTTTCCGGGCTCCTCTAGTCGATTCGAAATTTGGAGCTTCAACACTGCAGCAGGGCTTCACCGGGCAAACCAACGGTCCAGGAGGGTGCAGCAAGCATCTCTTCCAGTTTCTTCTTCAGTTCCTTCGTCTGGTGGTCGACTCTGCCTTCCTTGCAAAATACCTTGCCTTTTATGCAAGTATTTCCCTTTCATTTGCAGCCTAACTGTCACTCACACAGCAGGGTGGCTGTCCATCTAGGACAGCCATCCAGCCAATCAACTTTGGGTGCATTCCTGTAACCAAGGAGACTAAGCACAGGGAGTTTCAGGAACCTCCCTTGCTTCCTGCCCAGCCTGACATGCTGGAGCCAGAGGAAGGCTTCACCAGTGAATCCCACCAAAGACAAAACAAACAAAGGGACCAAACCTTGTTTAGCATGCAGAGTAAAACTCTAGAAGGACCTCACAAAACAAGAAATGGCAAAAAAAAGAAGACCCGGGCCATTTTGACAAAATGGGCACCCATGGGTGCAATACTGCAGCTGAGGATTAAGCCTGAGGATACAGTCTGCGGTAAAAACGCACAATGGTAGGAAAAATTAACCACTGCCACCAGCCATTAACTGTAGTGAGGGTAACATAAAAATGTTACATGAGATGGTAGACAAAACGGGATACTAAGTAACCCCCCGAGCGCTCCACATCAGATGGTGTGTGCTGGGTCTACAAAGAGAAAAAGGTAAGTAGTCAATTTCACTTTACTACTCTTAGAAACAGTAGTTTAACCAATAGAAGGTATTGAAACCTTAAGAGAAATCCAAAGGACTTCTCTGTGACACTGCACTGAGGGTGCTGTGTGTCACCATACAAAAAGTAGATGCCTATGGAGTTTGTCAGACTCCAAAACCAAAATAAACACAGAGTCCAACTCAGAGAAAAATACATGAGGGAGTGAGAAAAAAGGTCCCACTCACTCCAGGGTAAAAATGAAGAGTCCTAAAGTCCAGCAAAAGAGCTGAGGGTCTCTAAGGTCGAAGGGAATTAACACAGAAATGAGAATTCTCCCTAACAATTAGTAACACTTTGTAACATATTTCAGTTTCAGAAGTGTAAAAGGGTGGAAACCATAGCGATGAAGGAAAACCCCCGGGAGATAGGAGCCTTGGACTCACTTGGCACTTTTCTATATTTTAGACTACGAAACACGCTAAAGTATAGGATTCCTGATTTCTGCGATGCCCGGGGGACTTCTAAAATGATACAGTATATTTCCAGCCAAAGAGGAGCTTGTCGGGGGAAATTCTGCCGGGGTCGGCCGGGCCGTCCGCAGACCTCCGGGCAGGGAGGCCCCAACTCCTCCCGTATATCCCAAAGGAGATAGAGTATGAGACACACACAAGAAGCAATGTGATGGGTCAAGGATCATACGCGTCTGACCTGACACACACACAATCGTGGGGCTCGCAGGCCCTTTTTACTGTAGTATGACGCGCTACCTGCGTCACTTTAGAAAATTAACAAAAAAACCTATCGCCAGTCTTAATTGGTTGCTCCAGTGGTAGGGTTAGTATAGCATACGTATAGAGAATAATATGAGTGGCCGAGGGTTAGTCAGGTGATATATCTGGGTTGTCCCTACAATTAGATACATGAGAATTGTTACATGGAGACCCCTAATGGTTGGTTGATGTTAATGGCGTCAGTGATAAGAGCCCCATGTTCTGATTGGTGCGCCCGTGAGCTTCCCAGCCTGGGACCATCGCTGTTCCCAGCTCTCTGTGTACCTGCAATTTGCAACAATGTTTCACTATTGGTACATGCAGACAATGTGAAGACTTATTCATGAGCTGGACGGCCGACTACTCCCACCGTTGCAGATGTCCATTGATCCTTTCAAGTGTATCTGCCTGTGTCTTGTAACGAGGGATCCAGACGCCTCCTTCCTCCTGGGTTTGGCATCTCGTCAGGTTCGTCTTGGTCACGTGGGATGGGACCGTGTTTGAGGCAGAATTCTGCACAATTAATATTGTTTTTCCACTGTGTGTCTGGTTTGATTGCAGGTGCGACTTTGATGTTGGTGCGCGGCGTGCGAGGTTGCAACATCGTGCCCTTGATGGTCTGCTTTTGGATTGTGGGTTTGCAACATTACGACCTTGGCTGTCTGCTTTCCCCAGGCTCATTCTGCAGGATCAGCAACCTGATTCTTGTTCTGTTAATCGTCCACGAGAGCTCTTGCTTGCGGCCTACTCAGGCCTAGTATATAGGTGAAACCGTCTGGTGCACAGGCGCTTTAGGTTATAGTCTCATATTGTCTTATGACCAGTATCGTGTCTTTGTTATAATTCTCATTACGTCACCTAAGTGTAGGAGAAGCGTAAGCAAGCTCTTTAGATGAGTTCATGATGCGTCTTGCGTTTCTGCATTTCTGAAAGCCTATATGGAAAATAATAAAGATGCACGTCCGTGAGTATGTCTGTCGCCTACGTCATAGCACTGAGTATATTCTTCATGTAGATTGGTGCGGGAGTGTCCAGTGTCTATGTTGGCACAGGTGTGCTATCCGTTGGCTAGGTCGTCATGGCATCTCTAACGACGTATAGTTTTAGTCCAGTTGATCCATGCCGCAGGCATCGGCATGGGCAGGGCGGGCTGCTGGGCAGGCAGATGGACACATCCGTATGTTCCTGTACCAGGGTATCTGGTCGTCTGGTAGATGGGCAAACTCTTCTCGTGGCGGGTGCTTAGGCCGTGAACCTTTAGGCCAGGCGCGAGAGGGGAAAGAGGGGAGTCTGTTTTTCCATTTTCCCACTTCAGTCCCCCCTCTGGTCGACTTGTCGACCACAAACATATCCTTTTCGTTATCTCCTCTTACTCTCCACACTTTAGTTATTCCTCCTAAATGTCCATAATGGTTAACATGATCTTCAAATGACCAATACATATACTCACAGGCTCCTCCAGGAGTACAGTATACCCATTTCCCTATGTAATTCCTGGGGTTTCTTGGGTTCTCGACCTTCACCGATGGTGGGTCCAGATGGTTGGTGATGATCTGGTTGCGCGATTTCTCTCTCTCTTGTATTATTATGCCTGTGTGTTGGCCGTCATCTGCTGGCATCAGTGGGTGCATACCGACCATTTCAAGCAACTCATCAGTGGTGCGTGCCTTCCGGGCTTTCCAAAATCTTATTATGATCAGGGTAGCTCCAGCCAAAATAATACAGCCAACTATAATTTTCAGTCCATCTGACAGCCAGGATGGCATCCATGACCATAATAGCGAAAACCAGCTCTCATCCTTTTTCACACCCTTACTTTCATCCACCATTTTGGAGTGTAACTGGGCCAGTTGTGAAACTGCTTCTGTCAGTGTACCGTTGTCAGCATCATTGGCAGGAATGAATGTGCAGCATGATTGTCCTATCTTTGCGCAAACTCCTCCTTCCATGGCAGTGAGGAGGTCCAATACATATCTGTTCTGCAGTGCTACCATCCTTATTGCTCGCAGCTCTTCTTTTATTGCGTTGAATCCGTTTACTGTAGAATTGATGGTCATCATGAGTTCCCATCTAGTTATCTGGAGCCATTTTGCGTTCGCGTAAGCCTGCAATCCTGGATGTATTATTGAGGAGAAGAACATTGCTGCTCTGCTGAATAGTCTGTGTTCTGGCGGAATCGAAGTGAGTGCCGTTTCCAACCTTCCCCATAGGTCATTTCCTGTCAGAGGTTCCCCTTGTCTTTTCCGTCTGTTTAGGACAGTTTCATTGCCGTTGGTCCTGTTCCCTGGCTCCCCCTGAGGCAGTGCAGATCTCTTATTTCTCTTGTCCTCTTCATCCATTTTGGGAAAGTTTGCCACATTCACATGCTTCTGGGGTACCACTAGCGATGGTACATTGACGTGCACCATCGTGCATACACCATTCCACAGAGGGGGCAGCGTGTGATATGCCTTTTCTCCACAGGCCCAGTAATGGTCCATTATCACTGCTGTTCCTGCTCCCCCCTCAGGTAACTCCATCACGCTTCCACAATTGGTGTTATATCCTACGTCCACCTCTCCTTTATGTTGGTAGCATACTTTAGGCGCAGTCAACGGCAGTATTGTTATCGGGTCTTCATCCGTTTCTATCCATGTGAGCATGGGCACGTATTTGATCCAAGTTGTCCAACATCTGTGATTGTGCGCATCGATAGTTGAAATAGTTTCTTTTGTTATCATGTTGCTGCCAACCACTCCTATCTCCCATTTGTTGTCCAAGTATACTTTCCCCGTTATCGTCACCAGTGGCCTCTCCCAGCATCCTAATTTACCAGGGACTTCAGTGGCGTACCAATCACATGATAAATACTGCAGTGTTACTTTCTTTGTTTCTCCTTTTGCAGGACCACTTGTTATGTATCTAAATGCTTCAGCATGTAAACTGCTCTTGTGGTAACTCAAAAAAGTCTTGAGGAAGTTGTTTTCGTATGGGTATGAGTCTCGTGTTTTCCACGTCATATGCACCACTGTTCCTTGAAATCTTCCTTTCGTTTGGAACAGTGCCAAGTATATTATGCACCGTGCCGTTTTTTCATCTATTTCTGTGGCAACAAATGTTCGAGAAGCGCTCATGGCGTATGGTATTAATGAGCAAACGTAGCAGCTGTCTTCTGTTGTCTGCTTACCAATGCGGGTCATGTGTTGATACCATATGTTGTTTGAGACGTGTGCTGAATCTTGTATATAATTGTCAATACCTTTATTATCTGAGTATGTGCTGCGTTGTACTCTATTCTGCTTGTGCGCAATTTTGCTAATATCACCTGACCTAACACCTGTTGCAGCTGGGGATGGGGGTGTGTTAGGTTTGGGTACAGCAATAATATTGGTAGCATAGCTGTACTGCCATACAGAGGCAGCTACGAACCCGGTGATTATCAAAATCCCTATTACTTTTATTGCATATGCTAATTTCACCGGCATTTTGCTCTTACCTTGCTGCAGTCCGGCAGCGAATTCTTGCGATGTTAGAGTTGCCCGCCTGAAAATTCTTAATATGCTGGTTAATGTTAGTTGTTAAGCTCTCCCTATCAAATAGTCATTCAGTGCCCAGGCGAAGAGCTGTTCCCACGCTATTCTGAGCGATCTATCTCTTAGGGCAGGTAAGTATGGGTGGAGGTGGGGCATCGAATATTCTATGGCCAAAAGGAACGCTGTGTAGTAAACTCGTACCCTTTTCCTTTTCAGGTACGTTGGCCTTTTTATTTCATATACAAATTGGTGTGATAATTCTTCTGGGTAGTTATCGTCTGAGGGTACCATCTACTCCTGGGCAGTGAATTTGTTAGTTATCTACTTCTTAGCAATACAATAATACGCGGTTCCTGCATGTGCGAGAGAAAAGAAAAGAGAGCATTCACGTGTTTACATGTGTATTTGTGCGAGGCAATGTCCTTTAGTACAGTTACTACTGTAATGGGTACAGGGGTCAGTGGATGGTGGGCAGGGGGTGTTTGGGTTCAACCGGTGGGCGTTGTTTTACTCTTTGAGCGTGTGATCATGGGGTGGGCTGGATGGGGATCACCCCTTTCTTCTTCAATTATTGTCTCTGGGGAGTCTGGGGAGTGACAGGGTATGGTAATACTTGGGCCGCTGGCTGTGGTAGAACTTCCTTCTTCTGTTGTCGATGTTGTTGCTGTTCTCTCAATGGACCTGTCGGTGGCGCTGGGGTGGGTCTGTTGTCCGTAGATCTTTACGTCGTGTAGTTGGTTCCAGGCACGCTTGTCCTTTAACTTTACTGCTCTTGTTGATACCTCCTCTACCAGATGGGGACCCGTAAAGCGTGGGTCATTCCATCTCCTATTGAAGTTGCAAAGTAGTACGTGGTCACCTTTAGCAACCTTACACAGTCCTTCCTTTTCCAGTTCTTTATCCGCGTCTTCTTGTTGGCTGTTCTCGAGCTGTTGAGACACAAACACTACACTAGTAATCAAAGAAGACACATATTGGTACATTTCATCACCCAGAACACTTGCAGTACTTTCATGGTTGGTAAATGCTCTTGACGTTGGCGTTAGGGGAAGGCGCATTTGACGTCCGGTAACCACCTCATGGGGAGTGAGGTGGTGGTCGGACCCTGGCCTATTCCTCAGCTCAAATAATGCTAATGGAAGACAATATAACCAACTCTTCTTTGTTGTTTGCTGTATCTTTGCAATTGCCTCCTTTAATAGGCCATTCAGGCGTTCACATATACCGTTGGCCTGTGGGTGGTATGCACATGCATATTTATGTTTAATGTTCAGCAGCGATGTGATGTGCTGAAACATCTCGTTTGCAAAATGTGGGCCGTTGTCTGACCTTAACACCTCGCACACTCCCCACCTGGGGAAGACCTCCCTCACTAAGAACTTGGCTGCTCTAAATGCATCTGGGTGTGAACAGGGCCCTGCCTCAATCCACCTAGAGAATAGGCATACTACTACAATCATATACCTATTTCCTTGACATATATTGATCATATCAACATAGTCAATGTGGAGATGCCGGAAAGGTCCCTCTGGCCGGGGTATGATACCTCTTATCACCTTTAGAGTGTGGCCGGCCGTAAACTGTTGACATGTGATACAGTTACTGATAAAATTCGACACATGCAAATTTAACTCGGGGCAGAACCAGTCTTCCCTAATTCGTGCTGCAATTACTTCCTTTCCTGTGTGGGCTGGATGATGTAGTTGGATCAGGGCAGTGTTCAAAAGTGCCAATGGTATTACAACCTTTCCAGTACTACCCTGGCGCCATAGTGCGTCAGTTGGGGACATTGTACATCCTCTTTTTACCCATATTTCCTTTTCGGCCATTGGTGCAGCCGCTTGTAGCTCCATAATCTGTGTGGCTGGGAGATGGGTGTACCCTTCTCTTAACAACATCTCTTTTGCTATTCCACTCCCTCTCCCTCTCTGTGACTCTGGGGGGTTCCATATCTCACCAAAGTATGCAGCATACTTCGCATGTGCATCTGCTGCTGCATTCCCTTTTGAGACGTGATCTTCACCATTGGTGTGTGCGGTACATTTTACTAAAGCTAGTTCCTGGGGGTCATTTATTACTTCAATCAGTTCAGCCAATAAGAGAGCATGTTGCACTGGGGTGCCATCAGCTCTCCTAAACCCTCTTCTTCTCCATTTCGACAACCCTGAGTGGACAGTTGATGTGACATATGCGCTGTCGGAATATATAGTCACTCGTTTGTCAAAGCTTTCCTTCAACGCCAAGATCAGTGCGACCAGTTCAGCTGCTTGAGCGGAGTAATGCTGTGGTAATTGTACACATTTCACTGCCACACACACCGGTACCTCCATCATTTTCACCACTGCTGCCCCAGTCCTCCTCACACCATCCCCCTGATCGATGGTTAATGACCCATCAATAAATAACAGCTCACCCCCCTCTAGTGCGTTTTCCTCAACTTTTCTAGTACATGAGTACATTTCAGTTGTTTCAGTACAGTCATGGGCATAGTCTCCCTCCTCAATTACTTCTGCTAGGAACCTTGCAGGGTTGACCGTGCTACATCTAACAATTGATAGTTCAGCTCTGGATAGAATGATCTCATAACCTGATGCCCTTTGCGTGGTTAGGGTGGATTTAGGTTTATTCAATATTGCAAAAAGTGCATGTTCCACAAATAGTGTAGTCGGGCACCCCATGGTTATTGTTGATGCTTTCTCCACCGCAAAAGCGGCTGCGGCGAGACCTTGTTCGCAGGGGAAGTGGCCTAACATTACAGGATCTAAGTGGCCACTGTAAAATGCTACTGGTTTGTAGCCCATGCTTGTTTTTTGAGCCAACACGGCCTTCATTACTGCTGATTCGCAATGTGAAAATATAAAAAATCGCCGCTCATAGTCTGGGGCTGCCAGCACCGGAGCAGTTGATATCGCATCTTTTAATTCATCAAAAGCTTCTTTCATTTCCCTTGTCCACCCCAATTTGTTCTCCCCTTTATTAGCTTCCCGTAACGCCTCAAGCAGGGGCCCTATATTTGAACTGTAATCAAATACCCAAGCTCTACAGTAGTTGCAGAGCCCCAGGAACTGCTGCAGTTCCCTTACAGTTTGTGGCATTGGAGTGGCCGAAATAGCTTGTGCTCTTTGTGGCGCGATCTTTCTTCCATGTTGGGATATAAGCTGACCAATGTAAAGTACCTGTTCCTGACAGTACTGTATCTTTTCCATGTCTACCTTGTAACCTTTGTCAGCCAATATCGTCAACATCTCTAATGAGTCCTCTCTGCATGTTTTTTTTCGTTTTTACTGCAAATTATTATGTCATCCACGTTTACCAACACCATGCTTTCTACTTCAATGTTACCCAAATCCATCTGTATCACTCTGTTGAAAATTGAAGGTGATTCACAATACCCTTGTGGTAATCTGGTGTGCTTCCACTTAGCATTTCTGTAAGTGAAGCTCGTCAGATCTTGTGAGTCTGGGTGTAATGGTATTGAGAAAAAAGCATTTTTAAGATCGATCACTGTAAACCGTGATGCTTCTGCTGGAATGCCACACAATATTGTGGCCGGGTTTGCAGCTATGGGATATTCCGCTTCTACTATGTTGTTCAATGGCCTGAGGTCCTGTATAAAGTGCCAAGACCCTCCTTTAGCCTTGCGCACTGGGTACACAGCCGTATTACATGGTGATTCTGAGGGGACCAATATACCATTATTTATAAGGGCCGTTATGGTTTCATATATGCCCTCATCTGCCTCTTTTGATAGTGGGTACTGTTTTACTCTGGGGAGTATTGCACCTTTTTTCAATTTTATTTTTACTCCCCCTATACTTTTTATGCAGCCCACTTCATAGGGGCCAGTAGTCCACAATGATTTGGGTACCTTTGACATATCGTCCTTAAAGAAAGGGACCGGGGTGCATGTGGGTGCCTCAAGTGCCATTGCAATTTTCTGTGCTACTTGTTTGTAGGCAACTCTTAGCCATATTTCCACACTCATCATAAACACCATTTCACCTTCCTCCTTGTCATCTGAAAACAGCTCTTCATCTGACACCTGGGTGAGCCTACATCCTTCTGCTAATGCTATCACTGCCCTCCATGCTCTTCCTTCTTTGTCTTGGGCATGTACAGCAATATAATCAGTTGTTGCAATAATGCTCTCAATATCCATTGAAACCACCTTCCCTTCTGGTTCATTAAAAGGTGTTTCTGGTCTGAACAGATAGGCTGCTGGCCTTCTCCATATTTTCCCTTCTATCCCTGGCATCCATGCAATTGCCATGTCGGTTCCATACTGGAACAGTTCACCATCTACTGGCTCCGCCCTAATCGCTGTCTGTCCACAATATGCCTGCATAATTTGCCGTGCCGTGAGCATGTTAATCCCTGGAGTAGAGCAAATTATGCCGTCCTCAGTAAAGGAGATCGTCATATTCAACCTGTTCATTATATCTCTCCCCAGTATATTTACTGGTGAAGCACTATAATATAAAAGTGGAACTGACAGATCGTAATCTCCAATAGATAAGGGAATGTTATCAGTAAAGGGAACCAACCCTCTAGCCCCAGAGAATCCTTGGGTGTTCATGGTCTCACCTGACATCTTAAATTTACCTTCCCTTATGCAAGACCGGGTCGCCCCGGTGTCAACAAGGAATGATAATTTTTTGTCACCTATCGTTACCTCTATGCGTGGTTCCTCCGCACTATTAGGTGTTACTGACAGGATGGGACACACCAAGGCCGTCTGTGGGCTGTCCTATTGGGGGTACAACGACTGGCCATTCCCGGTATAAGGGTTGTGTCCCAAAACCGTCACCCTACCCAATTGCGTTTGTGGTATTTGTGGTTGTTGTGTGATCGCTACCTGTTGTTGTGGCAATGTTTGGGGCTGTTGTTGTGTTAATTGTTGTTGTTGTTCATTTCCTTGTGGCAACATCTGCTGTTGTGGTATGCCTTGCTGTACTTGTGCGGGCCGTGGTTGTCCCTGATTACTCCATAATGGTGTTCCTGGTCTAACTCTACACGTGCGTGACATGTGCCCCAATAGTCCACAGCTCCAACACACCTGTGGTTCCCTATTCTGCCATGGAAAGCTCCCTGTGTTGTCCTGGTATACTGGTTGCCCTGTGGGATAGGGATTTCTAAATTCTCCCACCTGCGGTTGGGTACCATACCCGTACCCTCTCCCCCTCATAAGTCCTCCTCTCCCCCTGTTATAATTGTAATATCCAGCTCCTTGCATTGGGTATCCTCCTCCCATGTTGGGCGTGTATGGTTGGAGTGGCGGCACCTGTTGTGTCGTAATCTGTGAAGGTGGTATTTGTGAGGAATCTTGTGCAGCCACTACTTGTGTGGGGCTTTGGGTCATTGTTGGAGGTGTAGTTATTAGTGCCCCTTCCATTGTGTACTTAGTAAGCTTTTTCTGTACTAGTTTAGCCTCTTCCGTTTTCCTGTCCTCTTCCTTTTGTTTCATTTTTCCTTGCCATGTCCTACAATGATGCACTATAGTCAGTTGTATTTCGGGCCATGGTTTTGCCTCCATTCCCACTACTTTCTTTAGTTGTTTCTGAACTCCTTCCGGGAGCCCTTGTACCAGTATATGGTAAAATATTGCTGGTGTTTTATCCCATTGTTCTCTAGTTTCCATGCGCCACTTCTCTTGGATTTCCTGAATATAATCAACAGGATCTTCGTTCTCATGCACTTTGCGAGATGTAATTGCTCCTATATCTGAGGTGTCTGGGTACTGTACCCTCAATGCCTGCCATAGTGCATGTCTGCAGTTTGCGAACGGTGCCCCATCGTGCGATGTATTTGTTATTGTTACCCCATGAAATCCCGCTCTTTTCCATATGTCATCCGCTCTATCCCCTAATATTGATATTAAAAGGCCCTTTACATCTCCTACTGCTAGCTTCTGTCCTGCGGTGTGTTTTTCCATTTCATATATCCATTTACCCGCACCTCCACTTAATGATGGGAGCCTACATTTGATATTTTCTTTATCGGTATGCTTCCAAGGAACATACTGTGGTCTAACCCCACCTCTCTCCAGCAGTGGCATTAAATTATGTTCCGTTTCACCATTTGTGTTCCATAATATTGAGTCCTCACACCCTTCCACCTCTTCTCTTTTTTCCTCATTTACACTTTCGTTTGTATTTCCCCTGCTCATACCTCTTTCTTCTCCATCTTTTCCCCTTCTTCCATCTTCCTCTGTATCTTTCCCCTTCTTCCATCTTCCTCTGTATTTAATGTAGGCATGTGTACACCTCTTTCCTGCCTGCGACTAGGGAGGTCTCTAAGCCGCCAGGTATAGGGTGTCAGTTCGTCAGTGAAGGGAGCTAGTTTTATTTTGCGTAACGAACGTGAGGTGGTTGAGCCTGTAGGGTGCGATAGGGGAGGGCGTGATGGGGATGATGGGGATGGGGATGTTGCGTCCTCATTTGCCCGTCTTTCCTCTACTCCTGTCTTTCCCCCCTTGCTTCTCTCCATCTCATCCTTTCTCCTACTGATCCATGGTGAGTCCATATTGGTCTGGGTGATGTATAGTTTATCTAAGCTTTCCCTTTCACTCTTCCTCCCTTCACTTTCCACTCTCTCTTCCTCACTACAAAAGCTATTTATAAACGGCACCCCCCACTCGGTCTTTTTCCCCCTGATCGTTACTGTTTGTAAATCTATTCGGTCCAGTTCTCCTCTTTCTCTTTTGTCAACCGCTCCCCTTTGTGCTGATGTTGTTGCTACTTCTGTGTCATAATATATATTCCCCCATCTTCCACTCTCTCTTCCCCTATCTCCTCTTTCTCCTTCATACCTTTCCTCCATCTCCGTATTATTTTCCTCCCTCTTCCTTTTCAACTCCTCCATCACGTCACTTCTCATCTGTTCTACTATTCTCTCATCCTCTTTCTCCCTCTCCCATTTCGCCCTTTCTTTTTCTACTATACTCTCCATCACCCTCTCTTCTTCGTATTTCTTAGTTGATTCTGATAGTAACCTCCTCCTCCATATTGCCATTTCTTTTTCTTTTTCTTCTTCTTCCCTTTTCTTTTCCCGCAGTACTACTCTTGATACCCTTTCTGCTGCTGCTCTTACCCTGTCAGCTTCTCTCCTTTGCTCCTCAGTTCGTTCCCTTATTTTTTCCAATTCGTTCTTACCTTCTTTCCTTTTCCTCGCTCTCTCTCTCTCTTCCCTCTCAAGCTGCTTGGTCAATTCATTCTGTTCATCCCTTAGTTTTGCTAATCGTTCCTCCAAAATCTCTTCCTTTTGTCTTAACAGCTCTTCCCCCCTCAATTCACTCTCCCTGGTATTATCCTCATCTGTTTTCTTCACTACCTCCCTCTCTTCTCCCGTTAATGAACCTCGTAATTTTAATAATATCTGTGCAGCTACCCATTCATCATTTCCTATCTCCACAGTCTGGTCTTCTCCAGTCCTCCCTTCCCCTGCTGGCATTTTCCTATGAGCTACATATGGTGGAGGGCTGTATGCCGGGTTCGAGTATCCCTCAGCCGCCCTTAACTGTCCTCTTTCTATTTCTCCCAATTCTCTTAAAGGGTACAACCCCCCTCCCTCTGTTTTTACTCCCGCTACTATGGGTATATCATTGCTCGGTTCCTTTTTTATTTCATCTGCTTTATTATTCTTTTCTCCTCCCTCACCTCTGTTCCCCGTGTTCTTTGGGTTCTCATACCCCTGTTTCCCATTCTCTTCTTCCTCCTTAATCTCTGTTTCTTCTGGTATTTCCCCCATAGTGAATATTCCATTTGGTCCTGGTCGGGACCCCTGGAACATCCTCCATAAGTTAAACACTTCCATGTGGTTTGCCAACTTCTTCCCTTTATATGTATTGTGCAGATGATTTAATAGTGAATGTTGGGCATATGGATCGAAGCTACCGTTAGGCGGCCACGGTGTTAGCATTTTGTTATCTGTCCCCTGGGTCCATTCTATGCTATACTTAATCAGTTTCTCCCTATGGGGTGGCAGTGTTGTGCATATGTATTGTAGTGGCGTGGTGAGGGTGTTCCCCCACCCTCCCGATCCTGTTCCGTATGACATAGTAGCGCTCCACTCGCTACCCTCCCTTAATCTGGTGTCAGTTTATCCCACTTAGTAGTTTACAATATACAGCCTTATATCGTTACCTGGCCCCGTAAGTTTGGGGACTTACAATAGTCTGCTTAAGGGAAATTATAAAAATATAGTATGTTACATTTGTACATTTTCCTCTGCCCTTCTTCCTTTATACAACACCCTTACGGCCCCCTGCGGCCGAGGCGCACGTAGCCCCCTGCGGCTGCGTACCCCTTATTACGTGCTTATACAGTCGTCCTGTTTTCACGTGCTCCTCCCCCTTCTACACTGCCATGGCCGGCGTTCTCCGTGCGCAGCCACGTTCCCCGCTTCGCCTTTTCTCGATCAACTCGTTTTACCGTTTATCTCCGTTTCTACTCCCTTACCACCGTTCTCTTCCTCAACACTCTCACAACGAGGATGCCTCGTGTTTGCAATATCCTATGAAAACCCTATTGGTGACGTCACCGATCACGTAGAGCTACTGGTAAGTTCTTCATATACTCTTTAAATCCAGAATACACCTGCAATCTACCCCCGTTAACCCCACAGCTGTCTTCCTGTCACTCCTGGAACAAGGTAATCAAATCAACTCTATAATCGGACTGCGCACGCTGCGTCGCCTCGCGTGTGATACGCCCCTCGACAGGAGGGCTTAACCAGCCAATTATCTTCCGTATTTAGGCAATTTAACTAGCTACCGCCTACAGGGAAACGTCATCTACCTATCGAGTGTCTTGCTCGTACAATAGGGATCCTCATCTACTCATTGATCAATAAATGCCAAATCGTAGGAAACCACACACACACACACACCCTTACACGTAGTCGCGACCTAGGCCAATCAGTTTCTACGAGCGGCCGCACGTGATGTTTTCGTGCTCCGCCCCCTTCTCTCGCGTTACATTGCCAACTGCTCTCGCGCTTGTTCAACTATCAATCATTCTATTTCTAACACTAAACTATCAAACCTTCGCCGTTCACCTGTGCAACACCTCCCGCCTCCCGTATTTAATTCTTCCCCCCTCCCTCACAATTTCACATTGTTTGTTGTGCGTGGCATGCTCACCAAGTTCTCCTGATGCGGGGCCGCTCGACTGCGTGCACCCCTCCAAGCGGCTCGCCACCTCCCCTCGTCTGGACCACGTCTGGACACTCGCCAACCGCGGGCGGGATACTTCTCAACCGGCTCCCGAGGGCCAATATTCGGATTGCGCTGTCCGGTCTTCTCGCAGTTCCGCGACGGTCCTGTAGTCCTCAGAAGGGGGCGACGGCAGAGGGGGCCGCGCCGCCGGGCCTTCTCGCAACTGGAGTCCCTGGAAAAAGTAAAAGTAAAAATGCCGATCTTAAACAGATCTCAGCAGTGCCTCCAGCTTGTCGGGGGAAATTCTGCCGGGGTCGGCCGGGCCGTCCGCAGACCTCCGGGCAGGGAGGCCCCAACTCCTCCCGTATATCCCAAAGGAGATAGAGTATGAGACACACACAAGAAGCAATGTGACTCTGCTGTTTATTAAACACAAACGGCAGGGATGGGTCAAGGATCATACGCGTCTGACCTGACACACACACAATCGTGGGGCTCGCAGGCCCTTTTTACTGTAGTATGACGCGCTACCTGCGTCACTTTAGAAAATTAACAAAAAAACCTATCGCCAGTCTTAATTGGTTGCTCCAGTGGTAGGGTTAGTATAGCATACGTATAGAGAATAATATGAGTGGCTGAGGGTTAGTCAGGTGATATATCTGGGTTGTCCCTACAATTAGATACATGAGGATTGTTACATGGAGACCCCTAATGGTTGGTTGATGTTAATGGCGTCAGTGATAAGAGCCCCATGTTCTGATTGGTGCGCCCGTGAGCTTCCCAGCCTGGGACCATCGCTATTCCCAGCTCTCGGTGTACCTGCAATTTGCAACAATGTTTCACTATTGGTACATGCAGACAATGTGAAGACTTATTCATGAGCTGGACGGCCGACTACTCCCACCGTTGCAGATGTCCATTGATCCTTTCAAGTGTATCTGCCTGTGTCTTGTAACGAGGGATCCAGACGCCTCCTTCCTCCTGGGTTTGGCATCTCGTCAGGTTCGGCTTGGTCACGTGGGATGGGACCGTGTTTGAGGCAGAATTCTGCACAATTAATATTGTTTTTCCACTGTGTGTCTGGTTTGATTGCAGGTGCGACTTTGATGTTGGTGCGCGGCATGCGAGGTTGCAACATCGTGCCCTTGATGGTCTGCTTTTGGATTGTGGGTTTGCAACATTACGACCTTGGCTGTCTGCTTTCCCCAGGCTCATTCTGCAGGATCAGCAACCTGATTCTTGTTCTGTTAATCGTCCACGAGAGCTCTTGCTTGCGGCCTACTCAGGCCTAGTATATAGGTGGAACCGTCTGGTGCACAGGCGCTTTAGGTTATAGTCTCATATTGTCTTATGACCAGTATCGTGTCTTTGTTATAATTCTCATTACGGCACCTAAGTGTAGGAGAAGCGTAAGCAAGCTCTTTAGATGAGTTCATGATGCGTCTTGCGTTTCTGCATTTCTGAAAGCCTATATGGAAAATAATAAAGATGCACGTCCGTGAGTATGTCTGTCGCCTACGTCATAGCACTGAGTATATTCTTCATGTAGATTGGTGCGGGAGTGTCCAGTGTGTATGTTGGCACAGGTGTGCTATCCGTTGGCTAGGTCGTCATGGCATCTCTAACGACGTATAGCTTTAGTCCAGTTGATCCATGCCGCAGGCATCGGCATGGGCAGAGCGGGCTGCTGGGCAGGCAGATGGACACATCCGTATGTTCCTGTACCAGGGTATCTGGTCGTCTGGTAGATGGGCAAACTCTTCTCGTGGCGGGTGCTTAGGCCGTGAACCTTTAGGCCAGGCGCGAGAGGGGAAAGAGGGGAGTCTGTTTTTCCATTTTCCCACTTCAAGCTCTATTCTTGTTTCCAATATATACAAGATGGCGGCTATAGTATAGCCGTGAACCTCGGCATCGGTATGTGTTAAGAGCTCTTCCCCATTCATCAAGGTTCTTATCCCTGATTTCTGATATTAGAGGCAGGCCAATGTTTGGAAAGTACTTAAATTGGCATATTCAGAATTTAGTGAGGGGCTTGGTATAGCCGTAGTTACACACCGCATGAAGCGAGACAACTACTGGACTACTCTGGCCACCTATTCCCTATCCAAATATTTCCCCTTGATTTGATTTGATTTATTATTTATACCGCGCACAGGTTACCCGAAGGATTATAGGCGCCACAAAAAACAGAACAATGTTACATGATACGTACAGATAGACATCTTGGCATGAGATTCAAACAGCACGACGATTAACAAGAAGCCCAAAACAAAAACAGAGAAGATACAGGAACAATCTGCATACCAGGAGAGAACAAAGTCAGCGAATTCCATCTGAAGGAAACCAAACACTATGGCAATAGAAAGCAGACTCTTAACAGAGACGACTGTATAACATACATTAAACAGCAGAATAGCAATAAAGGGAAAGACTATGGCATTTAGAGAATCAAATTGCATTTCGTGTCACCTTTGGGCAGATATTTACAGCATTTAAGAAAGGTAGGTAGGGTGCTATCCCCACATCCAACTAGGATGCAATCACTATTAGATTGTGAGCACCAATAGCTCTGATCTATCCTCCGTGTGATGATTAAGTCCAGGCGTCTAACCACCCCTGGTCCTGTTCTTTGACGTAACCAGGCTATAAGCTTGTTACACAAGGCTTCTTTGGATTCTTTGCCTTCGATCCTCTGGACATTGGTTATAATAAAGTTTCTATGATCCATTACGAAATCATGTAGATTTGCGTCCTTTATTTTTGGCATTTGTAGCTTCTTCTGTTGTAGATTCCTAAAAAGGGTTCTCTTCAGTTTGGAGTTTAGATTTAATGGCTGACTTTCCTCTTTGTGTGCGATGTTCGACTCACGTTGCGGCATCGAGTGAGAACTTTCCAGTGGACCTGCTATCTTAGGATATCTTAGGACCTTTTCCTTACAGTCACTGACTGATCAAATAAGTTTGGGTATGTCTATATTACCCCAATCGGTTTGGGACCCTTGGTCTGTTATTTCCTTTTGAATGGTGGCTTGACAAGAAACATTTACAAAGGAAAGCTGCGGCAAGACGCCTGTGCAGGTGGGCCCGAGTGTCTGGGAGGCTGTATTCACCATGGGTAGCCATGAGCTAGAGGCCCAGTTGTTCAAAGCCTCTGCCATTATGCCGAGGTCGAATGGGTCTTTACATGCCAGAAGTTCTTTGGCAATGTTAGCCATATGCTCGGACCATTGGAAAGGACTAGTGGAAATGCCTATGGGTTCTGCTTGATATGGGTTAGACATAGCTCTCTCTTGAAGAGTGGAGGATTGTGTAGTTGCAGGTTTCTCCACTGTTGCTAAAAGTGGTGCATCGGTGGACAATTGTTGCGTCGGATGGATTTTAGGGCCAGTTATTTCCATATTGATTTGAGGTACATGTACCATTTTTTTAGCAGGGGGTTTGCTATGCTTGCTAAGCACTCGCAATCTCCTGAGCTCACTGAGAGTTGCGACCTCCAGGACCCGATCCCTATTAGTAGTAGGGGATAAGGCCATGGTGTCTGCTGACCCCCTCAGGGCTTGCTTGGATATAAAATTAGCCCCCTGGTTCTTGGGGTCTGTCATCCTGACCTCCGTGCGGGACGAACTATTGCTAGGCAGGCATCAAAAACATCCGAAAAGGCGGGACTCTTACCACATCAGGAGGTGCCCTGCAGCCTCTCTGTTCCCGGTCTTGGGATCTGTGAGTATTTCCACCATTTTGAGATCGGACACACATTTATACTCATCACAGACAACAAAGCCCTTCTGTACCTATTTGGAAACCCAAAGACTAAAATGCCCCCACAAATAGAGAGATGGGGCATCCAGTTACAGGAGTACGATTACAAGATGAATCCCAAACCGAGGTGGGGGGGGGGTGGTGGCCTGAAGCCAGCTCATTACATATCTAGGCACCCAAAGGGGCAGACGAACAACAACCTTGAAAGTGAAGCAGAAGGCTGCATACAGTACATCTCCGAAAAACGCCCTTACCCCAGCTCTGATGATGTCAACGTTTGCAAAAGAGTCAAAGACCATACGATAAGCCTTGCTTCACATCTAACTAGAAACCAATGGAAGAATTATAGAAATATACAGCAACACAAAGACGCCTACATAAAAGACCTAGACAGAATGGCCAAAGTCCACATGGAACTAGCAGTGATCGCATAAGGCATCCCCCTGAGAAGATGCGGGCTCGTGGTGCCCAAAAGCCTCAGGAAAACAGAGGTGTGACGAACACCAAAAAGATGCTTTGCAACCAGGGGGGGTTCCCATACATGGACGCTATAGTAGATGATGTTGTACAACATTGCATAGCATGCCAAAGCACCTCCACACCAGTGACATCACTCCCTCTAACAATTATACTCATGCCAGACGAATCATAGCATCACATGGCATCAGACTTCTATGGGCCGCTACTAGACGGAGGGTACCTGCTTGTGGCAATAGACGAATATTCCCGATTCCCTATAGTGCAGCAGTCCCACGTGGTGGGAATCTTAGATGAAATGTTCAGTGAATGGCATTCACAAGATTTGCAGCACACATGGGATTGCAACACCAAAGGATCACTCCATTGTGGCCACAAGCAAACAGGATGGCAGAGAGATGTATGGCTTCCATCAAAAGAAAAAGGCAACGAGCCATCCTTGAGAAGACATCAATGCAGCAGGCCCTCTGCCAGATGCTGCTCCACTATCGAAGACACCACACGAGGCCACGGCGAAAACGCCCAAAGAACTCATGAACAGGTACAAGCCAAGGACGCGACTGATGCAAATGGAAAACTACACAAGCAAAGAAGGTGAAGAGATACAGAAAAGAGACATGCAAAGAAGCGCCAGACGAAAGAATGGACAGACATTGAGAGAAGGGCCAAAGACAGAGAAGTTGTAGTTGGAGAAGAGGTGATAGTAAAATAAAAGCAACAGAAGAAAACAGATTCAAGATATGCAGCAGAACCTCTCATAGTAACTAATCCAAAAGGGTGCGTGGTGACAGTATAAGATGGAGTAGAAAAGAACACCCAAAACGGTCATTCTTCAAACGACTGAATAGAACAGAGGGAAAAGACAGCAGCATAGAAGGAGAAAGCCAAAGAGTGGACCCGAGCCAAAAGAGACAGAGTGAAGAAGAAACTGAACGAGTACCTCGAACAGCTTGTGAAGAAAACAAAGGCTCCCACAGATGAGAGACCACGGCACACCATTAAGAAACCGCAGAGAGCGTAGATGAAATGTAAGGAATCAACTTGATAAGTGTGGGGAAGGTGTCATGTATGAGAGGGAAGGGATACACCTTTAAGAGGGAAAGGAAGGAGAACGGCACAGATGAGAATGAATGACCTGAATGGCAGGGGGAGGTGCCTGGATGGGAAGGGGAGGAGACTGGATGGGAAGGGGGGGGCGCCTGGATGGGAAGGGGAGGGACCTGGATGGGAAGGGGAGGCGCCTGGATGGGAAGGGGAGGAGACTGGATGGGAAGGGGAGGGATCTGGATGGGAAGGGGAGGAGACTGGATGGGAAGGGGAGGCGCCTGGATGGGAAGAGGAGGAGCCTGGATGGGAAGGGGAGGGACCTGGATGGGAAGGGGAGGAGACTGGATGGGAAGGGGAGGTGCCTGGATGGGAAGAGGAGGAGCCTGGATAGGAATGGGAGGCGCCTGGATGGGAAGGGGAGGAGCCTGGATGGGAAGAAGAAAGCAACCAGGGAATAAAGAGAAGCTTGACCCTTGCCAAGGTTCTGTGTGTCTTTGGAGTGTAATCCACCAGTCCAGCCACTCACACCTGCCAAGTATACCCAATGTAACAGCCCCCTGCAGCTCTTGTTGCCTCAAGGCATGATGTCAGAGCCACTCTCCTCCTGGCCAGCACTTAGGCACACCACAATTGCTGTCCTGGGCTTGCTGTTTTAGTAATGGTGATTACGCCTTCACTTGCCGGGGCCACTCAAGTTTATACCCCATGTCTCTGATGACCATCCTCATCCCGCAGGAGTGACAAAAGACCTTCATTCCCTCCTGCCACCTGACCTATGGAGGGAAAGCAATGGAACTGTTATGCCCCTTCCCCCTTGAAATCCCAGGAGTGTGAGGATCTAGAGAAAGCCTGTAAACTTATTTGCTCACATCGGTCTCTGTCCAAAGGTCAGGGCATTTTTTTTACTAGTGATTGTGGGTACAGGGGGGTATTAGACCTTCAGTAGGAAGAAGGCGGGACTAACTGGATTGGGGAATGGAACCTCTCATGGAGGTCGGAGCCTCATAGGTAAGACGTGGGACGAGGAAGAGGTAATGATGCCTGTTGTGCTTGTCCAAAATGGCTGAGATAGCATATTGTAGTGAGCACAGGGTCTAACGTGGCAATCTGTGGTACTGGTCCATGGGCACGAGCAATGATATCTTGCGCACATTCGGAGTGCCTCCAGAGTGCTGTTTGATGCCTGGCTACCTTGTTGGATACGCTGCACCTCGCTGATCTCAGCGTGTAATTTCCTTAGTTGCTGAAGAAAGAAGCGTGAGCCGTTGTAAGTTCGGCTGAAGCCACACCCACAAACTACCCTCAAACCTCCTGCACAGTATTTGAGGCCTGGGTCGCGCGCATCTGCGCGCATGTATCCCGGAGTGCCTTCAGAGTGCTGTTTGCTGTCTGGCTGCCTGGTTGGAGATGCTGTCCCTCGCTGATCTCAGCGTGTACTTTCCTTGGTTGCTAAAGCAAGGAAGTATCAGAACTTGCCTGCCACGTTACAACCAGAGAACATGGACTATAAGTATAGGTACATCTTTATAAGGCTCTTCTCACTTCAAGTCTAATACTGTTATTATTTCTCTTATTTATCAACACGAGCCGTTGTAAGCTCGTCTGAAGCCCCACACACAAATCTCCCACAAACCACCTGCACAGTATTTGAGGCCTGGGTCGCACGCATCCGCGTGCGTGCATCCCGGAGTGCCTCCAGAGTGCTTTTTGCTGTTAACTGATAGGTGAGAGAGGCGAGTCCCTCTTGCTTGGGCTACTTTGGCCAGTAATCTTAAGGTGGGCATATTAACACTGGAAGGCAAGAACATTCCGCCTCGCCTGCGGAATTGAGGACATTGGGGCGTTTGCTGTTGGATTGGAATAGTTACATTAACTGTAACCAGCACGGCGGCTATAAGATTCATTGAAGCAAGCATCGAATACAGTAAGCATATCCTGGAAGTAGGAGGAGGGATCTGATAGTTCTATCCCGTTCTTTATCCGGAAGACCTGAGTGTGATCCTGAATTATTTGCATAGATCATGTATCTTTGCTCTCTTTGAGACATTCCGGGCCCCAGGTTGATTACGTCTGCGGACATTAAACATGTAGATTTCATCCATCCAATGAGATACGATTACGTGAGACTGGTAATTCCTTCTCCGTTAGTTCGATCTACCATACTCAATGAGGCGAGTAATTTACAGAAATACGGATACGGTGTAACCATATTCAAGGATGATAGCAAACAGTTTAAGGAGGCGAGTAAAGGGCACGTAGCTGCCTCTAGAGGGGGAAATGTGGTATTGGGAACTCTGGTGAGCCTGGAACAGGAAGGTCAAACACTAGAGGGGCCGAACTGGCGTTGATTAGCGCTAAGCTTGAGACACTCCATTGCGCAGCTCAAGACCATCAGCCAGCCACTTTAGGAAGTCAGGGTGCCTCAATTTTGTGTCATGGAATGCGAGAGGTCACACTCAATTATTGTCGAATGACATTTTAGGTAAGGACTTGAAATCATTTAATCTCATTTTTCTACAAGAGACATGGGCAATAGGAAGTCTTATTCTGGATGGTTGCGAGTTAACCACCCTTTCTGCAAGACTCGGGTTGAGGGGAAGACCAACGGGCGGTTTGGTCATTGCTATTAGACAGGGGAAAAATCTAACCAAAAAGGGCGAATGGAAGATCCAGGATGCATGTCCCTGGGATTCCGGATCTACTTTTCACGAATGTTTACTGGAATCCTGCCGAAAAGTTAGAGACTGCTCTCGATATTTTACATTTATTGTTGGACAAATGGGTTTCTAATTCCCCAGGGGGTGAGATAATACTGGCAGGAGACCTCAATGCTAATTGCAAGGAGGCGTATAACAACTCACAGGAGTACTTATTGTTGAATGAGACGACTACGTCCTACTGTAAAAGGGAAAATATGCATGGGGCTCGGTGGTTGAACTTTGCAGAGGAGTGGGGCCTAGAGCTTGTTTAAGATGATGCGAGGGGGTCCAATTCCATCATAGATTAGGTCTTTCTCTCCCAGCTACTGTTTACGAGAATACTGGATTTTAGGATAAAGCACACCTAATATAGTGATCATGCAATGTTATGTTTACACCTAATATAGTGATCATGCAATGTCATGTTTACACCTAATATAGTGATCATGCAATGTTATGTTTACACCTAATATAGTGATCATGCAATGTTATGTTTGCCACTGAGGTGGACTCCACAGGCTAAGTTTCTGCTTCGGTTTGGAAGAATGTAGGAGTGAATGTCAGAGGCAATAGACTAAAGTGGTCCTTAGATAAGACCAGTTCATTTAACAACACTACGCTGCTTGATTTTAGTTCTACCTCAATGGAGGTGAAACATTACAACTATTTGCTCTTGGATTTCTTTGTCTATCTAGTGAAACATATGTCTACATTATACCCTTGCATAAAGAAGACAAGGGCTAAAGTAGACAAATGTGGACATGTCTTTGCTCCTGTGGTGAAGGAACTTAAAGCGGTCAGAGAGATCTGTAAAGTAAGGGGCACGTGTGAAGGACGTAAGGAGCAGGCTCGAAAGCTTAAACAAGCCTACAAGAACTGGCTCAAGTTCCATCGCGCTACTCTCTCTCAAAGGGATGGGGAACAATTGATGGCATCCTTTAAAGGTAATATGACTCACAACTTCTGGGAATGAATTAACCAGACTGAGGTGAAGCAACACCAGCTAGGTACTAATCCAATTGCAGAGAAGGAATGGATGCATCATTTTCAGAATATTTATAAGAACCCTAGCCTCTTGGTGGAGATGTCAGGCGTGGTTGGGTATGCGTGGAAAATCGACATATCAATTAACAGTATTGCAGGGATTATTGAGAAATTGAAGCCATCCAAAGCAGGAGGCCCTAATAACTTGACACACGTTATATTGAAACAAAATGTTGACCTATGCGCCAAGATTCTTCATGTCCTTGACTCTGATATTGTAAGCGTGTCGTGTGCCCATGTATCACGGCAAATATCGCACATCAGTCCCATTTTTAAGAACGGCTCAAGACTGTCTCCTTCGAATTATAGGCCTATTGCCTTAATGGATGTAGAGTCTAAAATCTTTGCATCCATTTAATTGGATCACATCGAGTCCTGGTGTGTTACAAATTATATTTTGGATTGCCGTCAAATGGGCTTCAGTAGAAAAATGGGCACTGACTGTAGGGGTCTTTTGCTTAGCTGCCTACAGAGCCGTGCGTGGCAATCTAATTTTTGTGTTAGGAAAGATTTCGTAATTGTAGGTAATTTTCCTTCCATGTGGCAACCCCTAAACTTTTTGCTATTGTTTTTCACCTTGTTCCTGACTTTGCCAGAGAAGTGCAGCCTTCTGCCGCACTCCTCTGGGCTTTCGCTCCTTTTCTTATGGGGAAACTGACATGCCCTTAAGACAGTCAGTACCGGGGAACGCTGTTTCCCGTAGTTTCTTTTATCGTGTTGCGGCTTTAGTGCAACATGACACAAGAGGGCACTGTAAGCTAAGTTACAGCTCTCTTGGGTCTCTAGCCTTCTACAGGCCCTAGATACTCTTTTAGGATGGTATTTGATCGGTGCAAGTCATTCAGGGACTCGAATGGTGGCAGCGATCGTTTTGTTTATTTTGAGCTCCTTTTGGCGTTCTGAGCACGTTTTTCGCACTGAACCCAAAATGGTGGCCTGGCTCCCAAAATGGCCAGACCACGAGGCTCCTTTGTCTTGTCCACTGACCGTCTTGCTCCCTTCACCTTCCCCAGGTCGAGAGACCCGGGGCCTTCCTTATTTGGGCATGTACTTTCCCGCGAAACGTGGTTGCTTTCGCGGGCTTCTACATGTCGTTTGTGTGCCTCCAGGGTGTGGGCTGGGATGTCTGGTCCCAATACACATCCTGGGTGCCAGAGAGTCTAGGGTGGTGTGAATGCCTGGGACCACCGTGGTCCGTGATTGGTCCACGTATGGTATGTGTGTTGATGAGCGGATCTCCCATTGGCTCCCCTCCGTTTTGGCGCGAAGGGAACCGTGGATAAGAGGGAGCTGGAAACACCACTACCATGTCGATCTCCTGAGTTCTCACGAACGAAGGAATACAGGAGCCAAGTATCCTGCAACCACGAGGCTGGACCGAGGAATCGCTGGTGACCCGCTGAAGGAATCCTCCTTTGCACTGCTGTCGTCCTGTGAAACCCTTTCCTCCTTTGATCGAACCAGAAGGCCTGTACTGGTGCTTCGACCTTTGGAATAGCAGGAACAGCTATTCCCGGCGACTTCATCATCTCCTGCCAAGTAAGCCTTCGGAAGTGTCTCTGGGCCATCCAGTTGACTGACCAGCTTACAAGGGAGTCCTGCTCTGTAACCGCCGCCAGGTTGTGTTGTATTCCGAGTCCTTGTCACTCTCCCACGCTTCGTACACTTGGCGTTCCCAAGTCTGAAGGGAGGAGTGTACATTTGGCTCGAATACACACGGCCGCTCCGTTGTCCTGCTGCGGCAACAAACTGTGCTGGTTTCGTCGATTGGGACGTCTTTTTGCTCTACACGACTACGAGGCGTTCCCTGCTCTTCTGAACCTGCCAGCTGCTGAAACTAACGTGGAGAAGCCTGGGTCTGCTTGCTTCGGGGACCGGTGAGTAGTTTAGCTAGGATCTGGTCGCCCTCCTGCAGTATCCCATTGCTTTTCCCTGCTGTGTAAAAACAGCACCCTTTTGACCGTACTCGCGCTCTGCTTCTGCCCGCTGTGGAGGCTGCGCTTGAGTTGCGGAACCTGTTCTCCTTCTGCTGTGCACTAACCCGAACTGCCTGACTTCCTCCGAAGAGCTTCCCCTTTTGCCCGTTGGCACCGGCGTGGCAGGTACTTTGAGCACAAGGCTCCACTCTTCGCAGGGCTCGGACTTCCATCTAGTTAGGTGCCTCTGAAGGCGAACTGAGTCTAAAGCGTTATCGCACTGCCTGTTTTCCTTTCCTTTCAGGTGGACTACATATTTCGTGCTTTAAACGCTTGTGACTGTGTATTTGTATATATATTGTGTTGATATGGTATGTGTTGGTTTAATATTGTGATATTGTGATTTTCTCGCTACGGTCATTGTTTTAAAGGCCTTAAAATAAATGTGTATCTATTTTTGATATAACAACTGTTTGGAGTAGTTTGTAAGCGCTCTTGCTTTGTGTGCTCATTGCGGGCTTTCAGTCACCCTCACCCCTCTTGAGACCTAGTCTTGACCGCCGCGATCGCTACCTTGATTGGTCTGGCTTGTCCAGAGGTTACCCTGTTCCAAGTAATTAGGTTGGCCTTCTGAACTTCTGCGCCACCAGGACAGAGTTCAGAAATCCGTCTTAACAAATTGGTGTACAGCGGTGGGATACGACTGAAGGTATCCAGTGTTGCGCTCGAACTAAGGCATTTCAGGTTATTCCAACCAGTACACGTAGTGAATTGTTGTAGTATAACTTTAAAAAGGCCATAGTCCTATCAAACAGTATGGAAACAAATACCTTGTTAACTTTAAATGCTTCCAAGTCAGAAACATTGAAGAAGATGTGTGCGGAGAGAGGTGTTTCCTCTCAAGGCACTAAATTGGAAATGATCCAAAGAATCGTGGCGTGGCAAGAAGCGCAGCTTGACGCTATTACTTCTGAGGACAGTGCAGAAGGTGGTGGGGCTGCTCTCACTGGTAGAACCGACGGTTCTGCCGCTGCACTGATCCATCGCGACCACGAGGACAGGGAGGACGAGCTGTCTAATGTTTCCTCTGCCAGTGTTGATGGGGAGGCTATGCTTGAATTCAAGAAGCAAGAGCTGCGGTTTAGGCAGCAGGAGCTTGAATTCAGCATAGCCAAACTAAAAATCGAACAGGCAGAAAAACAGAAAGACAGGGATCACCAGTTGGAACTGGCCAAGCTTCAGGTTGCAAATGGGTCCAAGGGTCCTGGACATGGGTCTGGGGCTTCCTCTCATCCACGGTTTCCAAAAGATCTGCTCAGTGTGTATGAAGAAAGGAATGACATTATGGACTGGCTGAATGCGTTTGAGTATGCATGCGAGGTTCAAGAAGTTGACAATGCTGATAAGATTGCGTGGTTGCTCAGTAGACTGCCCCATTCTGGCTGTAGTGCCATTATGGAAATGTCGAAGGCTGAGCGGGCTGATTTCGCAATGTTAAAGCAAACTCTCATTTTAAAGTTTGGGAAGACTCCGGCCCAATATTTAAAGCGTTTTCGAGAGTATAAGAAAAAGGAAGGTGGTACTTGGGTATCTTATGTCGCTGAATCTTTGAAAAACTTAACTGGCTGGGTCGAAGGTTATAAGGTTTCTACCTTCGAAGGCATGATAAATCTTGTCATGCTGGAACATATTTTTGCTTCTTCTTCCCCGGAGCTTAAGCAGCATTTGGCCGATTCGAAGGAGATAGATCCTAAGAAGCTGGCCATTGCAGCAGACTTATGGGTGTCACATCGAGTGTCCCATAAGGACAAAACTCATCCTGGTAAGCAGGAGGAAGGGAAAAAGTCCAAAGATATGGAGGGTGGGGAATCTGCTAAATCTTCCCATAAGGGCCACAAAAAGAAAAACAAGGGTAAGACACAAGAGAACTCACAGGGTAGTGGAGGTTCGCCTCCAAAACAAACCTCTGGTTACAATAAGCCTCCCTACGTAAACAGACCCACTGGGGCTTGTTTTTCTTGTGGAGCAACTGACCACGTGAAGGGGGATCCCCGTTGTAAGGTTAGACCTTTGGGGGTCCACTCCGCTAATCTGGCCTTCTCCTCCTACGAGGAAGAAGAGATTACAGGAGCATCCTTCTCCTCAGACTCATTTCCCAGCGGGATAGAGGCTGAGGTAGTTTTAGTGTCCCTGGGTTCCTGGGAGCCTAAAGTCGCAGAGGCTTATGCTAGGATTCCGGATAATACCAAGCACTACTTTAAAGACAGTGTGCTGATCAATGGAGTGGATACTCCAGCTCTTAGGGATAGTGGGTGCAGTCGCACTGTAGTGGATTCTACCTTGGTAGACTCAGAGGAAGTTGCCAGAGCTACTCTGATGCCCACTAAGTTGGCTGACGGCCCCCTCCGTATGTTTCCCGTGATCCCTGTAAATCTTACTTTAAATGGTACAGCAGTCAGGATTCCAGTGAGCATTCAGAGAAACGTCCCGGGAAAGGTCTTGTTGGGTAATGATCTCAGAGCTTTAGGGCTCGTAGGAGACACTGCCGAAAGACCCTACACACGGTCTCAAGCACGGGCAGCATTGGCCAAGTCCAATACGCCGCCCCAGCCAAAGGGGAAACCCAAGGCGAAAGGAGTCTACAAGTCAAAACGAGGGAAAGAGAATATTCCCCCGAGCTCGGCTACCACTGCGGTGGAGGAAGTTGGTCAATCGCCCGGGCCTGACGAGGAGGTGGCGATGCCTGAAGTATTCGACCCCAACGATCATCCTGAACTAAAAGACTTGTTAGTTGAAGGAGGTCCTGATAGGGACGAATTCAGTAAAGGCCAACGTGAGTGCCCATCTCTGGAAGGCCTAAGGAGACAGGCCTGCTCCCAGCTTGAGGGTGAACCTCCTGGGAAGCATAGGATTTATTGGGAAGGTGGACTCCTGTATAGTGAGCCCACAGAGTCTACAGAAGGAGACCATAGGAGGTTGGTGGTTCCCCTTGCTGTTAGGCCCTTCCTCCTGCAGTTGGCGCATGAAGTTCCCCTTGCTGGTCACCTTGGTATGAAGAGGACCAAGCAAAGGTTATCTATGCACTTCTACTGGCCCAAGATGGGGGTGCAAGTAGAAAATCACTGCAGGAGTTGTGCCTCCTGCCAGTTGTCTGGTAAGGTTGGCGCGACAATCCAAGCTCCGTTGGTACCGCTCCCAGTTGTGGGGGTACCATTTGAAAGGGTAGGGATCGACATCGTTGGTCCCCTTGACCCGCAAACATCCTCGGGCAATAGGTTTATCCTGGTGCTGGTCGACCATGCAACCAGGTATCCTGAGGCCATCCCATTGAAAACTGTAACTGCCAAGTCAGTTGCAAAAGCTTTACTCGGCATATTTACTAGGGTTGGCTTCCCTAAAGAAGTTGTGTCAGATCGTGGCAGCAACTTTATGTCGAAGTATATGCAGGCTATGTGGAAAGAATGTGGGGTCACCTACAAGTTCTCTTCTGCATACCACCCCCAGACCAATGGTCTGGTGGAACGTTTCAACAGAACGTTAAAGAGCATGATTGGGGCTCTGGAGGAGCCTCAGAGAAGAAAATGGGATCTTCTTTTACCATGCTTGCTGTTTGCCTACCGAGAGGTACCACAGGAGGGTGTTGGCTTCAGCCCCTTCGAACTTCTGTTCGGTCATCCCGTACGGGGACCCTTAGCCATCGTCAAAGAGGGATGGGAGATGCCCACTCCCCCTGTTACTACCAATGTAGTTGATTATGTGCTAGGGCTCAGAAAACGGATGGTACTTCTGATGGGCTTGGCTAGTGATAAATTGAAGGCAGGGCAAGCGCTGGTGAAACATTGGTACGACCAGAAAGCTTCCCTCATCAACTTTACACCTGGTCAGCAAGTCCTGATCATGAATCCAATAAGGCCTCGCGCTTTACAGGACAAATGGTCAGGCCCTTACACAGTGGTGGAGCCCCTGGGTGAGGTGAACTATTTAGTGGACCTTGGAAGGCCTGGACAGGCTCCAAAAGTGTTTCACGTGAATAGGCTGAAGGCTTTCGTCCCAAGAGTCGAAATCGCAGCACTGCTACTGGCGTCAGACGTTGAGGAAGAGGAGTCTGAACCTCTCCCCGACCTGTTCCAGAGCGGTCCTTCAGATAGCTCCGTTGAGGGTGTCCGAGTGGCCCCTCACCTGACTTCTGATCAGCAGGCTGAGGTGAAAAGTTTGCTTAGGCAGTTTTCCCCCCTGTTTTCACAGTCCCCTGGTTTGACACCTTGGTGCAAACATAACATTGACACAGGAGACAGTGTACCTACCAAAAGTAGGGGATACAGGATGTCAGATAAAGTACGGTCTTATATTAAGACCGAGGTCAACAAGATGTTAGATCTTGGGGTGATTGAACCCTCTAGTAGTCCTTGGTCCAGTCCTGTGGTGTGGGTTCCAAAGGCAGGCACTTCTGAATTGAGGTTCTGCGTGGATTACAGGGCTCTGAATGCTGTCACCAAGACAGATGCACACCCCTTGCCTCGAACAGATGAGCTGGTGGATACTTTGGGTGCCTCCAAGTACCTCAGCACGTTTGACCTCACTGCTGGCTATTGGCAAATAGCTTTAGCAGAACATGCCAAGGAGAAGACAGCATTTTCTACTCCAGACGGCCTTTACCAATTCCGGGTAATGCCGTTCGGGTTGAAGAATGCACCTGCCACTTTCCAGAGGCTTGTGAATCATGTGTTGAATGGGTTGGACGAATTCTGCCTTGCATATCTGGACGATATAGCAGTTTTCAGTGCCACCTGGGAAGACCATGTGAAACACCTCAGGATTGTGCTCCAGGCTCTTCAGAAAGCCCACTTGACCATAAAGGCTAGTAAATGCCAGATTGGACAAGGCTCAGTGGTTTACCTTGGACATGAAGTAGGTGGAGGGAGGATACAGCCTCTACCCAGTAAAGTACAAGCAGTACAAGACTAGCCTACCCCCACTACGCAAACCCAAGTGAGAGCCTTCTTAGGACTCACGGGGTATTATCGCAATTTTGTGGCAGACTATGGCACCATAGCTGCTCCTCTGACTGCCCTCACAACTCCGAAGAAACCCAAGAAGGTAACTTGGACCGACGAGTGTGAGAAGGCCTTCAATGGCTTGAAAGACTCCTTGTGCCAGGCCCCTGTGCTCAGGGCCCCTGATTATCAAAGACCTTTTATCGTGCAGACGGATGCCTCTGACACTGGGATAGGAGCTGTACTATCACAAGTAGATGAGAAGGGTAAGGAACACCCTATCGGTTTTATTAGTCGCCAGCTTAAGGACAGAGAGCTCAGATGGTCCACGGTAGAGAAAGAATGTTTCTCTGTTGTGTGGGCCCTAAGGAAGCTGAGGCCCTACCTCTATGGGACCCACTTCACTGTGCAGACTGACCATAAGCCGTTAAAGTGGCTAATGAACATGAAGGGGGAGAATCCAAAGTTGCTTAGGTGGTCCATAAGTCTACAAGGCTTCGACTTCACTATTGAGCATAGGCCAGGTGTCCAACATAGCAATGCTGATGGGTTGTCCAGAATGTTTAACCGACCTGAACAAGAGACTCATCCAGGGGTGGATTAGTTCCCCCTGTCCATAGTCTGGGAGGGGCGAGTGTTAGGAAAGATTTCGTAATTGTAGGTAATTTTCCTTCCATGTGGCAACCCCTAAACTTTTTGCTATTGTTTTTCACCTTGTTCCTGACTTTGCCAGAGAAGTGCAGCCTTCTGCCGCACTCCTCTGGGCTTTCGCTCCTTTTCTTATGGGGAAACTGACATGCCCTTAAGACAGTCAGTACCGGGGAACGCTGTTTCCCGTAGTTTCTTTTATCGTGTTGCGGCTTTAGTGCAACATGACACAAGAGGGCACTGTAAGCTAAGTTACAGCTCTCTTGGGTCTCTAGCCTTCTACAGGCCCTAGATACTCTTTTAGGATGGTATTTGATCGGTGCAAGTCATTCAGGGACTCGAATGGTGGCAGCGATCGTTTTGTTTATTTTGAGCTCCTTTTGGCGTTCTGAGCACGTTTTTCGCACTGAACCCAAAATGGTGGCCTGGCTCCCAAAATGGCCAGACCACGAGGCTCCTTTGTCTTGTCCACTGACCGTCTTGCTCCCTTCACCTTCCCCAGGTCGAGAGACCCGGGGCCTTCCTTATTTGGGCATGTACTTTCCCGCGAAACGTGGTTGCTTTCGCAGGCTTCTACATGTCGTTTGTGTGCCTCCAGGGTGTGGGCTGGGATGTCTGGTCCCAATACACATCCTGGGTGCCAGAGAGTCTAGGGTGGTGTGAATGCCTGGGACCACCGTGGTCCGTGATTGGTCCACGTATGGTATGTGTGTTGATGAGCGGATCTCCCATTGGCTCCCCTCCGTTTTGGCGCGAAGGGAACCGTGGATAAGAGGGAGCTGGAAACACCACTACCATGTCGATCTCCTGAGTTCTCACGAACGAAGGAATACAGGAGCCAAGTATCCTGCAACCACGAGGCTGGACCGAGGAATCACTGGTGACCCGCTGAAGGAATCCTCCTTTGCACTGCTGTCGTCCTGTGAAACCCTTTCCTCCTTTGATCGAACCAGAAGGCCTGTACTGGTGCTTCGACCTTTGGAATAGCAGGAACAGCTATTCCCGGCGACTTCATCATCTCCTGCCAAGTAAGCCTTCGGAAGTGTCTCTGGGCCATCCAGTTGACTGACCAGCTTACAAGGGAGTCCTGCTCTGTAACCGCCGCCAGGTTGTGTTGTATTCCGAGTCCTTGTCACTCTCCCACGCTTCGTACACTTGGCGTTCCCAAGTCTGAAGGGAGGAGTGTACATTTGGCTCGAATACACACGGCCGCTCCGTTGTCCTGCTGCGGCAACAAACTGTGCTGGTTTCGTCGATTGGGACGTCTTTTTGCTCTACACGACTACGAGGCGTTCCCTGCTCTTCTGAACCTGCCAGCTGCTGAAACTAACGTGGAGAAGCCTGGGTCTGCTTGCTTCGGGGACCGGTGAGTAGTTTAGCTAGGATCTGGTCGCCCTCCTGCAGTATCCCATTGCTTTTCCCTGCTGTGTAAAAACAGCACCCTTTTGACCGTACTCGCGCTCTGCTTCTGCCCGCTGTGGAGGCTGCGCTTGAGTTGCGGAACCTGTTCTCCTTCTGCTGTGCACTAACCCGAACTGCCTGACTTCCTCCGAAGAGCTTCCCCTTTTGCCCGTTGGCACCGGCGTGGCAGGTACTTTGAGCACAAGGCTCCACTCTTCGCAGGGCTCGGACTTCCATCTAGTTAGGTGCCTCTGAAGGCGAACTGAGTCTAAAGCGTTATCGCACTGCCTGTTTTCCTTTCCTTTCAGGTGGACTACATATTTCGTGCTTTAAACGCTTGCGACTGTGTATTTGTATATATATTGTGTTGATATGGTATGTGTTGGTTTAATATTGTGATATTGTGATTTTCTCGCTACGGTCATTGTTTTAAAGGCCTTAAAATAAATGTGTATCTATTTTTGATATAACAACTGTTTGGAGTAGTTTGTAAGCGCTCTTGCTTTGTGTGCTCATTGCGGGCTTTCAGTCACCCTCACCCCTCTTGAGACCTAGTCTTGACCGCCGCGATCGCTACCTTGATTGGTCTGGCTTGTCCAGAGGTTACCCTGTTCCAAGTAATTAGGTTGGCCTTCTGAACTTCTGCGCCACCAGGACAGAGTTCAGAAATCCGTCTTAACACTTACATAGAAATTCCAAGGTGCAAGTTTGATTGAACTCAGATGGGCTGATGTCGACCAGCCTCCCAACACATGATGGTCTATGCCAAGGTTGTATATTGGCGCCCACATTTTTTAAACTGTATGTAGCAGGCGCAGGCAGGGCATTAGATCATGTTGCTTTGGTATCACCCAAAATCGGAGCTCTAAAAGTTACCTGTGAGGCGTACACTGATGATTTTGTGTTGGTTGGCTGTTCTCCCATCGGCCAGCAGAAGTTGATCAATGCATTTGGGCAATACATGACAGAGCACGATTTAAAAATTAATCCAGCCAAACTGGTCATCCTGAATCTTTCAAAGGGTGGTCGGTCTAAAAGGAAGTTTTGCTGGAAATGGGAAAAACAGGGATTTAGCAGTGAAAAGTAATATGCAGTATCTAGGGTATCCCATATTAGCAAATCATCCCAAGATCGTCTATTGCAGTTATCTACTATTGAAAGCAGTGGTAATGGCCAGACCAATGCGGCAGAAAGACCGAAAATTCCAGAAGATCCCCTGTAGGTTATTCTACAGAATGAAAGTGCTGCTGAGAATATGCTATGGTCTAGAGTTCCTTCTCAAATGGGTCCTCCCAGAGCTCAAGAGAGTGGAAGGACTAATTTGGAGAGTGGTTCTATCCCATCTGCCCAAATGTGTTCCTATACAAATAACCGGATATGAAATGGGCCTGCATTCTATGGCTAGCATAATGCATTGGAAAAGATTGGCGTTACTGAGAGAACGTGAAATTAGTCATAAGGGGAGTTTGTATAGACTCTTGGGGGAGGATGCATGAAAGATCCACGCTCAGACGGAGCACTAATCCTAAATATTCCAGGGTCTTCTATGAAAACCCTTACAGCTAATCCCTGCAAGATGAAAACCCTGATCATAGGCAACGATTGGTATGTAAATAAAATGGAGGTATCAGACTTTAGTTTCTAATTTCAAGTGGTATCGCCTCAGAGATGGTACGCTTGTATGGAACAATACCTAAAGCAATACCCCTGTCAGGGAGTGAGAAATAATACAATGCGGTTCTGTTTTAATGTAGTGAGAACTAAGGAAATAGTATCAATTGAGGGAAGTGAATGGCCTGTGTGGGTTCTGCCAAACCATCAAGGTGGTAGAATCGTTATTCCATTTATTATTGGTCTGCCCAGTTTTACAGACCTAGAGATTGCAATTTTTTGGATCGTTTGTCGGCAATCCGGAATGGGTTCTAAGAAATTCTGTTTGGTTATTTATGTTACATGGCGACTCTATGTCTTTGAGTGCTGTCATTTCTAAAAAAAAAGCTGTGTAAACCGGAAGGAATTTACGTAAGGCCCTCTCACCAAGTATGATAAGCTTAAGCCAGTAGACATATTTGTTTGTTGTGTCCCTGTTTTATGTATATCTCAATCCATAGGAGGGGTCATTGAAATCAATGAGATCAATGAGATCTATTTGTTTTATCCTTAACCTTGCTTCTGTACAATGTCTCAGGAATAATGCATTGTCATAACAATGTAACATCAATGTAATAATAATAATATGTGAATGTGAATAAATGTTATATATTTTTCTTTTCCTAATGTAAACTGTTATACGCTTCATTTTTTTGTAAAGGTTTTATAAACCATATGCATTTGTTAAAAAAAAGACGATATCTTGCTTGGCACTATGTGCGTGGCACACGGCACGCCTTGTTGTGACGCAGCGCTTTTGGCGTGGGTCCCTTTTAGGTGCAGCCTGTGGGCTGCGCCAAAAACGCTGCGATGAATTGGCCGGTGCCCAAAGCGTTGCGCCGGAACGTCCGGCTTCCTGTGGGACAGTCGCATGCACTGTAGGTGTTTGCTTTGGCGCCACCCATCGGCACACAGGTGCCATTGCAAAAAGGACACCATTAGTGAACTTTCTGCTTGTGCCAAACAGCTGACTAGGAATTCTGGGAGGATGAATACATGTCTGCCCTCCAGGCTCATCAGGGATGCTGGGAGGTGAAAAGTCGGCAAGTTCTAGGGTTCTGATAAGAGCATCAGGTTGCCTCTTCATTCTCCCATTAGTGTAAATGCAGAAAACGTTCTTTAAAAGCCAACATCTTTCATTCTCACGGAGACAGGTCTCATCCGAGCCTAATCCTTCCCAAACGTGTGCTGGCTTCGTAAAAAGTGGACTTTGCATTTTTAAACTGCACATTTTGCACAAGCATTGCACTTACTGGCAACCACCTTTATCACATCTAAAATATGAAAAAGCAAAGCCTGCTTTCCAATGGAACCCACTTGTTTTCTTCATTTTTTTCTTTTTCAAAATTCTGTCTGTGGAAATGTTATAAGAAATGTCATTTATCAGGGAAGTCAAAGGTTACCCGGCGGCATTGTAGGGCTGCCACTCACCCGCACCACCCGTCTGTCACGTGATGTCACATAAAACACCTACAATAGGACTACTCTGAATTAAAAGGATCTAAAATCGCCTCCAATGCCCTCAAATACCCTTGGGAGATGTGCAGACCGCAACACCTCCATCAAGGATTAGAGTCTCAAAGTGGACAATACCCTGAGGGAGTTCCTTTGGCACAAGCCACTTGCACTCTGGGCTGCACGGAGCAGATTGAGTCGCAGGGCCTGGCCAATAAATAATAGTGGAAGTTCCGCGCGGCATGTACGGCGGTCTGTGTCGTGTTCGTCATAGAACCCTCCTTGGATGCATTACCTCATAGGTAAGTACTGAGTCGAGGAAGAGGGACGTGGAGGAAAGGATCAGATTACTTACCGGTAATCTTCATTTCTCTTTAGCCTGATTTCCAACCTCACATACCCGGTGGTTTGGGGGTGGGGGTACATAATCTGAATGGTGATAATAACTATTGCATTGTGGGTAAGGGTGAGGTATTATATCTCCTGGAAGGGTGGGAATAAAAGGACTGGGGAATGGGTCTTTTCGTGGAGGCCGTACTCTCATATGTACATACTGTGACGAGGAAGAGAACTAGGAGTAAAGGGGTTTGCCAGTTCTCAAACAAGTGCTGAAACTACTGCGCTTTGTATCCCTATAATCCCCAGGGATATTTTTTCTCTATGTTAAATATATGCACATGCCTTCTGGGTGTGTATGTTTTGCTAAACTGACTGTGAAAAAGTACTCATTGGTAACTTTCTGCATAGCAGTAATATTAATAATAATGATATGACATATATTAGTCACTTCATGGCAGATTCATCTTACTGTTAAGACTTCTAATGATGGGAGTCATTATTACCCAATCAATGGTACTCAGCAGATTGACCTTGGGTGGATGGTAGGCTCAGTTGACGCTGCTGGATTAAGCGTTTAATTCATTGAGTTATTTCACTGATGAAAGAACACTTGCATTACGGGGTCAAGTTCAGGACACTGCAGCTCCCTTCTCCGACCATCAAAGAAAGCAACAGCCACCCTGCCAGCTCAAGACAACATAACAAGGAGGGCACCGTGCTCACTCTGACCACTCAAGAAAGCAACAGCCACCCTGCCAGGTGAAGACAACATAATGCGGAGGGCAGAGTGCTCACTCCGACCACCAAAGAAAGCAACAGCCACCCTGCCAGCTGAAGACAACATAACTAGGAGGGCAGAGTGCTCACTCCAACCACCAAAGAAAGCAACAGCCACCCTGCCAGCTGAAGACAACATAACTAGGAGGGCAGAGTGCTCACTCCAACCACCAAAGAAAGCAACAGCCACCCTGCCAGCTGAAGACAACACAACTAGGAAGGCAGAGTGCTCACTCCGACCACCAAAGAAAGCAACAGCCATCCTGCCAGCTGAAGACATCATAACGAGGAGGACAGAGTGCTCACTCCAACCACCAAAGAAAGCAACAGCCACCCTGCCAGCTGAAGACAACATAACTAGGAGGGCAGAGTGCTCACTCCGACCACCAAAGAAAGCAACAGCCACCCTGCCAGATGAAGACAACATAATTAGGAGGGCACCGTGCTCTCTCCGACCACCAAAGAAAGCACCAGCCACCCTGCCAGATGAAGACAACATAACGAGGAGGGCACCGTGCTCTCTCCAACCACCAGAGACAGAAACAGCCACCCTGCCAGCTCAAGACAACATAACGCAGAGGGCAGAGTGCTCTCTCCGACTGCCAGAGAAAGAAACAGCCACCCTGCCAGCTGAAGACAACATAACGAGGAGGGCAGAGTGCTCACTCCGACCACCAAAGAAAGCAACAGCCAACCTGCCAGCTGAAGACAACATAACGAGGAGGGCAGAGTGCTCACTCCGACCACCAAAGAAAGCAACAGCCACGCTACCAGCTGAAGACAACATAACGAGGAGGGCAGAGTGCTCACTCCAACCACCAAAGAAAGCAACAGCCACCCTGCCAGCTGAAGACAACATAACTCGGAGGGCAGAGTGCTCACTCCGACCACCAAAGAAAGCAACAGCCACCCTGCCAGCTGAAGACAACATATCTAGGAGGGCAGAGTGCTCACTCCGACCACCAAAGAAAGCAACAGCCACCCTGCCAGCTGAAGACAACATAACTAGGAGGGCAGAGTGCTCACTCCGACCACCAAAGAAAGCAACAGCCATCCTGCCAGCTGAAGACATCATAACGAGGAGGACAGAGTGCTCACTCCAACCACCAAAGAAAGCAACAGCCACCCTGCCAGCTGAAGACAACATAACTAGGAGGGCAGAGTGCTCACACCAACCACCAAAGAAAGCAACAGCCACCGTGCCAGATGAAGACAACATAACTAGGAGGGCACTGTGCTCTCTCCGACCACCAAAGAAAGCAACAGCCACCCTGCCAGATGAAGACAACATAACGAGGAGGGCACCGTGCTCTCTCCGACTGCCAGAGAAAGAAACAGCCACGCTGCCAGCTGAAGACAACATAACGCAGAGGGCAGAGTGCTCACTCCGACCACCAAAGAAAGCAACAGCCACCCTGCCAGCTGAAGACAACATAACGAGGAGGGCAGAGTGCTCACTCCGACCACCAAAGAAAGCAACAGCCACGCTACCAGCTGAAGACAACATAACGAGGAGGGCAGAGTGCTCACTTCGACCACCAAAGAAAGAAACAGCCACCCTGCCAGCTGAAGACAACATAACGAGGATGGCACTGTGCTCTCTCCGACCACCAAAAAAAGCAACAGCCACCCTGCCATCTGAAGACAACATAACGAGGAGGGCAGAGTGCTCACTCCGACCACCAAAGAAAGCAACAGCCACCCTGCCAGCTGAAGACAACATAGCTAGGAGGGCAGAGTGCTCACTCCGACCACCAAAGAAAGCACCAGCCACCCTACCAGCTGAAGACAACATAATGAGGAGGGTGTTGCCGTGGGCAGGCCCACACTGAAGGGACGTCACGGAGGAAATGGCATTCCGGGACAAGGGAAGGAGGGGGGATACAGGAGTTAACGTGTGGAGTTTAAATAAAGCACACGTATCATACCCGCTGGCTCCTGCGTTTCATTTGAAACCGCATCCGCGGTCAACAACTGGCGACGAGGATTGCCCAGCCATCGGTCCTCCTTCACAGTGCACGGGTGATCCTGCCACGTGGCCGCCGCACCAGGACAGTGATCCCATCATCCTGCAGTCCTCCTTGGGCGCACGGGTGATCCCACCATGCGGTGCCTCCAGGCCACAGCGATCCCGCTGCCCATTCCTGCACGCTCCCAGCGCATGTGGCGACGCAGCGATCCCGCTGCCCAGGTCCTCCTCTGCCACTCCCGCACTCCTGAGCGCTGCCAGCAGCACCATTACGGGCGGCGATCCCGCTGCCCGGAAGCTCCCTTTCACAGCCTCCACACCCATAGCTCCAGAAAACGAAAGAGACTTTAACGCCTAATAAAGGTGCGGACGCCAGTCAAGCAAACAAGCCACCACAAAGAGCCCGGCGATCCCGCGGCACAGCCAGGCTAGCATCTCCTGCAACACGACCCTCAACATCTTCAAGGCTGCACGGCCACCAACAGGGGGGTCACCGCCACATCACCACCCAGAGACTGTATGACCGTGCAACCTTGTCAAAACTGCGCAGAGCCCACCAGTACCCAGAACATAAGTGTCACACCCTCCACAGCCCACCAGGCTCACACCCAAGCCCATCATGAGCACGTCAGCCAACCAAGCAGGCCAGAGTGTTTCACCAGCTGCCCCAATCATGAGATCAACGGCCACAGCATGGCGAATGCCTCCCCCTTTCTCCATGACACCTCAGGCCGACAAAGGGGTCAGATGGGTAGAATGGCTAGAGGACTTTAACTATTTCATAGACGCAGCCAGAGAAGAAACACCCCACGCCTGCGCAGCATGTTCATTAACACGGCAGTAAACGAGATAAAAACGCTTATCAAGACCATTCCTCCTTCAGAACTCACTGACTTTGCAAGCTTAATAACAGCCCTAAACAAATGGCTCGTCATTGCCCCCAACAGGGATTATGAAAGGTACATTTTTAACCAGTGCACGCAACGCATCAAAGAACAGTTGATGAGTTCATCACAAGACTCAGATTAAAGGGTGCTCATTGTCAGTTTGATGCGTTTTCACTGGACAGAGCCATCCGGTTGAGAGTAACTGAGGGATGTGTCTCACCAGCACTGAAAAAGCAGCTACTTAACAAGCCCATCACCATTGAGTAGGTGAGTGAGATGGCACGAATACTCGAGAGAATGTACAAGCAAGCCACGCACAGGTCCAGCATGGCAGCCACCAAGCAAGACAAGTGCGACCTCATCGCTGCGGTTCAGGTGGCCAACGGCAAGAGCGGCGAAAGGAACAGCGGGTCAAGTGTCGCAGCACTCCAAGAATGCAGAGGCAATGCTACAGGTGCGGAATGGCATTCCCACATGCGGGCTCATTCCCTGCCCTCACACAAAAGTGCGGAAACTGTGGCAGGGAGGGGCATTTCCAAATCGTATGCAGAGAAGGTAGACCTTTCCCCATGCCCCGCATGATCACCACCTCATCATATAGGCTGCTCCAACGGCCACGCCAAACCAACCATACCAAACCCGCCCATACCAACAGGGACTACGAAGATACGTGAGAGTGGTGGAAGAAGTATATCCGGAAGAGGATAATCCACAATACGAAACCATAGAACCCAAGACACAACTGCAAGATGAATACGATGGTCCACCGCCGCCCAGACAAGTCTCGTACACAGCATTGCATGGTTACCCAGAATATGACGGTAGTCAATATGACCCGCACAACCACGATGAATTCGTAAATCTCATATTCGATGAAGAAGTGGCGCGTGAAGCACCCAGCATACAAGTAAACATCTGCAACCAACAATTCTGCTTTCTAATTGACTCTGGAGCAACAGTAAACATCATCTGTAAGAAAGAGTTCCAACAACTCCACAGCAAACCTCCGTTGACTCAGTCAACGTCCATATACCAGTGGGGTGCCGATACACCTCTATGCACCATAGGTTCCTTCAAAAGACGCCTCACATTTGTGGGAAGTCAACTACCACCATCATCCATGTCATCAGAAGCCCCACAAAAATGCGCTGTCTACTGAGCTACAATACTGCGTCACATCTCGGCCTGATCAACATACTCGTGTGAGATGGTGACCTCATCTACTCGGCTGATCCGCAAATCCCACAACAGGCTCAAATATGCAAAATAGACCAGAAAAGAGTTTCTGGACATTTGCCATGGCCTCGGCAGCCTGAGGGGCCCGCCGATCAAGTTACATATAGACCCAGGTGTCCGCCCGGTACCACAACACCCACGCAGGGTTGGGTTCCACCTACAAGAAGCAGTCTCCAAGGAACTAGAATCAACTTCTGAGAGATGACATTATTGAACCCATGACGGGCCCCACACCATGGGTGTCCCCTCTTTAATTGTACCAAAGGAAGGTGGGCGGCTCAGGTTGTGTGTAGACATGAGAGTGGCTAACACAGCCATACAACGAGAACGGCACCCAGGACCAAAAATTGAAGATATGATAGTCCAACTAAACAAAGCGGTCCTGTTCTCAAAGCTGGACCTCAATCAAGGTTACCACCAGCTCGTGCTTCATCCGGACTCACGACCAATCACCATGTTTGCCTCACATGAAGGGCTATTCCGATACAAAAGACTCAACTTTGGAATCTCGTCAGCCGCCGAAATATTCCATGACACGGTTCGGCAAATAATAGGGCCTATCAAAGGAACGCTAAATTATAGCGACGACATTCTCGTCTTCGGTAAGACCCATTGCGAACATGATGATGCCCTCAGAGCTGCCTGCAGTGCGATACGAGAAGCTGGTCTGAGCCTCAACGTAGAGAAATGTCGGTTCAGCAAAGCTAAACTCAAGTTCTTCGGACAAATGTTTTCGGCTGAAGGGATGACCCCAGATCCCGACAAAGTCTCTACCATTCTCCATCTTGAGAAGCCCAGCCAGGCAGCAGACATCAGATCGTTCCTGGGCATGGCCGGATATTGTGCCCGCTACATACCACAATTTGCAACCATCACTGAACCCCTAAGACGACTGTTGCAAAAGGACGTCCCATTCCAGTGGACTGACGAGTGCCAAGGCGCATTCGATGACATCAGACACTCCCTTGCGGAAGCCAGGAAACTTGCTTACTTTGACCTGGATTGGCACACCGAAATCATCGTAGACGCCAGCCTGGTGGGCCTAGGCGCGATCCTTGCCCAGACCAGTGGCCAGGACACACATCCACGACATGTGGTTGCATACGCCAGCAGAGACTTAGCCCCGCCGGAAACTGCTTATTCCCAAGCAGAGAAAGAGAGCCTGGCGGCCGTCTGGACCTGTGAGCACTTTCACCATTTCATCATTGGCAAGAAGTTTACCCTGATAATCGATCATCAGGCTCTTCTATCTCTCTTCGGTAACCCACGAACAAAAATGCCCCCCAGAATTGAGCACTGGAGAATACGTCTGCAAGAATACAACTTCCAAATCATCCACAGGCCGGGGGGCGAGAATAACCCAGCAGATTACCTATCACGCCACCCTGTCGGCGTCCCCGCTCAAAGGACTGGAGACTCAGAATGCATTAGCTATATCACTGCTAACGCCCTGCCACCAGCCATCTCTATCGAAACTGTGGCTGCAGCCTCAACGGCAGACCCGTCAATGGCCCTGGCCATTAGTCTGACAGGAAACGACAAATGGAAAGACTTCAGGAGGGTGGTCCAAACACATCCAGGAGCAAGTCGAGACGAGCTCGAGAGGATGGCCAGAGTGCACACTGAATTAGCGGTTCAGGACAACTCCATTTTACTAAGAGGGTGCAAGATAGTCATCCCCAACACACTAAGAGCAGAAATCATCAAAACAGCTCACGAAGGCCACAGAGGAGCCGAAAATACAAAGAGACAGCTACGGTGCCACGTGTGGTTCCCCTTCATGGACGATATGGTCGACCGGTGGGTACAAAACTGCACGGCATGCCAATGCACAGCTAAGCCAGAACCTCCAGTGCCACTCAGAATAACAACAATCCCAGATCGCCCGTGGGAACGGGTCGCGAGAGACTTCTATGGACCGACAGAATCAGGAGACTACCTACTGCTACTGATTGATGAACATTCCTCGTTCCCCATTGTAAAACTAGTAAAGTCCACAGCGTTCATACACGTGGCAGCAACGTTCGATGAGGTTATCAGCGAGTGGGGGACTCCGGACGTGATAAAATCAGATAATGGTCCGCCGTTCAGTGGGCATGAATTCGCTGTATTCGCTAAACACATGGGATTTCGACACCAAGAAGTAACCCCAAGATGGCCCCAGGCCAATGGCATGGCTGAAAGGTTCATGGCCTCCATCAAAAAGACCATGCAAAGAGCACGCCTCAAAGGGTCTGACCCCCATCAAGCCTTATGCAGAATGCTGAGGGATTATCGAAACACGCCCCATGAAGCAACCAACAAAACCCCAGCCAAGCTCATGGTGAAATATCGAGTAAGAACCAGAGTCATCATCAATCCGGCGTTAAAGCCGAAACCAGACCAGGAAGTCATCCACAGGGATGAAGCGAGGAAAGAGAAAGCACGAGAACAGACCGACAAAGGAGAGGAGCCCAACCAAAGGACTTCCAAATAGGAGATGAGGTGTGGGTGCAACAAGCTGTGCACAAAAAGACGGATCCCTTATTCTCACCAAATCCGCTTCAAGTCATAGCAGTAAAGGGGACAATGGTAACAGCCGCAAACGATGAAAAGGAGGTGACAAGGAACAGTTCGCTATTCAAACATGTTACAAAAGGATCGGAGGAGATGCCACTGCCCATCAACCCGATTCCAGAGAAGGCCAATACTCGAGATGAAGAGTGGGTCCCCCTCGAGCCACAAGCTCTTCGTCAGCCAAGTCTCTCATTGGCAGTTGAAAGCGACCGCAACCAAGGGTCGCGAGGTCGGCCCCAAAGGACAATCAAGAAACCTCCAAGGTTAGTGGAGGAGTGTTAAGTGTTAATGAATGGGTTAGAGTTGTTGTTGCAAAGACGGTTCAGTAATAATGTTGTAAAGACATTTGTCCAGGGGTGTTTTTGCCGTGGGCTTCCCCTTTAAGGCAGTCCCACACTGAAGGGACATCACGGAGGAAGTGACGTACCAGGACAAGGGAAGGAGGGGAGATACGGGAGTTAACGTGTGGAGTTTAAATAAAGCACATGTATCATACCCGCTGGCTCCTGCGTTTCATTTGAAACCGCATCCGCGGTCAACAGAGGTCAGAGTGCTCACTCCGACCACCAAAGAAAGCAACAGCCACCCTTCCAGCTGAATACTGGTAACAGGAGGGATAGCCCAACTATGGCAGAACAACGGGCTAGAAGTAATTGGTTAACAATTGGGGTCTGTTCTGACATGTAACATTTAGGGGGGCTACTTATTGATTGTAGTAGGCCTTGTTAAGTTCTATTGTGTCTCATAGAGTACAAAAACGCATTCAATGTGAAGATGTACAGTGAGAAATTCAGACAAAAATAGATATAATTCAGACAGCTTTTAAATTTATTTTGCTGCTGGATGCATTTAGTAGTCATGCATCAATAGTATTCAAAAAGAGAGGTATTTGTAAAGATAGCAGACACAAATGCAAATAAATTCTTCACAAATGCTAGGTGTGAAGGGAGGTTAATTCTTAGTCTTAGCCTTACCCTTACACAATCATTTATAAGGTAAGTTGCAAAAAAATTCAATGATAAAACTGGGTAATGCTATAAAGAGCACTGTGTAACCACCACCTTTTGTGACAAGTGATTAATGTGTATTCAATACAGGACAATCCAAACAGAAGCAAAAGATGCGAAAACTCTTTGTTGTCTATAGCCAGGCTGAAGGGTGACCTCATACATGGTCGACGTCTAGAAGTGGATCAAAAAGATGTTGGGAACAGGAGAGAAATCTAAGAATTGGTCCTTAGGACGTTTCGGCTGAAAGCCTTCATCTTGGGCCTGGGGTAGGTCTCCCTAGGGTAGAGATATAAGGACACTATTAGTGTCTGAATTGAAAGTTAAAAGCTATTTAAAAACACAATAAAGAGTCTGTTCCAAGACTTTGGTACACCACAATCAAGTAGGGCGGCAAGGGAGTAAACAGGGGACTGACCTTAGGGGCTGCAATGCTGCATGTATTTGGCGGTTGCTTGTAGCACCAAGGTAAAGTGGGCAAAAAAACAGGTCTATTATTGGCTGCAGGCTGTGGAGGGCTACAGGAGTAAAAAAACAATATTGGGTAAATTTTCAGTTAAAGATGTACATAACTAGACAATGATAGCATTGAGTAAGGCGGGCTCTCACCTTGCTGATAGACTTTTGTGTGAAAGTTTCACATGAGAGGCGAGGGCAGTGAACCAGCTAGTGTCCGTAGAGTTACAGACCCGTCTGGAATGGTGGCTGTGTTATGTCCAATGCGTTATTTGGTCTTGGGCTGTTGAAAAGAGCGAGAAAATAAGTGCCTGTTTCTTTGGAAAATGCAAGTAAGATAAGAAATTTGGGTGCAGGGATAGAGGGTATGATTACCTGAAATCCGAGTCCAAAGCTCTCTGTTGGTTTAGCGATCGAAATCGCGTGTGCGGCTTGTGAGTTAATCGCCGCATACATCGGAGAGAAGGCACCAAGAAAAAGTGCCGAACAGTGTACGGCTTATACTGGATGGCGCATGCGCATTGCGGGTAGTGTTGCCTGTACTGCCCAGCGAATGCGCATGTCTGTGCGCACGCTCCTGTAGCGTTTCTGAGAGAGCCTGCTCGAGTGAAATGCTAATCACTGGCTCCTGCGCATAAGGCAACGGAGTATCCATTGACTTGCGAACATGAAGTGGAGGGATAAAAAGCTACCCCGTGACTTGTATGTGCTGTTATGAAGTATAAATGTGTTTAATCAGGAGGAAGATAGTTCATATTAAACGGGGTGGAGCAGGAACCAATGTAGTACTAAGGGCCAATATGTTAGGACTGAAATATGTGATTGTATATTAAAGAGAAAGCAAGGGGGGGGGGTTGAAAGTTTTAATGAGATAGGACCCCCAGATGTGTAGTTATCTGCAAAAGCGAGTGGCGTCCATCTCATTTAGGCCATTGGTAATGCTTTTGAGTTTAAAAATCCACCACGCTTCTTTGTGGTTGAGAGAGTTAGTGGCGTTGCTTGTGTTGGGTACTAAGTCTGCTATCCACCACAGGATATCATCTGGGCCATGATGATTTTCAATGAAGTGTTGTACCAATGGGGCATTGGCAGATTTGCAGCGGATGCGAGATCTGTGTTCACCTATCCTTTTGTGGATTTGGCGAGTTGTTTGACCCACGTAACGGAGACCACAAGGGCATTCAATGATGTAAATTACATTGGCTGTTTTGCAATTGGAGAACTGTCTGAGTTCCCAGTCTTTACCTCGGCTGCCATTAAACAAAAAATCCAGGAAACAACTAGATTCGGCCTTGAGCAGGATTGGATCACGGAGCGGGAAGAAATCTTCCTTAACACGTCTGAAAACAGAATACCAGCTTTTTATGCTCTTCCCAAACTCCACAAAGACAGCTTAAATCCTCCAGGGAGACCAATTGTGTCAGGTTGTGGTTCTATTCTAGAACCAATCAGTAAATTCATAGACCATTTTTTGAAGCCCCTAAGCCAGCAAACACCCACGTACCTTAAAGACACCATGTCAACCATCTCCAAATTTGAAGGACGCCAATTCAACAGCGAGCAAGAAATCTTAGTCACCATGGACGTGGTCAGCCTCTACACCAACATCCCACAAGAAGCAGCGGTAGAGTGCATCCGCCATCACTTAACCCACTTTATGACCCAGAAAAGAGTTCCCACCAACTTCATAGTGGAACTGCTTGAGATTGCGTTAACCAACAACTTTTTTGCTTTTGATGACGAATATTATCTTCAAACAAGTGGAACCGCCATGGGAGCAGCTTTTGCCCCCAGTTTAGCCATCATTTTTATGGCAGAATTTGAAAAGCAACATGTCATTGACACATCCAACCCTTTCCTGGACAAAATCTTCTCGTGGTATAGATACATTGACGATGTCATCTTGATATGGAATGGAAATGAAAACAGCCTTACCTCATTTTTTGAGTGGATTAATGCACAGACCCCAGAGATTAAATTCACTATGCAAAATAGCAACACGGCCATTAATTATCTGGACCTTACCATCCTAGTTAAGAATGGTAAATTACAATGTGATCTTTTCACGAAGGAAACTGAGAGAAATACCCTACTTCACTACAATAGCCATCACCCAAGAAACCTGAGGGATAATCTCCCATACGGTCAATTTTTGAGACTCAGGCGCAACTGTACAGAGATGGATACATTCCAAGAAAACGCTACAAAACTACAAAATAAACTTCTAGCACGAGGGTACCCAAGAAAACTCATCAGACGGACCATAAAAAGAGCAAAGTATACGCCCAGAGAAAGCCTGCTAACACCAAGATTGAACGATTTGGATCAAGAGAACATTCTCACTTTTGTCTCCACTTTTGGCCCTGACACAACCAAACTAAAAAGGATATTGAAAAAATTTTGGCCCTTGGTACAATTAAGTCTGCCAGAAGAAAAGATACCAAGAATGGCGCTCAAAAGATCTAAGAATCTTAAAGACATCCTATCTCATGCCAGACTGGAGAAGAAGTCTCAAAGATCCACGCTCTGGAACATGCGGGAAATAAGGGGGCATCACCCTTGTGGTACCTGTACAGCATGCCGTTCCACTAGAAAAATGTCTTCATTCAAAATTGGTGGTAAAGACTGGGAACTCAGACAGTTCTCCAATTGCAAAACAGCCAATGTAATTTACATCATTGAATGCCCTTGTGGTCTCCGTTACGTGGGTCAAACAACTCGCCAAATCCACAAAAGGATAGGTGAACACAGATCTCGCATCCGCTGCAAATCTGCCAATGCCCCATTGGTACAACACTTCATTGAAAATCATCATGGCCCAGATGATATCCTGTGGTGGATAGCAGACTTAGTACCCAACACAAGCAACGCCACTAACTCTCTCAACCACAAAGAAGCGTGGTGGATTTTTAAACTCAAAAGCATTACCAATGGCCTAAATGAGATGGACGCCACTCGCTTTTGCAGATAACTACACATCTGGGGGTCCTATCTCATTAAAACTTTCAACCCCCCCCCCCTTGCTTTCTCTTTAATATACAATCACATATTTCAGTCCTAACATATTGGCCCTTAGTACTACATTGGTTCCTGCTCCCCCCCGTTTAATATGAACTATCTTCCTCCTGATTAAACACATTTATACTTCATAACAGCACATACAAGTCACGGGGTAGCTTTTTATCCCTCCACTTCATGTTCGCAAGGCAATGGATACTCCGTTGCCTTATGCGCAGGAGCCAGTGATTAGCATTTCACTCGAGCAGGCTCTCTCAGAAACGCTACAGGAGCGTGCGCACAGACATGCGCATTCGCTGGGCAGTACAGGCAACACTACCCGCAATGCGCATGCGCCATCCAGTATAAGCCGTACACTGTTCGGCACTTTTTCTTGGTGCCTTCTCTCCGATGTATGCGGCGATTAACTCACAAGCCGCACACGCGATTTCGATCGCTAAACCAACAGAGAGCTTTGGACTCGGATTTCAGGTAATCATACCCTCTATCCCTGCACCCAAATTTCTTATCTTACTTGCATTTTCCAAAGAAACGGGCACTTATTTTCTCGCTCTTTTCAACAGCCCAAGACCAAATAACGCATTGGACATAACACAGCCACCATTCCAGACGGGTCTGTAACTCTACGGACACTAGCTGGTTCACTGCCCTCGCCTCTCATGTGAAACTTTCACACAAAAGTCTATCAGCAAGGTGAGAGCCCGCCTTACTCAATGCTACCATTGTCTAGTTATGTACATCTTTAACTGAAAATTTACCCAATATTGTTTTTTTACTCCTGTAGCCCTCCACAGCCTGCAGCCAATAATAGACCTGTTTTTTTGCCCACTTTACCTTGGTGCTACAAGCAACCGCCAAATACATGCAGCATTGCAGCCCCTAAGGTCAGTCCCCTGTTTACTCCCTTGCCGCCCTACTTGATTGTGGTGTACCAAAGTCTTGGAACAGACTCTTTATTGTGTTTTTAAATAGCTTTTAACTTTCAATTCAGACACTAATAGTGTCCTTATATCTCTACCCTAGGGAGACCTACCCCAGGCCCAAGATGAAGGCTTTCAGCCGAAACGTCCTAAGGACCAATTCTTAGATTTCTCTCCTGGTCCCAACATCTTTTTGATCCACTTCTAGACGTCGACCATGTATGAGGTCACCCTTCAGCCTGGCTATAGACAACAAAGAGTTTTCGCATCTTTTGCTTCTGTTTGGATTGTCCTGTATTGAATACACATTAATCACTTGTCACAAAAGGTGGTGGTTACACAGTGCTCTTTATAGCATTTCCCAGATTTATCATTGAATTTTTTTGCAACTTACCTTATAAATGATTGTGTAAGGGTAAGGCTAAGACTAAGAATTAACCTCCCTTCACACCTAGCATTTGTGAAGAATTTATTTGCATTTGTGTCTGCTATCTTTACAAATACCTCTCTTTTTGAATACTATTGATGCATGACTACTAAATGCATCCAGCAGCAAAATAAATTTAAAAGCTGTCTGAATTATATCTATTTTTGTCTGAATTTCTCACTGTACATCTTCACATTGAATGCGTTTTTGTACTCTCTGAGACACAATAGAACTTAACAAGGCCTACTACAATCAATAAGTAGCCCCCCTAAATGTTACATGTCAGAACAGACCCCAATTGTTAACCAACCCTTCCAGCTGAAGACAACATAACTAGGAGGGCAGAGTGCTCACTCCGACCACCAAATAAAGCAACAGCCACCCTACCAGCTGAAGACAACATAACGAGGAGGGCAGAGTCCTCACTCCGACCATCAAAGAAAGCAACAGCCACCCTTCCAGCTGAAGACAACATAACTAGGAGGGCAGAGTGCTCACTCCGACCACCAAATAAAGCAACAGCCACCCTACCAGCTGAAGACAACATAACGAGGAGGGCAGAGTCCTCACTCCGACCATCAAAGAAAGCAACAGCCACCCTGCCAGCTCAAGCCAACATAACGAGGAGGGCACTGTGCTCACTGAAAATGGTCTTCAAAAGGTGAAACAAGCCAGGGGGCATAAAGAAACCCTTGCTTCGTGTGGAGTGTGGCAAGAGTTGCCCGTGAGGAGACCCGGGTGCACTAGTGCACACCTGGCACACATGCAGGGGCAGAAGAGTTGCAGAGCGCTTCCATCCCATCGCTGCATGAGGATATCGAAAAGCCAAGTGCGCTAAGGATGCACCTGGTCAGCCATCTTGAATCAGGAACCAAAATTAAACTTGACAGACAGCGTGTATCAAAGAAAAGAATTCATCTTTCACTGTCTAATTGAACACGACAAGACTGCTACCTTTTACTATGAATACTGCAACAGTGGTGAGCCCCCATGTGGCCATGCTGCCCACAACACTCCCAGGTGGCCTACTGACACACTGCACATACACCTGAGCTCCACGCCGACCCTGCTGCCTTCGGGCATTGAACCGGTCTCAGTAGCAAACCTACAACATATTTCCGAGATGTTTCTGTTGGGCTCCCTGTAGGGAGATTACACAACCACGTAGTCTCACAAGATTTTGGAGCACGAGCCACTGAGAGCCACGAAAGGCGCGAACGAAGGATCAGTAAGGCACCAGAGCTCCGGAGCAGGTTGAGCTCCCGGCGCTCCTCCTCACGAGAGACCTAAGACTGCACCTGTGCCTGAGGGCAGCCCAGGACACTGTTGTCCAGCACCATATAAACGTACTTGCTTATGGACATTCAAGGAAACCTGTTCTCAGTTCATTTGAAAGTTATCACCTTGACAAAAAAAGTTGTCACCCACAGCAAGCTGATTTCTCATTTATAATGCCACATATTTGGTGACGAGGATCAAGAATAGAACTTGCGCATCATCATGCAAGGAGAAACACCGCCCCGTTGTTTCAGCAAACACCAGGTAGGCCTGCATTTCCATGGCCACAATGGCATCCCCTGTTCACAACTTACCTGGAAGCTCTAGGAGGTGCAGAGTACACAGCGGCAAGGCGCAGAGCTAGGTTATTAAATGTACTGGGTGTAGAAGGTCAAAGAGTGTTTGCAGCCCTTACACTTGAAGGAGGGGTGGAAGAGAATGACAATGTGTACAAAGAGGCCATCAGAAGAATTACTAAGCGCTTTGCCGGCAAAGAAAATATTGTGCTGCACAGGCTACGTTTCTATAGTCGCAAGCAGGAAGCGTCAGAACCCGTAGACGGCTACATTACCAATCGTCGTGAAGTAGCTGCACTGTGCAACTTTGGCAATAATGCTGAGGGACCGATCTGCGACATGTTAAAAGTCTGCACCAACAGCAGAAAAGTGCAGGAGGGAAAAGCCCCACTGTGCAATCAGGGTGAACGGCATGGAGACGAGAGTCATGGCTGACTCAGGCTCCGACCTGACCATACTGCCTCTACGCACCTACAAAGAAATGATGATCACTGAAATGGATGAAGTCCTCAGCACACGCCACAAACCCACCGTATTCGGAGGTGCGTCAGTAGACCTATTAGGGTATATCAATGGAACATTGGAATTCAAGGGAAGAGAGGCCACCATGAGAGTATACTTCACACATGAAGGCCCAGCAGTCCTAGGGTGGGACGACCAAGCCAAGCTCAAGATCAAATTAGATCCCAGCACGGAAGATCAAGTATTAACCGTCAACACAGGAGGAGTGCCGGTAGTGAAAGAGGACTTTCCCAAACTGTTTTCAGAAGGGCGAGGGAAAATCAAGAACTTTGAGAGAGACCTAAGACTGCACCTGTGCCTGAGGGCACCTCAGGACAGTGTTGACCAGCACCATATACGCTTCCTTGCTTATGGACATTCAAGGAAACCTGTTCTCAGTTAATTTTCAAGTTATCACCTTGACAATTAAAGTTGCTAACTTGGGAACTTGGGGGGGAAAACAGGTCGGAGTAGATCACCTAGTCTCAGGATAGGTGTACAGCGTGTTTGGACCTAGCCGTTAGGGAAGAGCCATTTCTTGAAGAGGAGGGTGTTGAGCTTCTTCCTGAAATGTAGAAGCAAAGGGGCGAGTCTCGTGTTGACAGGAAGGAGGTTCCAGAATCTGGGGAGATAGACAGAGAAGGCCTGTCTTCTGGTTCTTCCTTTCTGCACTGGTGCAGTTCAAGTTTGCACATGTCCTTACTTCTGGTGGATTGAAGTCTTGGCATATGGGGCCCGCTCAACATTTTGCATTTTCAGCTGGTCATCACTTGCATTCTGAGCCCTTTCAATACAACTGATCCCCCAATACACCTTTCGTCAGGGGATGCTGGTTCCAGATTGTTCAAAGGTCTGAGAATGTACAGACCATTCACAAGGGATTCTTTGGGGATTGGTGACTGCTAGAGTGAAACATGGCTCTTAATTTATTTTTCTTTGATAAAAGTGTCAATCATGTATTCTCCTCTTGTCTCACCAGACATTTATATCTATAACAGGGAACATATGGCAAGTTTTTCCATGTTATTATATAGTGCCACTGCTTGAGTGTTGCATGTGCCCATAGGTACCAACACCTCATTGTGTACCTACGTCCACTTGAAGGAACCAGCTAGAACTTAACTGATTGCCCCGTCACAAATATCGCCATGCGCACCACTAACCCATGTGACGATGTGTGGTGCAACTCTGCACGCTTGGGTACTATTTGCGGTCCCTAAGGCACCCTTTCACGTCTGGAAGATAACACGCCGATGTCCGTTCCAATGTCCTCAGCGATTGCTTCCCTACCGGATATAGTGGAAAGGAACACAATGATGGTATCTAATGTGAACCCCCCCAGCATCATACCTGACCTCACCCATGTTGGCGTATGACCCATTAAAGCCACAACAAGGACTGGTGGCAACCATTATCTCAAATGGACCCAAAGTTCCATCTATTTGCTGGAGAAGCGGGCCTCTTCGTCTCAGTTCTCGGTTCACAAGTCTTGCTATCCCTAACCATTTCCTCCACCTCACCACACATGCCAAGCCACCAATGATGGTCCTTGTCCGGTGCTGCATTCTGGTGGGTGCTTAGGGGCTCCCATGGGCCAGCTCCATAACTCACATGCGTAGACCCATGGGGGGCACAACCTCCCCCCCCCTGCATTCATTCCCGCTTGCCTTGTGTGAGATTGTGGAACACCTCTCTGTCTGCCTGGTATCCTTGTTCTGCTGATTCCCAGCCTTCCCTAATCTCTTTGTGATGGCTGTGGCTTCCTGATCCTGTCAGCTGTTGACCATTCAGTCTTCTAAGGGGATGCCTGGGTGCATTATTGCCTCCAGACATTCATGTGTTTGATCATCCTCTTGACTGCCCTAACCACTAAGCCCAGGAAACCTCCACACGGAATAGTCACAACTGCTGGTGCCAAACATGGCACTATTTCAGGATTCCAGCATACAGGGAGTAGGGGGGTGGCACTTCCTGCAGAGGCAATTGGCTGCTTCTCTACAGAGCCTTGGCAGGCAGTCTGCCACCACGCTCCTTTTACCAGAAACGTACACTCTTGTATTGAGCTCCATCAGATGATATTCTTTTGGTGCTGAGCAAGGGTCTTAGTGGCTTCTAGTCTGCCTTCATTGCGACCAGTAGGCCCCAGATCAAAGTACTACATTATTTAAGGCAGCAGTTCACAGACAGTGCCTCTATCTTGATACAGTGTCATCGATTGTGTCTGGTTCTGTTAGCAAAAAGATGACTACTATATGGTTACCTATCTTCCCTGTTGTACTTGAGTCAGGACACCCCCCCAAGGTCTCTGCCATTGCTATTCACTGTTATGTTGGTATGCGTGTTTGTGTCGAAGATCCACAGGGTAGGTGAATTATTTATTTCCAATTTGGGGATCTTCACTTGCCTTGCCAGACCTTGACCAGACAAACATCATAAACCGTTTAAGAAGTTCTTTCATGTGGTTGTTTTGCTTGCAAAGTTCACTACAATCTTCAATATGCAACACAGTGCTTCAATTGTGGGGGTGTTTGCCAGGGCTCTACACTGGCACTTGTTTCTGTGCCCTGACACTTATTGCCCCAGACTTGGTTTGATTATGATGTGGAGTTTTGGAAACTTGATCATTTTAACTATCGGTCAGTCACAACAAGCAACAGCTGTGTGCACTGTATACGTTGACAATGTGGGAAACAACTGTGGGTGTTGGGAATGGTGGGCCAGAAGCCTCCTGTCCTGATTTGTCACAGGAATGCTAGAAAATATTTGAGCCCTGGCACTTACTTTTTTTTACAAATTAAGCACTGACTCAACTAGACCAAAAAGAAACATAGATTGTTTTTGTCAGGTGGGGGGCAATTCCAAGCATGCTGTTCACCAGTTCCTTCCTCTGTTTGATCCGATCAGTGCAGTTGGTCTGACTGAGATATTCATCTTCTCCTACATCTATTTAACATCTATCAAACTTCAGGCAGAGGAATCTTGCCTGCATGATTCTGAGAGTGCATGCAATCTTTTTCCTTTCTGCTTGTACCAGTCGTTAGTATATCTCCCTCAAATAAGTAAGCCTCTTGCAGTCCTGCAAACAGCTCTTGTAGCATTGGAACACTGCAGCTACCAGAGAACGCCCAAATGTCATGCAACAGTATATGCATGCTCAGAGGTTTATCAGGAATAAGGTCAAAGAGCAGGTCTACTTGCATAGCTCAATCTAATGGTTCATAGATGACAGGTCTGGGGTGGAAAGAACTGCAGCTTTTTAAATCATTGATTTGGGTTATGTTGGCAGCCAGTGTTTGTCAACCCATGTACTCGCATTAAGCTCTCTCAGATCCACCCACTTGCTTATTGAGTTATTGGGCTTTCTCACAACCCTCATTGGGGACAGCCATTCCAACAATTGTCTTGGTTCAATTATTGGTTTAGTGCAGGTTTTTACAATTCTTTGCTATGTTCTTCCCTCACACCTACTGGCACTAACCAGACCTTGTGAGGTTTTGGTTGAGTACCTAGCGCCAACATTATTTTATGCTTGAAGCATTTCCGTAGACCAATATTGTCACTGAATATCTACGGAAACTCATCCTTAATGTTCATAGGCCTACTTGCCTCTCGCTTTGACACTGTTAAGATTGAGCAACTGTGTGTCGGGATGTAACTGACTCTTAAATGCTTGTTGGTCGTCTGAGCCAACCACAGCTTAAAATTGCTAGATACAGTTTGTACATTTACCTTATTCTTAGCATTTCAAGGTGCCTCATTTGTGACCTTTGACATATATGGGGATTCTCCCATATACACTGGGTCTGATGGCCATTTTCATGAGGTCCCCAAATTTTCCCAAACGTTTGGTCATGACCTCTTTCAATACGGATGTGGGGAGTCTCGAGTCTATGACTTGCTGGTGGCCAAGCCACCCATTTCTACCAGGTTCCACAGCCCCTTCTTTCTTCCTTTGATCATTAGAATAAATTCTGGGTCATATAATTCTACCTTCCAGCACGAGTCTAACTCCATCCCTCTGACCTCTTCAACAAGGTGTGTGATTTATTGTTCTTCTGGTGAATTTGCCCACGCAGCTCCTTGATCAGCTGGTTGAGTTGTCCTGAAAAATGTTTGATGATTGTGTTCATGGTACCCTAGCCACAAGCATTTGGGCCAGATTTCCATGGATGTGACAATTCCCCTAGCTTTTCAGACTTTGGGATCCTTTGCTTGCCATAGCGTTTTCTGAATATTTTGATCTGAAGTGTATGATTAAATTGTCTCTGAAGTCCCTGGGCACCAGCAGTGACTTGCAAGGGGAACGATTGACAGAGCATCGGTGTATATACTGTTCCTGCAGAGCTCTGATGGGTGCTAGAGCTGGTGTGGGGTAAGCCTTGATCAGCAAGATATCTCAAAAAAGGAATTCCTTCACATCATGCTGGCAGCGTGGCACAGGCTGCATTCCTCAGTCCTATTACAGTCTGTGCCACATTTGCCCACTCCAGGAAATAGCCGCTCCTTTGTTCCGCTACCATTTGCACCATATTTGCCAAATGTATGCATTTTAGTGCTTCATGGCTGTTCTACCTGTGGCCCTACCACCTACATATGTATGTGTCACATCCTGTCATATGTTTGCAGCAGCTGAAAATCACAAAACATAATTTGTAGAAGGAATTGCCCACACTGTTTTCTCCCAACCTCCCTATGGCAGGTAGGAGTTATGTATTGTCGCCATTCATGCCAGATAGTCACCAATAAAGCTGCACCTCATCCTTTGCCTTCCTGTGAGGCAATACACCTTGCTGTCATCTTCGACTCCACTCTCTCCTTCTCTCCTCACATCATGGACCCTGCTAAGAAGGCCCATTTCCAGCTGCACCACCTCAAAGGTGTTCTTCCCTTTATCACTTTCCCCCAGAAGCTCACTGTCTTCAGAGCCCTGGTTCTCTCTAGGCTGGACTACGGCATCATCCTCTTCCTCAATCCGCCTTCCACTACTCTTTTCCCTCTGCAACTAATCCAGAGCAGGACTGTGAGACTTGTCCTTGTCCTTAAGCCCAGGGACTGCATCTCTTCAGCCCTGAAATCTTTCCACTGGCTCCCCGGTGGCTGCAAGTATCAAGCTCAAGACCCTCTGCATCGTCGACAAGGCCTTCTGGGCCCGGTGCGCTGTCTGGCCCGGGGCCCACACTACATCCAACTGTCTCTTCCAAAATAACTTCCTTCTTAAGCCCTTCGCTCAGCTACCTCAAACTCTCTGCAGGTCAAACGCTTCTCCAGGCAGCAAGTGCGTGGTAATCTCTCTCCTCTTTAGGTGCCTCCCTCTGGAATGGCCTCCCTGCCCCACTCAGACTTGAGCCGGACCACCTGAAGTTCCGGAAGAAGCTCAATACCTTCCGTTTCTCCTCTGCTTTCTCTCTCCCTCTCCCCTGATGACTGGTTGCTTGGCTACCCGCAGAATCACACTGGGTACCAGGCTCCTCCATGATCAGTCTCCCCTGCACTGCCTCCGGGCCTACCGCGCACCAATGGGCTGTAACTGTAACCATACAATACCCTGCCTCCTTGCACTACCCAGAGCCACGCAGCCCTGGCTACACTTCCTCAGAGCAATGCTGCCCTGATTGCTTTTCCTTTGTCCCTCTCCCAGCAGTTTGCGTTGTCGCACTTGCCCGATCGGAATGGCACAAGGCCTAGTAAGATCGTTTGTCTTATCCTCCCTCTGTATTCCCTCCCTTGTCTTTTCACACCTAGAAACACTCATGTACAAGCGTGTTATAAATGACATATCATATCATATCACCAGATTCAAGCGAAATCTAATCCCAGCAGCAGGTGCATAGAGTCTGGCATCAACATCGAGCATGATTAGAGCCAGAGGCTGAGGCTGAGTATGGAAAATGTCTTGACCTTTTACAGGTCATCGCAGTGGCAGCGGGGGATCTTCTGATGTGTGGTCAATGAAGGAGCGAGATCTCACCAGCCATCTTCTCGAGCGCAAAGAAAGCCGTTAAGATGGTGTAAACAATATATGCCATCATTGCCACTGTAAAAAACATTGTTATGCCCAAAGCAGATCATGAGGCTTCTCAACACATTATTTTATAAAAATGAAAGTGCATCTACAAACAGCACTTTTATAATAGGGACATTTATAACTGCGACCCTCATAATGTTACAACGCTGCATGTTGCCCCGCTTAATAGGTAAATTATAGATTTCCTTCACGGTTACTTGTTTTGAGGCATTACTTTCAGGCCCTCTACTTTCTGGTTAGCTTTCTTGAGTTGAGCTAGTTTGAACCCGAATCCAACACATTGTGCCACTGCAGATCATGGGGCTTATCAACAATATTTGCCAGTGCTGCCCACATTCCATTCTGTTTGTGCCCGAAACAGATCATGAAGCCAGTCTCAACAATATAGGCTAGCGTTGCCCCTATCATCTCATTTTCATAGTGCTGGTTATCAGCAATAGATGCCATCATTGCCGCTATAAAACACATTTCCATGCTTACATGCCATCATTGCCGCTATAAAACACATTTCCATGCTGCTAATGCCCAAAGAAAATATGAGGCCTGCCACACAATGCATGCCAGGCGCTGTCGCCCAAATCAAAAATGTGTTCTGTCTCAACAATATATAACCATGCCCCTCCCCCCTTCATGATTGTGTGCCCAAATGAAATGATGTGATGTGGCTCACAATATATGCTCAGGCTGCCCAAGGCACACCATGCAGCCTGTGGCAACACTTTGATCCGTGCTGCCTTACACCTCTCAGCGCTTACAAACTAGTACCAACTATGCCGACTCTCAACAAACACGGTTTCCTAAATAAATGAGGCAGGTTTGGAGTATTATAATAAAGCGGTCACTGGGCACCGTTCCTGCCCATCCTAAAGTCAGGGGTCCTGCCCCGTTTGCCAACATAGAAGGTTATGAGGGGTCAGATGTGGGGCCGCGGGGTCTGCTCTTCTGCACACGCTAAGGCACCCACCCAGAAGCTCTCAGGGCCGCCTAAGCAGCACTGAGTACCTGCAGGGACAGGGGGCCCCGATGGCCCCCATGGGGTCTAGAGCCTGTCCGATGTAAGAAGTGCCCTTCTCTGAGTCACAGTTAGTACCGCTGGCTTCAGTGCATTCCAAATAACAGATGTTACTTGTACCCCATTCAGTGGCACTCGTGTTATTCAGCAAAAGAATGAAAGACAGGGACAGCCCCCTAAAATGCAATCTCACTCCTACGTGTCGCAAAAAGGTCTCCGGAGATCTGCACCCACGTGCACCTGGTCACATGGGAGGAAGCCGTGTAATGGACAGAGGTAAATGGTGCCACGTCTGTTGCACAACCATAATCTACGTGACGCGTGTGTTCCTCTGAAATATGTGTAAAACAAACTCTAAAATACTTTTCTGTGAATCCTGCGGATTTAAGTTCAAGGCAGTTTGCATTTCTGTACACATTACTGATACTAGACTTCAAGTACCAGGATGCAACATGATATGAACCAAAAAGCCAGGAAAGCTGATTATTTCAGAGTTGATTGTAGCCACGTAGGGATCTGCGGGACAGTCTCTAAAGTGAAGACTTAAACTCAACCAAGAAGAGCCTTTGTGGTAAACCCACCTGGTTGCAGTCACTATATAGGTGCAATGTTTGGCACAGTAAACACTTGCCATTCATCAATACAGTTTATTCGGATAAAATAATCGATAAACCAGTTTACAGACATCAATGCACACATTTTACAGTAATAAATATACTGATTAAAAATAAGCCTTACAGAAACGCAATATATTATAAACATCAGAATAAGAGAATATATATCGAGTACAGTTTCATTTTTCAAACAGTTTCTTCCGCCGATACCAAGCTTTTCCTAAATATTCTAGGAGCCCCAGGCCACTGGCATAGTTTCAGCGTGAAGCCTGAATACGAGCGCCCGTCTAACGTGGGTAAAACCTGCCTTTCTGAGCAGATCTACATAGTCCTATTTCTAATGTCTTGGTAAACAGGGCAAAACATTACAAAATGCAAGAGATCTTCCTCTGGCCAGTTGTACCCCGGGCAAGCTATGGACGGTTCCGTATTCAACCAGTTATTAGTTCTCGACCTGATCCATAGACGGTTAAAACGTGCCCTGATCAGTGCCCAAAGGTCTGTGGGCTTGTGGTTATGCAAGAGATATGGCCGGATGCCCTGTGAGCCAGAGATGAGCCTATGTTTTCTATTAGATTCCACACAAAGCCCAGCTGTTTCTCTCTTGGACACCGTGATTGAGTGATGCAATTGCTTGTATTTGTTTACAATGATAAAAGAGCAGAGCTGTAAGGTACACTTGTAAATATAGGATATGATATGATATGGCATTTGTAACGCGCCTATACACAAGTGTTTCAAGGCGCGGATAGCCAAGGTATTTTACGCCTTGCTAAACTGGTGGTCAGAGATTTAATGAACATGTGTGTTAGGGCATCCTTTGGATTGGACCACACCGGCAACCAATGAAGTAGAGGAGCCATTTGCCACTCGTCCCCGATATGGGGGATTCCAAGTTCGATATGTATAGGTGCTATATCTGAATATAATAACAGAGCATGCGGATTGGATAACTCTTAATGGCTGGGCGGCTGCGCCCATCCCACTACATCAATCGTGATAGACGTCACTACAACTACGACGTCTTATTGGTTCTACAAGCTATAGGACCCTAGATTATTTGGTCCATTGTGATTGGGTGGGTTACACCCCTAGGCATAAATCTCCACTTTAATTAGCAACATGCAGAATAGACACCCAGGTGCCTTGTGCCCCAAGATTCACCCTGCCGCCTTTCTATCAATCAGTACCTCTAGGGCTATGTGTCAATTAGTTGGCTGAGGATGGCCTCAAAACTGTAATTCTTATCAGGAAAAGCTAAGGCATCCTCGGGTTTTGGGTGACATCAAACATTGGTACCTCTTTGCCTTTGGCTGGTCACGTGTCTGTTCACTGTGAATTTGCTTTATTTTCCCTCTTTTCGTGTATTTAATTCTTCAATAGCCTCGCTACCTGCTTGGGGCCTCCTTATCTCGACTTTCACTGGCTGGCTGATATGCTCTGAAGTTTCGATTCTCCGAGGTTGCTGTTCTCCTCCCTTCCTTAGGTTGACCTCGAATTCCCAGGCATGAGCTACTTCTTACTGAGTTTCGATTTCGCGCTTTACTTTGGCTTTGGCAGGAATATGAATCTTGGCCTCGTTAGTCCTTTGCAATACGGGCTTAATTCTGCTTCACAAAATGGAGTCGCACTTGTATAGCGTGCTTCATTGAGGTAGCTATATACTTGGTGCATGCCACTCTATTCTTCTAATAAGCATTGCAAGCAGTACCGGTTACTTAGCTTCTTGCGTTCCAAGCCTATTTACATGCATTCAGTCAGTTGCACACTTCGATCCTGGTTATGTTCTTTGTGCTGCAACGTTGTATCTTCTTATAGGTCTATAATATCATTATTCTTTACATTTTCGTCCTTGTGTATCATCTTTTGCTCGTTGTTATATATACGTCACGTCCGTTTTGGCTCTTATGTTGTCACCATTTGGCTTCCATTAAGGCTCTATGTGCCTCTTCGGGGACCGTTTGTAAGTAATCTTCGTTTCGTATCAGCTGCTGGTATGTCTGTCTCAATGTGTACCTTGAAGCCCACGGTTGTCTGGTGAGAAGTGCTTCAATAGGTATGCATGTCCTTCTGATGGGTATAGGACAGAGTCCCACCGTGGCTCTCTGTTGGTTCATTTGCTCCTTATACATCACATATCTTGGCGAGTATGCTTCTGGCATCTCGACATGGGTGGCTGGAGTGTAGGACATATTTGGGACCTCCTCTACAAACCCCCCTCTGGTCGGTTTATCGACCACCTTTTCTTCTTCCTTTAGGTTACTCTTGCTTGGTTCTTGTATATCCAATTCTTCGTCTTCTGGGTTTGTACATGATGGTGTGAACGTGTGCATCTTTGGAGTCCATATTTTTATCACTCCTTTCAGACTTCCTGTTGTTTTTACGTGTTCGTCTTTGTTCCAGGTCATTAGGTGGCATTGCCCATTTGGGCTGCAGTAAATCCATTTTCCTTCATACCTTCTTCGTCGTCTGGGGTATGCAAACTTTGTTTCTTCTGGCGGAAATTTGCTGGTCTTCACAAAGTTTATTATTTCTTCATCAGTTAGGTCTCTGGGTTTCCATCCCGGTTCGAAATCAACCATCATTTTCATCCCAATGGCTTTCTTCGCAGTTTTCTGGCATTGTGTTACGATTATCTTGATAACACAAAATCCTAGTAGTATCATTACTAGCAGGGCTCCCAGAATTTTGAATATGTCTGCCATCCATTGTGGGACCCATAAAAACAGTGTTCCGAACCAGCTGTCATCATCAACTTCGTCAGTTTCATTGACCATCTGATTCTGCAGGTTTGTCAGCATACTTATGGCTTCTGTTAAGGTTCCATTTTCTTCATCATGTGAAGGTACAAATGTGCAACATGATTGTCCGATTTTTGTGCAAACACCTCCATCCATCACAGTGATAATGTTGGGTACATATCTGTTCTGGAGGGTCATCAATTGGATTGCTCTTAATTCTTCTTTGATTTCGTTGAATCCTTTTATGGTGGTGTGTATGGTCTGCAATAACTCCCATCTGGTTATCTGCAACCGTTTCGTATTTACTCCAACTTGGACCTGGGGCAAGAGCAATGTTGTGAATATTGATGAGGTGAGGCTAAACAGCCTGTGTTCATATGGTATTGCATAGAATGCTTCTTCTGATTTGGCAGAAAAGTAATTTTCTCTCTTCATCCGGGATACCAATTCCACAGATCTCCTCTTCCTTAGATGAGCATCTGCTTTCGGGAAACTGTCAATACTCAGGTCATTTTTCAGGATCACTAGTGCAGGAACGTGGACGTTCACTAGTGTGCATATGCCTCCCCAATTTTTCAGTAGTCTTATATATGCCTTGGATCCACACGCCCAGTAATGGTCCATGATTACTGCAGTCCCTTGCGTCATTCCCGGAGCTTCAAAGATTCACCTGCAGTTTTGATTCTCTCCCATCTTCCTTGTGCCATTGTTTCTGAAGCCCAGTTTCCGGCTGTCCAGCGGTACTATCTGCAAGGGTCCTCCTCTGTCTTCAACCCATGTCAGCAGCTTTACCAACTTTTGGCTATAGGGGTTTGCATAATCTCTGAGAGTTCTCTATTGCTTCCTTGCAGGCTCCAAGGACCATCCACGCTCGGCAGATTACAATTCCTTCTTTCCATCCGTTTGGAGAAAGCACTGTTCCCCAAATCTGCATCAGGCCTCTATTCTTCCAATTTTGTGCTTCTTCTGGAGTTTTTCCTTGGACGTTCAGTCTCGGGTTTATCTCCCACCTTGTACCTGGTGCTTGTGGCTTTGAATACCTAATCACATGATTCCTGGTGTGAGCTCTGTTTCTTGTCTTGATGTCTTGGATATAGTCATCTTCACCAGGGTATGCTATTTCTGTTGCCCATATCAGTGAGGCATCTCTCCCCATGAATTGTCCTCTGGTGTTGCACATTGCTACGTGTGACAGACAGTGTGCTGTCGGGACATCAATTTCTACAGCGCAAAGATCTGGGATTTTCCCATGCTGTACGGTAGGAGTGTGCAGACGGTGCATTCTCCTTCAGCTTTTCTTCTTCCGACCTCTTTCATGTGTTGGTACCAAATGTTATTTCCTAGATGTGCTGTGCTGTCTGGGTAATCGTTCAGTTCATTGTTGTCTTCATGTGGGTTCTTCTTGATTCTTAATGTCTTTTTGTAGTTAGCTATAACTACGTCTCTAAATGCGTCTGTGTGACTTTTTCTTGCTGGAGGATTCGCGGGCATTCTTGTTGGAGGAGCAAGCTTCATTACCTGTATCGCTGTGGCAGGAGAAGGTTTTGTGTGTCTCTTCTTCTCCTCTTGCATTCTCTCGTAGGGCTCCTTTAACACCATCTGTCTATCGTCTGTCCAACGTGTGGCCTCATCGTGGGCCTGGTGCGCCTAGGAACTGATGTGCTTGCTGCGATAGTCTCTGTGGTTCTATTTTTCAGTTCCTCATGCAGTTTCTTCACTCTAGCTATAAATGGGAACACATGGTCTATCAGCATTTGTGTCTTTGCAGTGAATTCTTGTTCAGCTGTCTCTGTCTTCTTGAGTGCTTTGGTTACATATTCTTTAGTTGGTCTTTCGCTTGCTTCCTCTTGGTTACTTCCACTATTTTCTGGAACTGGTTATTCGGTAGGAAGTCTCTTACTTTCTGTTGCCATCGCTCGAGGTTCTGTAGCCATTGACACTTGCCCTTGTTCGTGTGCATTCAGTGTGTGTGTGCGTGTAGTGGTCAGTGCTACATTTTCATTCATTCCGCGCTGACCCTGTCTCCAGCTTTTCTCTTCATTCATTACCTCAAATGTGTATGAATTACTGCTAATTACATTCAATTTTAGTTTGTTTACTTTACCATCAGGTTTTCTTGGAACCGGAATGACTATATAGGGTCTGGGTACTTTCGTGGGATTCGTACGTACATTATCTGGTGGGCGCACTGCAATTGGACTGCTTTGTGCACCAATAAAGAATGCAGTTCTGATTTTTAATGACAAAAAGACAATGATAATCACCATGCATATACATATAATCGTGCGGTACGACAATTGGCAGCATTTCCTTCCAGGGAAGCGGGGGCGCCCCTCTGTTGGCGGGACGACCAGGTTACTGTTCTGTGCTCCCATTTTAATCACCACAGAATGTCACTGTTTATTCCTTTCCCCCAATTCACTTGTTCTCGATCAGTTGTCTGGTTATGGGATACAGTTCCCTTGCTGGACTATGGAAAAAGATTAGACTAACACCTTTGGTGAGTCACATTCATTGTGCATATTCAAAATAGGTCAGTTCCCAGTCCACCGCCCGAATTTGCTTCAGTCCTGAGGACATGCTGGAACTTGTTCAATGTGATGCAAAAATAGAAAAAATGGAAAATCAAAATAAAAATCGAAATCCAAGTCAAAATCAAAATCAAAATCAAAGTAAAAAATAACAGACGAAGTTCTTGTCTCCTCTCCCTCGATCTGTCCCACGGCAGAAGATGAAGTGCTTTCACTCTGTCTCCTGGATCTGTCCCTCGGCGAAAAGATGAAGAGCTGCCTTGGCTTCCTCGATCTGTCCCTCGGCGGAAGGTTTCACTGGAAACTCCCAAGAAGTCGTTGGACATTAGTGTTCTTAATCTGAGCTATAATGGCATGCAGGAGCATGTATAGATGAGTACTCTTCACTGGATCTCCGAGAAATGTAAGTACGTCAACATTGGTTGGTCTTCCCACTAACTCTGGAAAGTTCTCAATGAGGTGAAGGAAGACATGGTATGCATATCTGCTATCTTCTGGTGATAACGACATTCGTCATGTCTTGCTGGGTTCAGGATCACCGGCCTTTCTTTTCATGTGAATAGTCTCTGCACTTTCCTGCTGCGTGAATTGCGACCAGATAGTTCAGTTTGACCCACAGCTGGTTCAGATGTTCAGTGTTCATTGGATCTCTGATAAAAGTGAGTATGTCCATGGTTCTTCCGACAATGGCTGGGCACTCCTCTATGATGCGAAAGAAGAGCGTATTTGTGAGTTCATCTACTATCGCCTGTGGTGGAAGCATTTGTGACCTTATCACAGTATTCAGGCAACTCAGCAAAGGCTTCCGCGATGACAGTAAGCAGTTGCCGGATTACTTTCTTGTTAGCAGGATCTTGAATAAAATCTGTGACACTGGTGACTCTCCCTACAAGTGACGGATATGATATTACTACTAACTGGAAATAGGTGAGAACATCCCTCGTGAGATTTCTGCTGGGCGTCACCATACGTACTGCAAAACGACTTCTTGATCTTTGATGATTCAGGATACTGTGTTAAGCTCCTTTAGGAAAAAGTCCTTGATCACAGTCTATTTGGGTTTTGTTGTTCAACAATGCTTAAGTGCGGCTTGGTTCAAAAGTTTGTGTCAACAAACGTGTTGTGGCTTTAAATGCGCAATTGTCTTCTTCATCCTACAACTCAGATGCATAGAGTGTTCGTTATGTCCTTATCCCCTTTTTGCTTAGAGGAACTGTCCAATTTAAGCCACAACTGGCATCCGGGTTCTTTGTCTTGGTTCCCTTGGTCATGCGTCCTTCTTCCACGTCATAGCTCTCGTCTGCACATGCTGAGGTTCTTCCCCGTTGTCTGTAGCTTCTTCGCGGTGGGGTGCAGCTAAAGGGATCTCACCGATATAAGGTTTAATGTCATTTAGGAAGATCCAAGCTCTCCTGCCTTGCAGTCTCATGACTGAGGGAGTGCAGTCCTTTACGATGAACGGACCGTTGAATCTTGGCTTGTCCCACCTTTTCTTTGTGTGATTTCTCACCAGTACTGTGTCACCAGGGAAGATGAATGGCACACGTAGACCTTGAGCTGTGTCTGTTTCAGCACCTCCCTCTGGGTCTGGTGTTGTGCTGCACCCTTTTCGTCGTCGCTGTAGTTGGTCTGAAATGACAGCGAGGCTTGATGTCATGCAGTTCAGATATTCCGACAACTCGGTTCCCAGGACCTCTCGGATGGACTGGGCATCACATCTTGCTCTATCTCAAGGGGTAATGGGGGTCCTCATTCTCCTTCCCGTGGCTATCTCGTGCGGCGTAAGATGATGGTCGGAGCCTGGTTGGTTCCGAAGAGCATACAATGCCAGCGGTAGACAGTGCAGTCATCCCTTCTTTAGAGTAAGCTTCAACTTGGCTATCCTTTCCTTTAACAAGCCGTTGAGCCTCTCACATAGACCATTTCCCTCTGGATGATACGCCGATGAGAACTGTGCTTTATACCAAGCAACAAGCTAATCTGTTCAAAAATTGCATTTACAAAATGAGTCCCATTATCTGACCTCATCACCTCACACACACCCCATCTAGGGAACACTTCCCTCACCAGGAATTTGGCAGCACAGGTTGAGTCTGGGTGTGTACAGGGACCTGCTTCTATCCATCTAGGGAATGGACACACCACTACAATTAAGTACTTGTACGCGTTACATACTTGAATCATGTCGATATAATCGACGTGCAAGTGCTGAAAAGGCCCATTTGGCAGGGGGATGACTCCTCTCACTACTTTTAATGTGTGCCCAGCTGTGAACTGTTAGCAGATTATGCAGTTCACTATAAAGAATGCAACTTGCTCTGCTAAATTCGGTATGAACCAGTCTTCTGCGAGCGTTGCAGCTAGATTTTCTTTTGTCATATGGAAGGGGTAATGTAATTGCTCCAATGCTATCTCTATTAGGGCTACGTGCATTACTGGTTTACCGGCGCTGTCTTGCCTCCACAATCAATCTGAGGGGTTTAAAGAACACCCTCTACACTTCCACAGGTTCTTTTCGTCCTGTGGTGCCTCCCCTTGTAGCTCCATCAATTGGGTTTGCCCCATATTACTATAGGTCTCTGGTGTGGCCCAAGCTATCATCATACGTTCATGGGTGCGTGCCACTTCTACTTCCATGATTGTTTCATTTTTGGATGCCATATGCTTGGCTTCCGTGTCTGCTGCATGATTTCCACGTGACACGAAATCTGTCCCGTGGGTATGGGCGGCGCATTTCACGTCTGCTATGCCCACTGGGAGCTGTAGTGCCTTGATCAGTCTGTCCAATAAGGCTGCGTGCTGCACTGGCATGCCGTCTGCTCGGAGGTAGCCCCTCCTCTTCCAGCGCGCCAGTCCAGCATGCACTGTGGACGTCACATAGGCGGAGTCACTGTACACCATTACTTCCTGGTCTGCATGATTCTCAATGGCGAGTATCAACGGCAATAACTCTGTTGCCTGTGCTGAATAATGAGATGGTATTCGTGCACTAACGAGTACTTGAAATTCTCCATTTGCTATGTGTTTTATTATGGCAACGCCCGTATATCTTTGTCCGTCTTCTTGGTCGATCCTTGAAGAGCCGTCATTGAAAACGACCTCCCCTCCCACCAGGGCATTTTCTTTTACCCTGGGGATTTCATCATAGAAGTCTTCATAGTTTGCACAGTCATGTGTCGGCTCTCCTTCAGTGACTGGCTCAGCTATGAACGTAGCTGGGTTTACTGTTTTACATCGAACTATTTTGATCGATGGATTAGATATAATCACTTCATAGGCAGAATCCCTATGAGATGTCAATGTGCCTTTTGGTTTTTCTAATATGGCAAATAATGAGTGCTCGGCGTATAATTTCATGGAGCATCCCATTACAATGGTTGTTGCCTTCTCTATGGCGAACGCTGCGGCAGCTAAGCTGTGTTCGCATGGGAACTGACCTCTCATTAATGGGTCCAGATTCCCACTTTAATAAACCAGGGGCTTGTATCGCAACAAGGTTTTTTGAGTGAGCACTGCTGTCATAACGCTGCCATTCGTGTGCAAGAACAGGTTGAATTCTTCTGCATAATTGGGAATCCCGATAACTGGAGCCGCCCAAATTGCTCTCTTGCGTTCTGTTAACACGTCTTCCATCGCTTCAGTCCATTCAATTTTTTCTTTTGTCGCTCGGGCCTTCTTCAGGGCCTGGAGAAAGGGCTTGGTATATGAGCTATAATCGAAGACCCATGCTCTAACATAATTGCACAGGCCTAGGAAGCTCTGCATTTGTTTTATCGTGAGCGGCTTAGCCGTGTTCATGATAGCTTCAGCCCTTTCTGGGGTCACCTTTTTTCCTTCATGCGAGATTAGCTGGCCTATATACAGCACCTATTGTTGACAATATTGTAACTTTTCTTTGTCAACCTTATATCCTTTCTCAGCCAGTATAGTCAGTAGCTTGATAGAATCGCGTCTGCATTGTTCTTCAGTGGTGCTGCAGATCAGAATGTCATCCATGTACTGCAAAACAACACTGTCTACTGTAATATTGCCTAGGTCCTTTTGCAAGACTCTGTTGAAAATGGATGGGGACTCACAGTACTCCTGCGGCAATCTCGTACTTTTTAGGAGCATTTGTCTGAATGTGAAGGATGTCAGATCTTGTGAGTCACGGTGCAGTGGGATTGAGAAAAAAGCATTTTTCAAATCAATCACCGTGAAATATTTTGCCTGAGTGGGTATGTTGCATAGGATTGGAGATGCATTAGGGACTAGAGGGAACTCGGCTTCAACAATATCGTTTAATGCTCTTAAATCTTGGATCAAACGCCAAGACCCTCCCTTTGATTTCTTGACGGGATAAATCACCGTATTACAGGGTGATTCTGACGTCACTAGGATATTAGGATAGGGATATTTTCTCACTCTTGGTAAAATTGCTCCTGGTTTCAGTTTAATTTTCACTTCTCCTGCCCCTTTCAGGTGGCCTACGTCATAGGGTCCTGTAGTACATACTGGAACAGGCACCTGGGCCATATCATCGTCAAAGTATGCAGGGCGGATCGGTGCCAACATCATTCTCTGAGGCACTTCTCGTTTGATCATTTTGACCCAGAATATGAGACTTACTTCCACCCTGGTCTCTTCTAAGTCAGGGTGTTCTTCGAACAGATCATCATCGGTGACGTCAGTCACTTGGTATCCTTCTTCAAAGGCGATAATTGCACACCATTGTCTGCCTTCGTCGTCGAATCCTTCGACCATTACTTCCTTCCCTCGTACTGCTGCAATATGTATCGATAAGGGAAATACATGTCCCTCTTCTTCATGCATATGTATTCTTGGTCTGAATAGAAACTCATCAGGAGTTCTCATAGTTCTATCTGCGAGGCCAGGCAATCCCGCTATAAGCACACGCACGCCATATGCAAAGACTTCCGGTTCTAATGGTATAGCTCTCATGGCTATGCATCCTGAGTATGCTCTGATCATGTTGCACACATTAGAATAATGCATTCCTGGAGTGGAGCATACTATGCCCTCCGCTGTGAATGATATAGTCATATTCAACTTTGTCATTAAATCTCGACCCAAAATGTTTACTGGGGTCTGGTGTGAATATAACAAGGGTACATTCATTTCACAATCCCCCACAGAGATTGGGAGATTGTCCGTAAAGGGAGCTCTGCTGTGAGCTCCTGTAAAACTCTGAGTATCTATGGCCTGGCCAGACAAGGAAAACTTGCCTTCTCGTACGCACAAACATGTAGCACCCATGTCAACTAAGAAGGAATATTCTTTCCCCCCTATGACGACATTTACCCTAGGTTCCCTGTTAGGGTCTGGTGTGACTGTTAGGATATAACACATCATGGTTCCCAGAGAGCTGTCCTATTTCATGTATAAGTTCGGTCCACTGTATAATTGTGGATTTCCTCCATTTCCAGGGTTGGCTCCCCCTCCGGAGTTTGTTCCCTGTGATATTTGCGGTGGTGCCTGTTGGGATTGCCCCTGTGGCAAGTTCCCCATGTTCGAGGGTTGAACCCCTTGCTGCGCACCTTGCTGCACGCCCGGTGCTTGCTGCTGCACTGTGTGATTCTGTGCACCACCCTGTTGCGGGAAGGCACGCTGGTTCACCATGCCTGTTCCCGTTCCTTGTCCATTTTGCCACGCGCCTTGGCTTCTGCACGCACGTACCACATGTCCTATTATTCCAGACAGCCAACTCACTGGCGGTGGTCGGGCCATCTGTCCATTTGGCATATCTAGACTGCCCATCTGTATGTTTTGAAGCCCCCTTGATTATTCTGGAAACCTCCCGGATTACCTTGAAACCCTCCCTGATTATTCTGCTATCCACTTCCTCTGAATCCCCTTCCCGTTGGGTAAAATCCTGCGTTACCCTGGTTGTTCAGCGGCAGGTTAGTTGCCTGTTCTACGCTTGATTCAGCTGGGCTGGTCAGCATAGCTCCTTGGAGAGCAAACTTTGATAACTTCTTTTGCACCAGCTTCGCTTCCTCACCCTTACGAGTTGCTGTTTTTTTTTATTCTTTTCTTGCAACAATCTACATTAGTGTAAAATTGTCAACTGTATTTCGGCCCATGGTTTAGCTTCTACTCCTACCAATTTCTTGAGCTGTTTCTGCACTGGTTCAGGCAACCCTTGGCACAATATATGTTAGAGTACAGGGATAGATTTCGACCAAGATTCGTGAGTTTCGAGCACCCACGCGTCTTGAAAATTCTGGATATAAATCAATGGATCCTCTGACTCTTTCGAGCTCCCATATCGGAAGTGTCTTGGTACAGCACTCGTAGCGCTTTCCACACTGCTGCTCTACAATTATTGAATGGTGCTCCGTCATGGGTAGTGTTAATTATGGTTACCCCAGGTTACCCAGCACACTTCCACACATCGTCTGCTCTCTCACCAAGCATGGCGATCAGGAGACCCTTAATGTCCCCTATAGCTTACGTGACACCCCCTGTCATTTTTTCTCGTGTATACTCGTGTATCCACTTCCCAGCTCCAGATGTCAGCATTGGAAGCTTGTTTTTCAGGTTCTCTCAAGCCATGTGTGGCCATGGAATATATTGTGGTCTTTCGCCCCCATTTTCTAGCAGTTTGAATTGAAATGCGCAGTCTTCCTTCTCTTTCCCCATAGCTCTCCGGCCTTTCGCTGGGGTAGCACTCCTGCATCGCCGTCTAATTGGCAATGTCCTCAATCTGCCTACATAGGCAGGTGTTGGCACCTCCCTCTGACCGCAGGGTGTTCCCTCATGTCGGCCAGGCTGCAAAGCGGACTCCGATGCCCTAGGTGCGGACTCGCTGTCGTCTGACCACCGTACCCCTTGGTCCCTTGGGAGCCGATTCTCGCGCCGTCTCCCTTCCTCGTGTGTCTCATCCTCCGTCTCCACACCAGAGTCGGACGCTGATTGTTCCCAATTTATGCAACTCCTTTCATCTTCTTTGTTCTTACCAATCTCCAGCCTATCTAGGTACAGTCCCCTGCTCCCACTACTTCGGGTGACATCCTCAGTGTCGTAAAGCTGAGTGCTTTCCAAGGCTCGTCTTACCTTGCCCCTTAGGAAATTTGTTCCAGCCCCATTTCAACGTATATTTTATCGATCGTTTTCCCGATGCTTCTGGTGTCGAAGTCATCTTCAATATTTGCCCCACTCGAATTGTACGCAGGAAAGAATTCTTCGATGTCTTCCCATTCTACAACAGGATTGGGGTTTTTAACTTCCCGCTCCAAATATTAAAGATCCCGTGCCCTCTGTCTACGTTTGCGTTCTATATCATCATCCACTTCCTTGCGCTTCCTCGCTTCTTCTCTAGTCTTATCTTCTTCCCTTCTTCTTTCATTTCTACGTTCCTTTGCCCTTCTAACTTCCTCACCTTCCGGTCTCTTTACTCTCTTTTCACATACTCTTTGCTCTTCTTCCAACCTTTGCTGATTCTGTCTGTACTGGTCCTCGGCTGCCTTCTGTTTGCGATCAAGCTGTTTTTCTTGCTCCTCGCGATAAAACTGTTCTCTCTCTTTCTTAATCTCTCATCCCTTATTTCATTTTCCTTCTATTTTAACCTTCTCTGTGCTTCATCAGACTTTTCTCTCGGCCTCATATCATCACTTCCTTTACCATCAAGTTTCAACAATATCTGTCCTCCGTTTGCGAATGCTATCTCGTCAGCTTTTTCTTTATTTCCTTTCCATTCCGTTCTCTCTCTCTCTTTATTAAGGGGTGCACTTGTCTGTGCCTGATCCCTCTTTTCATCATCGCGTCTCTCCTGGTCCCTCGGGACTGCGGAGGTAAGATTAATTTTCTGCTCCTTCTCCTTGATTTCGTCACTACTGTACATAGGTGACTCATACGCGGGGTTATTGTACCGCGTAGCTGCCTTAAGCTCTCTTAATGGGTAGAGTCCCTCCGACTTACTCCCCTCAATCTCTGGCTCAGGCGGGGCTGGTGGCGCGGTACACTTGTGTACGAGCGCGATAGAAATAAAATATCAGTCAAACCCCCCTCCGTGCAAACATTTAGTATCCAGTCTGCAGGAGGCTCTTTCTCCTTTGGCTGTTTGAACATTTTCCACAGTTCTAGAACAGCAAGACGTTTCTCTAGTTTCTTGCCTGTGTATGTGGCATGTAGATAAGTTGTCATATTGTAAGACGGCTTTAGATAAGGACCCGTTCTGTGGCCACGGCATAAACATTTTCTGGGCGGTACCCTAAACCCACTCTGTGCTGTATTTTTTAAGCATGGGTGCGTGTTTGGGCAACTGCATGCACAAATGAGCAAGTGGGGCTATCTCTTCCATACTTGAATTTCGTTACCAACAATATTTTATGCTATTTTCACACGTCCAACATTATGAGCAAGCACCAAATACGCAAGCTCCAATCCAATCTTTCCCACCAAAATTCTATATCATCAATTTACTCAAGAACATAAATCCATTGGCGATTCCCTCTTAGTTACGGAATAGCGTAAAGCCCAAACTTCATTTCAAACAATCAATGATACAGTTCTTTACATTTGACATATAACAGGACACGCATGACAGACATTTGACAGACTAGACGGACACAGCTGGAGACACATATATACCTGCCTTCTAATCAATACCCCGACATGGGGTTTAAACGAACCCCATTAGTGCCGTCTTTTATCGTCACCGTAGCCTAATCGTCCCCCTTAATGTGGGCTCTGAGTTCACGTTTCTTCTGACCGCTGTATTAAAGCGCAGGAACAAGGCGAATCCTCTTTACTTTTTTCTCTCGGGTGCCCTCCCGGTATCCTCTACTTTTTCCTCTCGGGTATCCTCCCGGTATCCTCTACTTTTTATCTCGGGTGTCTATCCCGGTAACCACTTTTTATCAATTTATACTCCAGTCATTAACCCCTTATATATACAGTCTTCTCTACTTCTGTCTATTTTTATTTTTTCTCCGCCACCCTCCGTTGCCTTTCCCTTACTTTTTCTTATGCCTATAAGACATTTTCCAAAGTAATGAGTTTATTGTTTCACTCACCGCTTGCATCTTGTCCTACCTGGAACTTTGGGATCACCGCCCCTCCTTTTTCTTGCGGTCTTTTCGTCCGATCCGCTGCCCGTGGGAATGAGAAGGGTTATGCTTTGAAATGCAGGTTCCTTCAGACCTACTGCAGATTTGATGAACTTACTTCTATCATTGTCCACGGGAAGCTTCTCAGTCTGCTCAGCCGAATGGCGAAGGACTCGTGATATTGCCGTAGGCCTAGAGTTACTTCGTGCTGTCGGTCTATATGTGTCTGAGTATTAATTAATCAATGGTTGATGGTCGAACCATCCTCACGCTACCAAGTGTACAGGAGGGTGGAGAGTCCTCTGACGGGCCCATAGGTCAGAGCTCACGCTCTAGTACCTGTAAGACAAGATAGCTGCACCTTGAGGAGGTTAGGGTGCAGGATTCACTTACTCTGATACACTTCAGTAAGGACAACTCAATAGTTTGGCAAAGGGAAGTCCGTTTAATGACAAGTACAAAAAACGGGGAAACAAATGGTAATCAACAGAGTCGCGATCGCCTGTCTCGCTTCAACTCCCCAATTCTTCAATCAGACAGCAACTTTTATGGGCAAATCGCGTCATCATTTGACATGCAAAACTCATATGTTTGTCATGCAATTTTATTGGTCGGAAAGGTAACTTAAGTATAGGTGCTATATCTGTATATGGTAACAGAGCATGCGGTTTGGATAACTCTTATCGGGTGGGCGACTACGCCCATCCCACTACATCACTTGTGATAGACGTCACTACAACTACGACGTCTTATTGGTTCTACAAGCTATAGGACCCTAGATTATTTGGTCCATTGTAATTGGGTGGGTTACACCCCTAGGCATAAATCTCCACTTTAATTAGCAGCATGTAGAATAGACACCCAGATGCGGAGTGCCCCAAGATTCACCCTGCCTCCCTTCCATTAATCAGTACCTCTAGGGCTATGTGTCAATTAGTTGGCTGAGGATGGCCTCGAAACTGTAGTTCTTATCAGGAAAAGTTATGGCATCCTCAGGTTTTGGGTGACATCAGACGTTGGTACCTTTTTGCCTTTGGCTGATCATGTGTCTGTTCACCGTGAATCTGCTTCATTTTCCCTCTTTTCGTGTATTTAATTGTTCCATAGCCTCGCCACCTGCCTGGGGCCTCCTTATCTCGACCTTCACTGGCTGGCTGGTATGCTCTGAAGTTTCGATTCTCCGAGGTTGCTGTTCTCCTCCCTTCCTTAGGTTGACCTCGAATTCCCAGGCATGAGCTACTTCTTACTGAGTTTTGATTCCGCGCTTTCCTTTGGCTTTGGCTGGAATATGAATCTTGGCCTTGTTAGTCCTTTGCAATATGGGCTTAATTCTGCTTCACAAAATGGAGCCACACTTGTATAGCGTGCTTCATTGAGGTAGATATATACTTGGCGCATGCCGCTCTATTCTTCTACTAAGCATTGCAAGCAGTACCGGTTACTTAGCTTCTTGCGTTCCGAGCCTATTTACATGCATTCAGTCAGTTGCACACTTCGATCCTGGTTACGTTCTTTGTGCTGCAACGTTGTATCTTGTTATACGTCTAACACATCATTATTCTTTACATTTTCGCCCTTGTGTATCATCTTTTGCTCGTTGTTTTATATACGTCATCTCTGTTTGGGCTCTTATGTTGTCACCATTTGCCTTCTATTAAGACTCTATGGGCCTCTCGGGGACCATTTGTAAGTAATCTTTGTTTCGTATCAGCTGCTGGTATGGCTGTCTCAATGGGTACCTTGCAGCCCAAGGTTGTCTGGTGATAAGTGCTTCAATAGATATGCATGTCCTTCTGATGGATATTGGACAGAGCCCCACCGTGGCTCTCTGTTGGAACATTTGCTCCTTATACGTCACATATCTTGGCGAGTATGCTTCTGGCATCTCGACATGGATGGCTGGAGTGCAGGCCATATTTGGGACCTCCTCTACACCCCGAACCCGTTTGTAAAATCCTATGGATTAGGAGATGCTCAAGGAAACAAGAGGTAAAGATACTCATAATTAACACATACTGGAGTGAAATTAAGTGCCCTACCGACAAGTATATAAGAGATATCATGGAAGAAATGGAAAAGTCCATGATAGAAAAACCTAATCAATACTTGTTTGTGGTGATCTTAATATTAAACTGTTAAACAGAGACGGAAAGCTAAAGAAGGTTTCACATCTGGAAGAAAAGGAGCGGCCCTGGAAAATGGAAATGGAAATCCACTCCATGAGCATGCTAAATGGCTCGACTATTGGGGACCTCAAAGGTGCGGCTACCTGGTTCTGTGGTGCAAATAGTGCCTGTCTTGACTACTGTTTCGTTGCAGGAAATACTGTGCCATTTATTAAATCATTTGCAGTGAAAAAACAAGCAGCTAGTGACCATTGCTCTTTTAGATATTGATATGGTCTGGCCTTGGGAAAGAGGCGAGGGGTCCAAAATAATTCCAGCTGAAGTAACATGGGGAGGTAACAAATCGAGAATGAAACAGGGGGCCCTCCCAAAACTGGCCAGGTGCTATATATGACCTCTACGTGGCCAGTAATCCAGAGGAGGTCAAGTATGGATGGTTATTGAAGGAATTTGAAATCAAGCATGATTCAATTAAAACCACAATGGTTAAAAGGAAACACGCTTATGATATAGAACTAGTGGAAAAAAGGAAACAACACAGAGCTCAACTACTTTGACTATTAAAGTGTGACTGTCCTGAGAGGGAGGAGGTAATTAGAAGGTGTAAACAGACCTATAAAAATTGGCTACGGTGCACAAAGGCTGAAAGAGCACAATACGATGCAGAAAGAATGCTGGCAGCTGCACGTGTATGTAACCCACGATATTTATGGGATATCATTAATAAGGGAGATGATTTTCAAGCTGCAGTAGCAATTAACCAGGCATTGGAGGAGCGTTGGTTTAGTCACTATACGTCCCTTTTTGGAAAGAAGGAATCCAGAAGTCGACCAGAAAAGAACAACAGTATGCTTGCGTGGTCGATTGATTTTGACTGGACAGAAAAACTAAGGATGATTAATCAATTGAGCTCCTCAAGGGCCGCATAGCCCAATGGTGTCTCGAATCAGATGCTCAAAGAAAACAAAGACAGCTGGACCGACTTGATATACCTAATGTTTAGCCAAGTAAAGAGAACAAGAACAGTGCCATCTTCTTGGAAGGATGCAATCATTATTCAAATTTATAAAAAGGGGGATCGCAGTGATCCTCAGAATTATAGGCCAATAGCTTTACTTGATTCTATTGGCAAAATCTTCACGTCAGTCCTTCCACGCGACCTTAATAGTTGGGCAATGAAGTCAGATAAACGCCAAACAGCCTTCATAAGCGGAGTAGGCACTTCCTTGAATTTGTTTATTTTAAATCTTCTGAAGCAACGAGCGCTAGAGTCCAAGTGTAAAGTTTATCTTGGATTCATAGACTTAGAACAAGCGTTCGACTGGATAAGTCACAAACTTTTATGGACCAAGTTAAAGCGATGGAACTGTCCGGAAGATCTTTTGGAAGCAATACAAGCTCTGTACACGGATACAATACAGATTCAACTATCCAGAGATGGCACCATAACTAAGAAGATACATACCTTTTGAGGGATTAAACAAGGTTGTGCCCTGGCCCCATTTCTTTTTGCACTCTATCTGGATGATATGAAGGATTCCCAACTACAAGTCAGAGCCTTTCCACCCAAGATTGAAGATGCTGAAATCCTGTGGATCCAATATGTGGATGATTTGGTTTTTATCGACTTGACCGCAATAAGAATCGAGAGGTGATTGGAAGCGTTAAAAATCTATTTGGTTAGAAATGAGATGAGGATCAACATACAGAAATCAAAGGTGTTGATAATGAAATCTGCATGTGGCAAGCAGAAAAACCTAAAAACCCTCAATTGGAGTATCGAAAATTGACCGCTTGAAATAGTGGAGTCAATAATTTATCTTGGGATACAAATCAACAAAAATGTCAACGAGTTGGGCCACTACTTGTTGATTAAGGAAAAATTGTTGAAATTTACAAATTAGGGGAGAGCATTACATCGCCGTTTTGGGACTTTCTCCTTGATCCCTACTGTAACCTTCTACAAGCAGAAGGTGTCAGCAGTTATAACATATGGAGCAGAAGCTCTCTTTAATCTTTCTTGGAAAACTTGGGAGTTATGTGAAGCTTTCTTCTGGAGGAAGATCCTGAGGCTACCAAACTCAGTACCAGCAGCCATAATAAGACACGAATTAAGACTTCAATCACTAACATCAATAGTTATGTGGAAAACGATCTCCCTCTTTCGGAAGTGCATATTAGATTCTCTGCCAGCACCTTTTGAGATATTAATGGGCCTAGAGACAACAAAGAATAAAAATCTATCGAGATGGAAAGTCTGATGCAAAGAATACTTAGACCATTTTAATATCAAGATGTAAACTTTAAAAGGAAATACAAATAAGGTTAAAAAGATTCTGGAGGAGAAGGACTGGGAAGAAACCATTGAATCAAAAAGTAAAAGCAAACTATGTACTAATATTATATGGGAACGTAAAAAACTCAATGAATTACCATTATACCTTAGAAAGTTTCCTTCTGCCCACTACAGAGACTTACTGCTAAGATGTAGGCTTAACATTTTAGCCACAAGAGAAGGGATATTAATAAGGAAGAAAATTACATTAAAGGAAGCAAACTGTCACTTCTGTAAAGAGGTGGACTCCGTTGAAACAATAAGACACTTGATGCTTAATTGTCCCTCGCTAAGTGAGCAAAGAACAAAGGTGATGGGGGCCTACTCCCTTGAGTGTCATCCCACTCTGGAAGACCAACTGTGGGGGATGCTATTAACTGCGTACCGACTTGGTCAAACAATTGTCGCCTTGAAATTTGTAGAGGTATTGTTGACTGATACCAAGGTGGGGTGATAGTAACGTTGGAGAGACTGGTAAAGTGGGGACTGGAAGTCGGAGAGATTGTTGCCTAAAGGGCAAGAGAGTTGTATGCACTGAATTTCTTCTTATCCTTGTTTTCTTTCCATTGATGGCTATTTGTTAAAGGTTGAAAGATAATTAACCAATAAAACATTGATAAAATGAAATAATAATAATTAGTTGCAGCCTTCGTTTGGGCTCTATAGACCTCCAGTATCATATTTATCGGCTGCCCTGAGCGCATGGTCTGGAAACGAGACAGGCCACCAAGTGCTTGCCTTATCTTCAAGCACTGCTTTTCTATATGGGAATTCCCCCGGCCATTACCCACGGCTGCTACTTTTAAGAGGGCCACAATTACACTGTTGATGGTAACTGCTGCATCCATAGATTTAAGTCGGCCAGGGCTAGCCGGGGGTCAGCCCAACCAGTCTCCAAATATAGACATGGAGCCAGGGCTCCCCGAACTGACTTCCCTGCACAGCTGTATTCCCTGCAGTAATGCAAACGAAAATGAGTGCCAATACATTGCATAAAAAACAAGCAAAAGCTTTTTAGCTCTACTGTTTTGGCCGGCAGCACTCCAATCGCAGTGTCTCGAGTAATCTGGTTGTCGCGTCTTATAAGAGTATGACGGTAAAAAAGCCAAAGACCACTTATTCTAGTGACTCTCATGATACTCCATTATAGACAAGCGCCAAATTATTGACGTAGAGGACAGAGAATTCTGAATGAACTGGGATTTAACCCATCATCGCGATAGAGCGAATTATACCAAAGAGGACTCATGGAAAAATGTTAATAGGACAAATGACCACGCCCTGATTTGAAAAAGGCCTATGGCCGAAACACGTGCTATCTAATGCGCCCAACTCTATGCAGATTAAATAGTGATGATGGTCAATAACCTGGTGCTTGTCTATAATGGAGTATCGTGAGAGTCACTAGAGTGTCAATACATCTCTTCAACACTTTGTCCCACCTGCAGGGGGCAGCAGCTTTGCGTAAAATCCTCAGAGACTGGCCCGAAATGTCAATTTCCCTTCACTCTCTAGCCTGTGCGGGGGCAAGCGCCCCCTTCCTGCTTCTATAGTTGGTATGCTCCTGAAATGAAGGCCTACCCAGGCCCTCTGGTGGGCGGGAGCTGTGGGGTGGGAAAAGGTTCTTTGCTGCACTCAGGGTTCTATCCAAATGATTGGGAGCCAGGTGCAGATCAATGCTTTGCTGCTGAGGCTTTAAGAAAGGAAACGTCTCCAGGTGGTGGGGTCGGACGACGACAAAAAACAGCCCCAGGAGTCAAAACAACAAACTAGCCCACATCCATGAATCACAAGCCAAAGAGCAATGCTGCTGCAGAGTGCACTAAATGATTAAAGGGACCTGTAATGGCCCAGAACGGTGTCCCTCTCTGGCCTGTGGGCCAGCATTTCGGGGGTTGCCCAGTAGTTACCCTATTCCACTATGGCCCAGTACCGGCCCACCGAAGGGCCTCCAGACACGTTGGCAACACAGAGGATGGGTATCGGTCCTTTCCAGCATGTTTTCAGGATAGCGTGCCAGTTACAGTGAGGAGCCCACTCAGTAGTGCTTCCAATTAAATAAAATCGAAGAAGGGCCTTAACAGGTCATAAAGCCACGTGTGACTGTGTGGCCAAAGAAGTGTCTGGTACAGGCTAATAATCGCACCTAAAAGAAAAGAACACACATGCACTCCTAAAGAGTTAAGGAATGGACCTGTTAGGTGATTTCACGATAATTCGTGAGGTGCAGAGGAGAAAACACTACCCTGAGACTAGGTTGTGAGTTTAGGAAAACAGAAAAAGAGGGTATCCACAAAATGTGGGCCCGTCGCGTCCCCTGCACACTCTGGGTACTGTAACTAGACAGTCAATAGGTATAAGTTTCTAAAAAGAGTTAAACATCTATTATATGCTTGTGACAAATAAGCTTAACAATGGTTTCTAAAATGACCAATATTTGTTTATTTACAAGTGTTATTCTATTGGTAATTATGAGTTTTACACACGTTCACATTCAATAAATTACAAGTCCAAAAATAAATAAATTATGTACGTTACAAGAAATTATATAAATATATGCACAAGTATGTAACAGTCTCTGTTATTTTTCACAGATAGTAATACATTGCATTCTCGACGCGTTTCAGGAAAAGAGTAGTGAGTATGCAAAAGAGTTATGTAAAGCATTCGATTGGTGTTGCTCTGGTACAAAGTCCCAATAATCATGATTAGCATGATATGACAACTAGTCATGGTAGAGTGAGCACACATTGGACAATAGTTAAGAGCCCAGAGCACATCTGGCTAGAAGGTACTCTGGGGGAGAGGTAAGCAATTTTCTTCTGAAAGCTGGACTCTCGTTAGGTCGATCTCAACAGGTGGTGGTATATATAATGTGAATGAGCAGTTGCAAAAAGTGAAAAAAGGTGAAAAAAAAGGGGGGTGAAAATGTTCTTTTGATATATTCTCTGTCTGTTTAGTGCATATGTGCTAGTCTCGACTTACTGGCATCTTTGCTCACAATCTGTTCAAATAGTCTGGGTTACAAGATAGATATACATTTCATTAACAGTATAACCAATTGTTTAGAACATCTGTAGTGCATAAATGACAGATATTATTTATGGGTAATCAGTCTGAACAGACTAGTCCCAGATGGTTAACCTCATTAGATGTTACTCAGAGTCTACTATAGACATATGTATGTACTAGGCCTGTCAGATTGAAGAGTTTCTATCAAGTGTGGTGAATATCAATGTAAGATTGAGTCTAGATGCAGCCTATCTTATTCCAGATGTCCAATGGTTCTGTGTGTAATAGTAATGATTTAAAGGAAAGCCCCTAGTTGGAAATCTTCATTCATTCCGTAAGGATTCATGCCGTTGAGTTTGTCGATCCAGTAGAGTTCCCGTTGGTCCAATCTTTTGGCATGATTGCCTCCTCTTGGTGCTTTTGAGACTACTTAGAGTATCTGGAAATGTAATTGTGCCACTGTATGTGTGTTTTCCATGAAGTGTCGTGCTACGGGTGATTGTTCATTCTTTGTCCTGATGTTGCTTTTATGCTCATTGCACCTCTCTTTCATTTTCCTTCTTGTTTGTCCCACGTAGTAAATCCCACATGGGCAGCTCAGGGCATAGATAATAGACTTGGAGTCACAGGTAGCAAAATGTTGTAGTTTGATCTTGGCGCCCGTCCCTGGATGTCTAATGTAGTCCCCTTTGGTAATATTGTTGCAATTGCCACAATGTAGACATGCAAAAGTTCCACGTTTTCTGGTGTGTAGTCTTTGTTGTTGTTCTGCTGGAGTCCTTTCTGCTCTAACCAGTCCAGTTGATCACGAAAGTTTCTCCCTCTTTTGTAAGCGATTAGTGGTGGTTCAGGAAAGAGATTATGTAGATGGGATCCATCTGGATAATCCTCCAGTTCTTTCTAATCAGGCGAGTAATATGATGACTTTGACTTGAATATTTGAGAGTACGTAGAAACGGTATTTCCTTATGTTCTGGTTTTTTCTTCAAGAGTTCTTCTCTTGACTTCAAGTTTGATCTTTCTTTTGCAGCACTGATAATATTCTCTGGATAACCTCTTTCTAGGTATTTGTTGGTCATTTTGTCCATTTCAATTGTGATAGTTGATTCAACAGAGGTGATTCTTTAGGCCTCAGGAACTGGCTATAAGGTAAGTTATTTTTTAGGTGCCTTGGATGATGACTCAGGTAATGTAGGCTTTATTCACATCAGTAGGTTTTGTGAATAGGTTTGTGATGATTTCTTCATCCTAAAGTTCCAGTTCTACATCGAGGTAGTGGATTCTTCGATTTCCTATCTCCATCGTGAACCTAATTCTGTCGTTTACTGTATTAATATATGTTAGGAATGTGTCAAGTGATTCTTTGTTACCTCTCCAGATGACGAAAACGTTGTCAATATATCTCAGTCAACAAATCAGTTTGGCTCCCCAAACTGGGTGAGATATTATTTTCTGAGATTCCAGGTAATGCATGAACAGGTTAGCGTATGTTGGCGCCATTGCTGAACCCAGGGGCGTTGCTAGGGGGGGCTAAGGGGGCTATAGTCCCTTATCTTTTGGTTGTAGCCCCGGATAGAATCTCAGGAGCTACAGCCAAAAGACTAGCTAGTCCCCAGTCCCAACAGTTCCAACATCAGCTTAGCCCCGGGTCTTTTCCAGACCTAGCAACTCCCCTGGCTGAACCCATTGAGGTGCCAGATGCCTGTAGATAAAATTGTTCATTGAATCTGAAGATGTTGTTCTGTAGAATAATGGTAGCCAATTCCAGAATGAATATTTTCTCTGCTTTGCAATCTTGTTCTTGTAATAGAGCCCATTCTAATGCTTCTAGACCTTTGTCATGAGGAATCGAAGTATAGAGGCTTTGTACATTGAATGTCACTAATAGGTCTCCTTGTTGTAGATCACGTAGGTTCTGTATGTTGTTGAGAAAATGAATTGTGTCTCGTAAGTACGTGCTGGTCTTTTGTACTATGTGTTGGAGTACTTGATCAACATAGATGGCCAATGGATGGAATAGGCTGTCAGTCCCTGCAACTATAGGTCTTAAAGGTGGTTCAGGTAGTTGTTTGTGAATTTTGGGAAGGCCGTAGAATACAGGTGTTATGGGATCTGTCTTGTGTAGAAAACGTCTAGTTTTCTCTGTAATCCAACCATTCTCTATTGCTTTCTCTAAAATTACATCAACCATTGTGGCGATTCTGACTGTAGGATTTGTTTCAATGGGGATGTAGGTGTCTCTGTCTTCAAGTAATCTTAGGTATTGGGAATTGTAGAATGTGGTATCCATAATGACTATAGCACCTCCTTTATCTGCTGGTTTCAGTGTAATCGTGGTATCATCTGCAAGTTCCTTGATTATTTTGCTTTGATGTTTGCGGATGATGTATTTTCTCACTTTGTTGTAATCCAGTTTTTTCAGTTGATTAAGCATGTGGTTTTCAAAAATGTTTAAAGTCGTATTCTGAATGGGGGGTTCAAATGTACTTCTAGGCTTTATTTCCAAGAATTCACTCTGTAATTGATTTTCAGTGGGAGGTTGTACATCGAAAAACAGTTTCAATCTCATTTTTCTCATGAGTCTATGTAAATTCACACGTTCTTCCAGGTGTGTAGTGTTCTGTGTTGGAGTGAATGAGAGACCCAGGTTCAGTACTTCTAATTGGTTGTAAGAGAGTGGTTTAGAGGACAAATTAACAATTAGGTGTTGTTGGTTTTTTTCTTGGATCTTAGATTTCTTGCACCCTCTTTGTCTGGTCTTCCGTCTAAAAAATCCTGGGGAGCAGTTCCTGATGTTGTGGCTGTTTGCGAGCTGTGAAAGACACCACCTCTTGGGTTAGTTGTAGTAGGTAAATCTTCCCTGGTATTATTTCTTCCTCTTGTTTCTTCGCTACTTGAGGGGATGTCACTGCTCTTATCATTTGTATCTTGTCTGGGATCACTTGGTGGTGGTCTATTAGGACGTTGTGGCCTGTTGATTTGATAGAATTCCTGCCATGTGTATACAATGTCTTGAGAGTAGTCAAGAGTATCCCTCCTAAATTTACAGACCTTCCTCTGTTCGATTTCCTTTTTGTACTGTTCTAAGGATGTGTTGATGTCCTCCAATATGGTTTTAAGTTCTTCACTAGTCTTAAAAGAGCACAATTATTCGCTTAGTTCACTAATTTAATCGTCCAGTTTAGATACTGATTTAGATAGCTCCTCTATTGTCAGCAGTATCAGATCCAGTGAGCACTTATTTAATATCTGTTCCCCTTTCTTCACAAAGTCTGGGACCTCCTAACACAATGTTGGTTTCAAATAAACCCTTAAGCCCCTCGGTATCCTCTGAGCCTGGTAATACTGTGCTAGGGTGGTAGCATGTAGCTTCTGAGAAATCTCTCTACGTATTAATTTTTCTAGTCGGAAGTTGATTTGTTCCTGATTTATAGCAGCTGGGGTTATAGATTCTATATCCTTAATTAACCTTAAAATGCGGGTTGCCTCTTCTTCATTGAATCCAAAGGTTATTGCGTGTTTATCAGTTATTGCGTTTATTGTAGAAAAGGACATATTTATCTAAGTGATTTATTGGATAGTTTGATGGGTGCAGCTTGTGCTGTTGTGTCACACACTCAAGGAGTGGAAAACTATGCAACAGAAAAGAAAAGAACACACATGCACTCCTAAAGAGTTAAGGAATGGACCTGTTAGGTGATTTCACGATAATTCGTGAGGTGCAGAGGAGAGAAAACACAACCCTGACACTAGGTTGTGAGTTTAGGAAAACAGAGAAAAAGAGGGTATCCACAAAATGTGGGCCCCTCACGTCCCCTGCACACTCTGGGTACTGTAACTAGACAGTCAATAGGTATACGTTTCTAAAAAGAGTTAAACATCAATTATATGCTTGTGACAAATAAGCTTAACAATGGTTTCTAAAATTACCAATATTTGTTTATTTACAAGTGTTATTCTATTGGTAATTATGAGTTTTACACACGTTCACATTCAATGAATTACAAGTCCAAAAATAAATCAATTATGTACGTTACAAGAAATTATATAAATATATGCACAAGTATGTAACAGTCTCTGTTATTTTTCCCAGATAGCAATGCATTGCATTCTCAATGCGTTTCGGGAAAATTCCCTTTATCAGGAGTGATTATAAAGATTCCTCAAAATCTATTCCTCTTCATAAACCTTCATCAATTTATAAACTTCAGTGGTGAATTTTTGCAGGATATCTATAGGAGAGCTCATAGGTCTCAGAATCTGTCATGCTAATTTTTTACAGTTGTTTAATTAGATGTGGGTTCTGTCATACATGCAAAAGTTTTCATACCTCACCTTGGTGCCAAGTGGTTATCTCTAATACTGTGGTTGCAGTGGTGGTTCTTGATCATTTTCAGTGGTGTGTCTAGCTAGGTACATCACCTAAAAATTACACAGTAATTCTATTTAGTGTTAGGGTAGTGCATGTGTACACTGCCTGGAACTTCACCTGCCTCTCTGCCTGCCACACTGGTACCCAGGACCTCATCATGCCATTAGAGACCTACCGTTATGTGCCAGCCTCCACTGTGTTTTGGAGTCTGAGACAAGGACCTGTCTTGTCCCTGAGTCACTGGAGTGAGACTCACAGCAACTTAAGAAGTGACCTGTTGCTGAAGCAAGACTGTCTGTCAGCCAGCCACAGCGGTCCCCGGACCGCACTGTGTTGGAGGACCCCTGCAGTTGTGTGGCAGTCTCCCACGTGTCTGGGAGCATGAGAAAATTATTCATCTTGTCCCTGAGCCCCTGGATTGCGACTCACAGCACACTGAGAGCCGGGATCCTAGTGTTTTTTCACTGCTGAACTGCTTGGAGCATGTTTCAAGAACTGTTCCAGACATTGGAGATAGCACAACCCACAGTTACTGCCTTTTGCTCTCCCCCGAGCTTCGCACAGCACCAAGAAATCTGGTGCAGCGCTGCCGGCCCATCAAGAACTGCAAAGAAGGTACTATTGACTGCTAACTGCCCCCTTGGTTCATTTGGGGGCCTTGGAGACTGGTTAGGTCACTTTGAACCCTTTTTTCACACAAGTTCATATCCTTTGTCAGGAACATTGCCGCTTTTGCTTGGCTTTCACCCCTGATTCCTTACCCAGAAAGCTGCATCTACTATCTTTGCTTATTCTGTGTTGTTTCCTCAGGGGTGGGTTTTGTGTAGTGTTTTTCTAGTTAGGGTTTATTGTACATGGTGTGTTTAATTAAAGTGTATATATTTGTACAGCAGCTTGATTGATCATTCCCTTTATTTTGGACTGTTATACTTCGCTGTTTGGGTCGCTGCTGAACCACCTCACACTCCTCTTAGGAGTACAGCCATCCCTCGGCTCATGTTACCACAAATGGCGAAGGAGGTATATCTCTTGACTATGCTAGTTTCACTTTCATGATTGCATTGGCCCTTGCTTTGTAAAAGTGTGAGAGCTGAGCGGGTGTTTTAGCCTCCACTCATCCTTGTACTCTTGCCAGGCAGAAGTCACTTCGTCACAAGGATCTTCCTCTCATCTTATTTTATGTTATGTTAGTGGGAGTGCGCCGCTGCCATTCGCATGGTCTCCAGGGACTCTGATGGATCTGGATATAAGAGAGGGGGTGGTTTGTTAGCCGGTGGAGAGGGAAAGCGCAAAAGTGCTTTTGCTATGGTGTTGGTAGTTTCAATTCAGAAAGAAACAGTCACAGTGTGAGGGTTTACTTCTAGGTCGTCAAGGTTGGTGCGCGTGTCAGGCATTTGCATCCATATGGTAGCTTTGTGTGTCTGTGGCGTAAGGATGCACTGGGCGTGTTGAGATTGTGTGAGTTATTGAAGTAGGTGTGGAGTTATGCTGTTTTGTTTCAGTGTGTCAGTGTGGGAGGGGTTATAGTTGGTTTGCATGTGGTATGTCTGGTGGAGTTAGGAGGGTTATCGTATGGGTTAGTGGGGGAAAGAGTGCTGTCCTCATGACGTCGCACTATGTCGCAAAGGTGGCTTATTGCTTGCGAGTTAGCATCCGATATTGCAAGGCAATTGCGACTTTCTCATGACTCATGGGAGACGTAGCACCTTCGAAAGGGGTGGGCAACCAGATCTGAGAAGATGAAGGTGACTCAGCTTGTGCAGGTTGTACGTGCTACGTGTCTGATGTCTAAAGAACATAAAATCGACCATTGTCTGATCACATGGGGTGTAGCTGAGAATGTGGGCAGTTGCAAAGAGGTGTGGCACATGGACATGGATGTCGTTTGGGGGTCGCCAGGGGTTGCTGATGTGACCCCTGAGGTCTCCCTTGCTACTCCTGTGGTCGCCCCTGATGCCCCTAAAAAATTAAATTACCCAAAAAATATTTGTTCTGTAATGTAAGCTCCTGGGCTGGCTGTGGCCAATGCCATGTGGCTCTGTGTTTCGGGAGTGTCTGGCTTTCTTGTTCAGGCCTCTTAAAAAAACAGGGGGTTCCACAAGTGTAACACTTTGAGCAGTGACCCTAAATAAGAAACAATAGGAATAACAAATCATTTGTAATTCTGGAATTCTATACAGTAATTGCTAGACTCATTAAAGGTTTATTTCAGGCGCACTTCAGGCGAGTCACTGATTTAGTCTGTTCTTAAATTCTCAATGCAGACAATAACTTCCAAAAAGCATTTAGAGTAGAATAAGCATCCATTTCAGACTATATATTTTGCTTTTCGCAAGTTGCAGTTGTAGCATGTTTTTTTCTGCCATTGGGCCTCATTACGAGTTTGGAGGAAGCCTCCAAACAGGGCTCCATTACCGGGTTCCTGCAATGGGGACTTACCGGGTCATTCTGACATAGGAGGACCCGGTAAGTCCTCCTTGCAGGAGCCATTCCCCATTCCCATTTGAGCCCCCATAGGGCTCAATGGGATTGGGGAGGGAGGTAACAATGGGCACATTACAAGTGTCCCGTTGTTACCTCCCTCTTCCCCTCGCGGGACCCAGAAAAGACGTCTGGTTTTACCCGCAAAGGGAACCTCGTAATTAGCCCTGATGGAATGAAGGGGGGACGGTCCCGTACCGGCCCCCTTCATTCCATCAGCGCAAGCCTCGTAATGAGGCCCATTGTCTCTGTTATGATCATCACAAGACATTCCATCTCGGGGCCCTGGTCACTTGACAAAATTTGTGCCTAAAATCTTGTGTACAGTGTAGAAATGTTTGACCATAGCACATAAAGTGGCCCTTGATGTCATTGTGCCACAATTAATGCTTTGTTGTAATGTGTCTGTCTTTCCTATCTCCATGGCATGTAGTTCAGGATGTTTGTTTGCATGTATGAGGTAACGAGTGCCCAGAGTATGGGATGCTGTGTGAGTGACTAATTTCTTGAATACACAATTATCAACCCTCCGAATGGTATGCATTTTGCCAAACTCTGAAGCCTGAAAAGTAGATCCAGCATCAGTCTGGCTTCACCTCGTCCCACCCTCCTCTGGCCGTCTGTCCCTCTCCTCCTCCTTTCTCCTCTTTCTCTCTGACAACACCTGACAATGTTTCTAGACAGGTCTGAATGATGAAAGTGTTGCCCAAACAGGTGCTCCCCTGCTCCTCCAGAACCATCAAGGACCACATTGACACCCTCGCTCCAGCTTTGGCCCATTTCTGCAATCACTATTTTGCCACTGGATCTTTCCCCTCTCTCCTCACGCATTCCCTCATGCAGCCCCTTCTTAAAAAGTCAGCTAATTCTACCTGTCCGGCAAACTATCGCCCAATCTCTATCACTCCTTTCCTGGGCAAACTCCTGGAAAAGCTGGCCAACACCCAGCTTACCCTCCACACTAAATCTGTTGGTTCTCTCCATGACCATCAATCAGTCTGGCTTCAGAGCAGCCAGAGGCACGGACACTGCTCTCCTGAACACCCGTGAAGATCTGCTCTCTAATCTTGACTCCAGACTTCCTTCTGCCCTCATCCTCCTTGACCTTTCCTCTTCTTTTGACACGGTCAATCATGCCATCCTGATCATGAAGCGTGTGTCAGTTGAGGCTTTCACCGCCACCTTCTCCCACCCCCCTCCGCCTCTGGCTGACTCACATCCTGACACCGCCCTTACCATGCTCTACTCTTCTATCTCTGACACTCTTGATGCTCTTTCCCCTGTCATGAGGATCTGTTTGAAGCCCAAAGCCAAGTGCAGTTCTTGGTACGGCTCTGACCTAGCTACACTTAAACGTAAGTGCAGGGCGGCTGAGAGGAAATGGAGGGCTTCCTTTCATCCTCTGACAAACTGGCCTGTCAATACCGACTCTCTGTCCATACTAAGAAGAGAACCTACATCCAAGCCTGTGTCTCTGCGGAATCTAACAACTCGGCCGAACTCTTCAAAATCTGCAAGGAGCTGAACTGCGCGATGAAGTAGACGTGTGCCTTCGGAGCTCCTGCTGCCGCAGCCTAACATCCTGCTACGGACGACCACCTGGAAATATCTGGTGACCCCCAAAGCAAGACCCCCGGTGCCTGACACCCAGGGGCACATCTGGGGCGAATCCCAGCCCGAAACGCGCAGGGGCTTCGGGACCAGGAGCGAGTTAAAGTTACGCCACTGCGGCTCGAGGACGAACCAAGGTGGCCGCCAGACCATCGAGCGCGCCCTGAGTGGGGAGCGGACCACCCACACATCCAGCGGCGACCACAGCGGAGACAGAACTCCGGTGCACTAGTGGGAGCCGCGGGCGAGGCTCCTGGAGGAATCTGAGAGGAGGGACCGCCTGCCCTGCTCCGCCCGGACGAGGAGGGACGGGCGCGAACAACAGAACAACAGAGCGCCGCTACGGAGACCCGTGCGCTGCGGAGGCGGCCCCGCCGGTGAGTGCCTGCTGCTGAGCACCAAACCCGTAGCCGGGAGCCCTGGGGCCCGACCTCACCTAGCCCCCCCCCTGCGAGTGACCACCTTAGGGGCTGTTGGACCACTGAAAGTACAACGGGTGTTGGAACTCGCGAACACCCCTGGCAAATTACAGCAAAACCCCCAGCGTCTGTGGCTGGGCCTACACACCCACTAACACGGGCTCACCATTCGGCTCTGTGCCCTTCTTTTCCCCGCCGGCTGGGGGGTGCCTAAACCCACAGGGCGTGGGCAACGCTTACTGACTTGTGCGACTCTCTGGTGAGGCTGCGCCGGTGTGTAACAAGACAGTACCCAAGATACAGGGGGACGCCCGAGGGGCCCGGCGGCCATGGGGAAGGACAAAACTAGAAGGCCCACCATGCAAAACAGAATCGACCACTACACGATGCCTCCATCGCAATCTCCTGATACTCAACCGTTGCCGTCGGTAGAAGTGGACTCTGCATCTGGGCTCTCCCAAAGAGACGTCATGGCAGCTATAGCGGATTCCCGCTCGTCGATGGAGCAGAAGATGGACGGAATTAGCCTGGATATGTCCCTCCTCCGACACGACCTGCAGAAACTGTCGGCACGAACGGGTGAGGCGGAACAGCGTATTTCCAACACGGAGGATGGGTTGCACGTAGTGCAACAACAACTGCAAGGAGTCTCTGCCAAACTTAAAACTCTGGAAGCCAGAGTCGAGGAGGGGGAGGGCAGGTCCAGGCGCAATAACATTCAGATTCTCGGTATCCCTGAGAAGGCCGAAGGTCCCTGTATGGAGCTTTTCTTGGAGCAGTGGCTGATGGACCTCTTCGATCAGCGATCCTTTTCGAAATTCTTCTCGATAGAGGGGGCACACCGAATGCCCACTGGCAGACCAGTGCCTGGTGCTCCGCCGCGCATGGTGATAGCAAGGCTATTAAACTATCGGGACCGAGACACGCTGCTGCACCTTGCACGAACCAAGGGTACGACCACCTTTAATGGCTCCAAGATAGCCTTCTTCCCGGACTATACGCGGGAGGTCCAGAAGGCAAGGCAATCCTTTAAAAGACAGCTCCAAACGATGGGAGTCAAGTACGGCCTGCACTTCCCGGCCCAGCTGAAAATATATCACAAGGGCACAACGGTCCACTTCAATGACCCGAAGGAGGCCTGGCGATGGGCAGAGCAACACATTGAGGGGGACTGGTCGGCGCCTCGAACCAACAGGGGCAGAAATCCTAGACCGCCACCGGACCATTCTCTGGAGCCGGACCAGCCACCCTCACCGAACCAGCCGGCGGAGGCTGGAGATTGAACATGGCTGTTTCTTGCGGATGGGTCTGGCCCCACGAACGGGGGCACGACCAATCTGTTGCCACAGAAGGTGTGGGTGTGCCACAAAGCTATTGTAAGTCGTCTATGTCATTAATAATGTGGCTTGCGAGGGCATATCTCCATCGCACCTGGTAAAGGCAACAGGAGCCCCCCCCCCTCCAATTTCCAATTTTTTAATCTCTTTAGCTTTAATGTGAACAAGGGTTTGTAAGGCTGACACCTTACACTTGTTGAGGGTCAACGATGTTGGGGCTACAGGTACTTCGTGTTGGGGTGGAGTATGGGGAGGGAAGGGAAAGTTCTATGAGTTCTTTGTTACCCTAGGAGCAACGCGTCCCCGCGGGCTCCGAAGTATGTTGAGGTTCAGGGTAGGACGAGGCTACAGATTGTCCAGGCAGCACAATACTCGGCACTTCAGACACACACCGCAATACATGACCATTGGCAGAGACACCTTCCTCGTAAAACACCTGCCTAACTATTTACCCCAATCTCAGGATGGCACCCTCACAACCCCAGTCGATCCCGACTGAACGTCCCAAGTCTCTCAAGATGCTCACCTGGAATGTAAACGGGATGGGCTCTGCGATCAAGAGGCGCTTGATTAAACAAATACTCAGTAGACACTCCCCTGATGTGGCCCTGCTATCCGAAACACACCTAGCGGGCTCCAACTGTTCTTACTTCCAACGTACTAACTACAGGGCTGCCTTCCACGCGGGATACACGATGCGATCTAGGGGTACTCTCATTCTCATACACAAACGTGTTCCTTTCACCCTCCAATGCTCGGAACAAGACCCGCGAGGCAGTTACGTACTGATCCTTGGTACGCTGTAGAATGAGAAGGTTGCCTTCGTCTCGGTGTACTCCCCGCCCGGACTGGGGCAGGAGCTACTGGACGAATTGACTGCCCTCATAGGTAAACACCAACCTGACAAGCTGTTTCTGGGGGTAGACTTTAATGATGTCATGTGCAATTCCACTGACCGTACACATCTCGGACAACGCAACCCGGACACCCCCACGAGACTATCTAACTTTGCCTCTGCCTCGGGTTTGGATGATGTATGGCGAGAGTTGCACCCGGACGCTAGGGGGTACTCCTTCCACTCTGGTGCCCACAGCTCCCTCTCCAGGATCGACTATCTTTTTGTCCCACACACGGACCTCTATAGGGCACTTGCGGTGGATTTCCTTCCCCGGGGCATCTCAGACCATTCGCCTCTACTCGTGGAAATTCGCGCACAAGGTGCTTCCCCCCCTAGGACATGGAGACTAAACACTTACTATCTGGGTTTCCCTGAGCTTGTTGACCACCTCACTGAAGTCTCTACCGAGTACTTCGAAATTAACGATAACGGTGAACAAGATCCGGTGGTGATCTGGGAGGCCTATAAGACTGTTTTGCGGGGCGCCTTAATCTCCTGGGTGGCAAATAGAAGGTGGAGAGACTCCAAGATATAACGAAGGCAGAGGACGAGCTGGCCCAATGTGAGAACAAGCACATCCTTGACCCATCCCCGCAGACCCAACTCTCCCTTAAACGTGCCACTGAGCGGCTCCGAAACCTCTCATTAGAGAATGCCAAACAAGCCCACTGGGACTCTAGAGCCCGAATTTATGAGCATGGGGACAAGGCTGGTCGATTGCTAGCTTGGTTGGAGAGGAGGGATGATGGTCAACGATGTGTTCGTGAGATTGTCACCCCACGGGGCGAGAGGTTCCATTCGGACGCAGAGATAGCTGAAGCCTTTGCCCAATTTTATGAAGCACTTTATCGGGCTCCGACCTCGCGGCTGGACCCAACCCTCCTAAACGATATAATATTCCCAACTCTCTCAGTGCAACAAAAAGCGAGCTTGGACTCTGACCTCTCGGAGACCGAGGTGGCTGAAGCACTAGCCCAACTACAGACCGGGAAAACGCCAGGCCCGAATGGGTTCCCAGTCGAAACATGGCAGAAGGTGGGGGGGACAACATAGCATCTTCCCTCCATAAAATGTTACTGACGGCCCAGGAACAAGGCGCTCTCCCACAAGGCCTGTGCAAAGCTACCATCATAGTCATCCCTAAACCTGACAAACCCCAGGAGCAGTGTGCCTCCTATAGGCCAATCTCGCTAATCAATGGCGAGGCTAAGGTCCTGGCCAAGGTCCTGGCCAACAGGTTACAACCGGTGGCTGATACCCTAATACACCCGGACCAATGTGGCTTTATGCCACACAAATCGACCCGGATGAACTTGCGCCGACTTCACTTAGCGTTAGAGAGGGCCCCTACCGTTGACAACCCGCTTGCCCTTCTAGCAATCGACTTGGAGAAGGCTTTCGACTCGGTCCGATGGGATGGCCTCTGGGAGATCATGGCACGGATGGGCTTTGGCGAGGGATGGGTGAAGCTGCTGTACACAAACATCTGGGCGGAAGTCAAGGTGAACGGGTGGACATCTCCTTCCGATTGGGCAGGGGCACATGGCAGGGATGCCTCCTCTCCCCCTTCTCTTCGCTCTGGCGATAGAGCCATTGGCCATATGGCTTCGCTAGAGCACATCCTGGGTGGGATTCAAATGGCCAGAGGGTCACGAAGATCGGATATCCCTATACGCTGATGACCTCGTGATATACCTGGGAGAGCCTACCCGAACCTGCCCCATAGTGACCCAGATTCTTGTTCAGTACGGGTAATTTAGCGGTCTAAGGATCAACTGGAAGAAATCTGTTTTCTTCCCGGTGAAGGAGGGGGACAGCCCGACCCAAGGGAATGCCCATACCAAATAGAACAACTTGGCTTCCGATATCTCGGGATCTGGATAACAACGGATCTAACTAGTTATAGCAGGCACAATCTCAAACCAATCCTGGACCGATTCTCTAATGACGTACAACACTGGAAGCTTCTCCCCCTGACCCTCATGGGCAGAGCCGCTCTCTTCAAAATGTTGGCTCTCCCGAGATTCCTCTACGTCCTTCAAAATGCCCCTTTGCAGATCTCGGGGGCTGAATTTGGCCGGGTGGAAACCCTCCTTAGGGAGCTCTTGTGGGGCGGAGGACAGGCGCGTATAGCACTGGCCACACTTCAAAGGTCAGTATGGGAGGGTGGGATCGGAGTGCCCCACCTTCAGACCTACTATTGGGCCTCACAACTGGTGGTGATCAGATCAATGACCTACTACACGGGGACCGGGAACTACCCCATATCAAAGCCGATGTGGCTCCCATGCACGACACCGATCCAATACAGTTATTGTACCAAGCCCCCCCAGGCCATCCCCACCAACAACAAGGGCACAGATTACCACCACTTGGAGGAATGTACACAAGTTTGTGGGATGGGGGAACAAGATATCAGCGGCGCAGCCCCTATGGCGAAACGCCAACCTGAGAGAAATTGCGAGGTTTGAACCTTGGTCATCCTGGGTAAGAGCTGGGATTCAGACAGTGGGGGATGTCCTGAAAGACGGGAATCTTGCCCCGTTTGCGGACCTACAACACAGATTTTGGCTCCCGGACACCGAGAGATACCATCATATGCAAATGTCCCACGCCCTAAGAGTCCACATAGCGACAGAAGACAACATCCCGGAGTACTCACCTATAGAACGTAACATTTTCCCTGAATATATCCCCTCCAAATGCACATCCATCCTTTACAATGCCATCACATCCTTCGCGACTCCTGAATTGACCAGTTTAAAAGCCAAGTGGGAAACAGATGTAGGGGATATCGACCCTGAGGATTGGATACAGGTATTAATGCACCCACGGGAAACTGCCATCTCCTCGAGACTCAGACTGGTGCAACTTAAAATACTGCACAGAGTGTACTACCCTAGAACTGCACTGTTTGGCTGGAAGAAAGCAACAAACCTGAACTGTCTCAGGTGTGGGGACGAGGAGGGGACCTTCTTCCACATTCTGTGGTCCTGCCCCCGCATCCGAACTTTCTGGGAGGCCTGCTGTCGGGAACTGGCCCGGATACTCTCCAAAACAATAGAACTTGACCCGAAGGTCCTACTCCTGGGAGTACCAGGGGAGTACGTACTGAATAAATGGGAAGAACTGTTACTGCTTACGGCGGTCGCCCTAATGAAGCGGAATATTGCACAGAAATGGGGAGTCCCGGAGTCTCCGACAATGGAGCAATGGGCGCTGGACATGGACACATGTGCTATGATCGAAAGACGGATCTATAACGCAAGAGGCTGTCCTAACAAGGCCTCTAAAATATGGGCGGCATGGGAGGAGGGAGGGCCCTGAAGGATATGGACTCGGGGGACGCTAGTTTGAACATTTACACTGTGAATTGTAGTTGTGTCCCATAGGAATGGTGATCTAAGACTTACTATTACTACTGCTGAACGGGCTGTGTCGGCCCCATCTGATGTAGCTGCCTCTTCTTCTTTTGTTCCTCTCCCTTGGTTTTGGTTGTTTTGTCTATGTTATGACTAATTGATAAATAAAAAAATGTCTTATCAAAAAAAAAGAATCTGCAAGGAGCTGGCCATTGCTGATGCAGTCTCTACCCCTCCGGTCGCCTCCCAGGTCCTCCTCTCACTTCATCTCTAAAGCCCAAGACATCTTATCTACCCTCTTGTCCCCTCGCCCTCTTCTCCCTTCTCCTTTTGCGAACTCTGGCCCATCCTGCAGACGCCCCCACCCTATTTCTCATCCTTTTATCTTTTCTACCCTGACGAGGTCTCTACACAAGTCCGATCTATGAAAGTCTCATCAAAACAGGTTTTTCCCTGTTCCTCCAAAACCATCAAGGACCACATTGACAAGCTTGCTCCTGCTCAGGCCGATTTCTGCAACCTCTGATTTGCTTCGGGAGACTTCCCCTCACCTGTAAAGCACTCTCTTGTGCACACTTTTCTCAAGAAACCCAGAGCTGACCCTTCTTGCCCGGCAAGCTATCGCCCCATCTCCATCACTCCTTTCCTGGGCAAGCTCCTGGAAAAGCTGGCCACCTCGCAGCTTAACCCTCACTCCGATTCTGTTGGTTGCCTCTACAACCATCAGTCTGGCTTTACAGCTGCCAGAAGCACAGAAATTGCTCTCCTGAACATCCGTGAAGATCTGCTCTCCAACCTTGACTCTAACATCCCCTCTGTCCTCATCCTACTCGATATCTTTTCTGCCTTTGAGGCGGTCAACCATACCATCCTGCTCAACCATCTTTGTGATAATCTGGGTATCACCGATCAGGCTCTGGCCTGGCTGACCTCTTTCCTCTCTGAGTGACCCTCCCAGGTCCAACTTGGGTCCTTCCTTTCCTCTATCTCCCTCTCTACTTGCAGTGTTCCCCAGGGGTCTAACCTCTCACCCTGGCTTTTTAACCAATATCTGGCAACTCTCGCCCACTGCATTGCCGTTTTCTGCTCCAATTTTCAGTGCTATGCAGATGACACTCAACTCATTTTCAGGCTTCCCTCTGCCACCTCTTCTCCTTCTCTCGTATCTGACTGTCTTTCTGCTATCCAGGAGTGGTGTGCCACCAACGATCTCTGCCTGAATGCCAGTAAGACTGAGATTCTCCTCATCGGCACACCTTCACCCTCCTTTCCTGTCACTTTCTGGCCAGCCTCCCGTGGCCCTCCTCCTACCCCCACTTGCAAGGCTAAGAACCTCGGGGACATCCTTGATTACACACTTTCCTTCTCCGCCCACATCTCTGATGTCTCAAAAGAGTCAAACTTCCAACTGCACCTCCTCAGAGGCATTCTGCCTTTGCTCTCTTTCCCCTAGAAGCTCACTGTCTCTCGAGCCCCGGTTCTCTCTTGGTTGAATTATTGCAACAGCCTCGTTCTAAATCTACCTGTTTCTACTCTCCGCCCTTTGCAACTCATCCAGAACAGGACTGCAAGACTTCTCCTTGGCCTCAAGCCCAGGGATCATATCTCTCCAGCCCTGAAATCTCTTCATTGGCTCCCAGTGGCGGCGAGGAATAAATTCAAGACTCTTTGTATTGTCCACAAGGCTTTCTGGGACCTTGGTCCAAAATACCTTCAACTCTACCTCCGTAAATACCTTCCCTCTCGAGCTCTTCGCTCCTTCACCTCCAACTCCCTCAGGGTCAGTTGTTTCTCAAAGAAACAAGCTGGGGATAGATCTCTGTCTTCGGCTGGGGCCTCCCTCTGGAATAGCCTCCCTGCCACTCAAAAATGTGAGAACCATCTCCAGTTCCGGAAGCACCTCAAGACCTTCCTCTTTGCTTCTGCCTTCGCCCCTCCTCTCCGCTGCTGATCTTCTCTGTCTCGGCATGGTGCACCTGGTCACCCTCTGATTTCGGGCCCAGGTACTTGCTCACCCTGCAACACACCCGCACTGCCTCCTGGCAACCCTTGCACTTGGGCCTGTATCTGTAACCCTACTTTTTATGCACTTATCAGACACCCCCTGTCTCTGCCTTATACCTAGCACTTGCCACTTGCTGGCTGCACTACCACTGTTCTTGTTTCCCTCTTCCTTTGCTCAAGCACTTTCCACTTCTTCCCCTCACCCTGCACTCTCTCCCCTACCCTCTCCCCTACACTTGGACGTTCTCAATGTCACTGGGCCTACTAAGATCGTTGTTTTTGTTCCCCCTTGTTTTCCCCTCCCTTGTCTCGTCGCGCTTTGATACACTTGAGTATGATCGTGATACAAATAAAATATCAATATCAATAAATCGACTCTGTGAGAACCTGGGCATCATGGATCAGGCCCTGGAGTGGTTGACCTCATTCCTCCTCGACCAACCTTCCAAGGTCCAACTTGGGTCCTTTCTCTCACACAACTTCTCTCTCCATAAGTGGTGTTCCACATGGCTCCATCCTCTCACACTGGTTATTCAACCTCTACTTGGTTTGGCCCACCCTGATCTCTACCTAACCCTCCAACTTTCAATGTTATGTGGACTTTCAGGCTCCCCTCAGCCTCCTCTCCTCTCTTGCTCATTCCTGACTGTCTATCTGCGATTCAGGATGGTGTGCCTCCAATGATACCTGCCTTAATGCCAGTAACACAGAGATCCTTCTCATTGGGACCCTTGCACCCGCATTCCCTATCCCACTCTGGCCATTCTCGTTGGGCCCTCTTTCTTCAACCTTCCTGTGAGGCAAAAAACCTTAGTGTCATCTTTGACTCCATTCTCTCCTTCTCTCCTCACATCATAGACCTTGCCAAGAAGGCTCACTACCAGCTGCGCCTCCCCAGAGGTATTCTTCCTTTTCTGACTTTCCCCCAGAAGCTCACTATCTCCAGTGCCCGGCTTCTCTCTAGGCTGTACTACTGCAACAGCCTCTTTCTCAATCTGCCTTCCTCTACTCTCCGCCCTCTGCAGCTCATCCAAAACAAACAGGACTGCGAGAATTGTCTTTGGCCTCAAGCCCAGGGACTGTATGCCTCCAGCCCTGAAATCCCTCCACTGACTCGCAGTGGCTGCAAAGATCACGCTTAAGACCCTCTGCATAAACGTAACAATTTCTGGGGCCAGGGCCTGCACTACATCCACCTCTCTCTTCCAAAATACCTCCCTCCTAGATCCCTTCTGTCGTCTACCTCCAACTCTCTAAGGGTTAGACGCTTCTCCAGGTAGAGAGTGGGGCGTAGATCTCTCTCCTCTGCAGGTGCCTCCCTCTGGAATGGCCTCCCCGCCCCTCTGAAACCTGAGCCGCTCCACCTCAAGTTTCGGAAGCAGCCACAAAACTTCCTTTTCTCCTCTGCTTTCTCTCTCTCCCTTCCCTGCTGACCTACCTGTCGGCTGCGCCGACTGGTTGATTGGTACTCTGAGAGTCTCACTGGGTACCAGGCTCCTCCATGCTCAGTCTCACCTGCACTGCCTCCGGGCCTACCATGCACTTTGGGGCTGTAACTGTAACCTCTACAGTGCCCTGCCTCCTTGCATTTACCCAGAAACCTGGAACCCTGGCTGCACTTACTCAGAGCAATGAGGCCCTGATTGCATTTCCCTCGTCCCTCTCTCTGGCACTTACCCCTCTCCCTTCCCCCTGCACCTTGCGTTGTCGCACTTGCACGATCTGAATGACACAAGGCCTAGTAAGATCGTTTGTCCTTGTCCTCCCTCTGTCTTCCCTCCCTTGTCTTGGCGCTCCTGGAAACACTTGTGTACAGGCACCTTAAAATTACATATTATATCCTATCATGCAGCTTGACATGTGGCCAACTTTGCACCAGACCTGCAGATGAACCGGCCTGCTGTTAAATCTCAGTTACCAGTTTAATGGTATCCACTACAGAGTGTAATTTGCTTTCTGACTTTGAGAACATTCAGACATGTGGTTGCTCATTTTACTATAGCCAGTAATACAGGTAAAGTGGGTGAGATAGCTCAGTTGGGTGAGTGCTCGCTAGTGTGATGAGTGTCTGACCTGCAGGTTGCAGGTTCGAATACCGGCAAGGCCAACTCAGTCTTTAATCCTTCTGCGGTTGATAAATGAGCACAAACACAGGTTGGGTGATATTGTATGTATATTTGTTCTATATAAAGCACTTAAGCATAAGGGCTATATAATAGCACATTATTATGTTTTGGCCATGGACTTCTGCTTGAATTCGCAGTAATTTTGTAATATGGGCCTATACACACTGATATTACATATGGTGATCCATTCTTGTATGAAATGTATATCATATTACAGTGATATCGTAGCCATATTTTTTGTAGTGTACATAGGAACAATGCTTTGTAATCCCACTTCCTGTTTTGTCAAGGGGTGAAAGGTTGTGTTCCATTGCTTACCGTGATGTCACTTCCGTGTTGGGCCAAATGACATCACTTCTTGTGATGTCATCAGAAGTCAAGGGTCATGTAATTTCTACTGCCCCAGGCATTTTGCTGAAATGACATCCATGCACGCTGACCAGAGGCATGACAAAACTGCCACCTTGGAGGAGAATGAGTCAAATGAGGCGTGATTGGGGCACATAGTGCACCCTACACCTCGTCACAGATAGTTCTGGAATGTCAGCAATACTTGTGGTAAGAGGCTGGTGACTGTTGTGGCGCTCCTTGTCTGCCTAACATACGACACAGGAGCCTGGACGGCAGTTCCCAGTCTGGTCCGCCCTGTCTTTGTTCTCCAGTGCCGGCAGTGAGCTCTGGGCCGACAGGCAGCGTGGGTCATGGTGCTTCGTTGCCAGTTGTTGTGGCCCTCTTTCAGTGGTGGCTGGTGAGTTTGAAACCTGGTGGGGCGTACATTTCCACAGGGCAACTTTTGAGCATGCGCGCGTAGCGCGCAGACCTTCACCACTCAAGAGGTGAAATTATTTCAAACATGGCCTCCAAAATGTGCAATTTACTGTCCAAAAAAAACACCGAAATATGACAAAAAGCATTAGGTTTTACATACTAATGGTGGTAAAATATTCTTATGTGTGCAAGTGTGATGGGGTATTTTACAGCAGCTTGTATTGCAAATAGCTGGTACTATGGTGTAAAGAGAAAGTGAGAGACTGGTCTAAGAAAGGGCAACATAGGCTTAGAGCAGTATTAAAATGGTTTCAGATGTGAATTAGGGAGTTAACTGCTTGTAACATTGAAGCTGCACCAGAATAGTCTCATTACAATGGGTAAACAACTTAGATGCCCCCACACAAGTGAGTTTGCCCTGTCCCCAAAGTCCCTGAAGGTACCCTCCCTACATTTGAGGGATTAGCCCCTCCACCCCACCGAAATGTGTTGCCTTATTTATAAAACAAAAACATAACAGAACAACTTAAAGGTTATGGTTATTTACCCACCCATTGACTGCCTATGGCCATGGTAATCCCTATGGCCATTCCCACCCAGTTGCTGTCCATCCCCGCCCAAAACACCTCCTCATGGGAACTCTTGCAGCTCACTTTAATCAAGCCTCAACATAATAGTAATAATAATACATTTCTTATAAAGCGCTACACACCCATTGGTCTCAGAGCTCTGAAATAACAGAAGACATTATTATCCCACAGAGTGGTACTCAATTATCGACCTCAGAAGGATTAAAGGCTAATGATTCAATGAATGACCCTGCCAGGAATCACTCCCTCCATTATGTGTTTCTGCCCTCCGTAAATTCCACCCCTTACGCTCTAGAGATTCCTTCCCTACCTCCTTTATCATTCTCGCTTCAGGTTATGAGGTGGGGAAGCTGGATGATCACACATGTATAATATTTTCAGAGGTCACATCACAATGGGACATTGGGAAAGTACCCTCCGAGTCCCCCTGTCTCACTCTGCTAGCCCCTTATGAGTGACTCTGTCACAGCATGTAGCTCAAAATGCAGGTGATCTTACGATATAAACGTACTGACAAAAAATGGCCATGTTTACTCCACATCGGCACAAGAGGTATACAGAAAAAGATGGATACATAGAAAGATAGATACACAGAGATGGATACACTGAGATGGATACACTGAGATGGATACACTGAGATGGATAGATAGAAAGATAGATACACAGAGATGGATACACTGAGATGGATACACTGAGATGGATACACTGAGATGGATAGATAGAAAGATAGATACACAGAGATGGATACACTGAGATGGATACACTGAGATGGATACACTGAGATGGATAGATAGAAAGATAGATACACAGAGATGGATACACTGAGATGGATAGATAGAAAGATAGATACACAGAGATGGATACACTGAGATGGATGGATAGAAAGATAGATACACAGAGATGGATACACTGAGATGGATACACTGAGATGGATACACTGAGATGGATAGATAGAAAGATAGATACACAGAGATGGATACACTGAGATGGATAGATAAAAAGATAGATACACAGAGATGGATACACTGAGATGGATACACTGAGATGGATACACTGAGGTGGATAGATAGAAAGATAGATACACAGAGATGGATACACTGAGATGGATAGATAGAAAGATAGATACACAGAGATGGATACACTGAGATGGATACACTGAGATGGATACACTGAGATGGATAGATAGAAAGATAGATACACAGAGATTGATACACTGAGATGGATAGATAGAAAGATAGATACAAAGAGATGGATACACTGAGATGGATACACTGAGATGGATACACTGAGATGGATAGATAGAAAGATAGATACACAGAGATGGATACACTGAGATGGATAGATAGAAAGATAGGTACACAGAGATGGATACACTGAGATGGATACACTGAGATAGATACACTGAGATGGATAGATAGAAAGATAGATACACAGAGATGGATACACTGAGATGGATAGATAGAAAGATAGATACACAGAGATGGATACACTGAGATGGATAGATAGAAAGATAGATACACAGAGATGGATACACTGAGATGGATACACTGAGATGGATACACTGAGATGGATAGATAGAAAGATAGATACACAAAGATGGATACACTGAGATGGATATATAGAAAGATAGATACACAGAGATGGATACACTGAGATGGATACACTGAGATGGATACACTGAGATGGATAGATAGAAAGATAGATACACAGAGATGGATACACTGAGATGGATACACTGAGATGGATACACTGAGATGGATACACAGAGATGGATAGATAGAAAGATAGATACACAGAGATGGATAAACTGAGATGGATAGATACACAGAGATGGATACACTGAGATGGATACACTGAGATGGATACACTGAGATGGATACACAGAGATGGATACACAGAGATGGATAGATAGAAAGATAGATACACAGAGATGGATACACTGAGATGGATACACTGAGATGGATACACTGAGATGGATAGATAGAAAGATAGATACACAGAGATAGATACACTGAGATGGATACACTGAGATGGATACCCTGAGATGGATAGATAGAAATATAGATACACAGAGATGGATACACTGAGATGGATACACTGAGATGGATACACTGAGATGGATAGATAGAAAGATAGATACACAGAGATGGATACACTGAGATGGATACACTGAGATGGATAGATAGAAAGATAGATACATAGCGATGGATTCACTAAGATGGATACACTGAGATGGATACACTGAGATGAATACACTGAGATGTATACACTGAGATGGATACACAGAGATGTATACACAGAGATGGATAGATAGAAAGATAGATACACAGAGATGAATACACTGAGATGGATACACTGAGATGGATACACTGAGATGGATAGAAAGATAGATACACAGAGATGGATACACTGAGATGGATACACTGAGATGGATACACTGAGATGGATACACTGAGATGGATAGATAGAAAGATAGGTACACAGAGATGGATACACTGAGATGGATACACTGAGATGGATACACTGAGATGGATAGATAGAAAGATAGATACACAGAGATGGATACACTGAGATGGATACACTGAGATGGATACACTGAGATGGATAGATAGAAAGATAGATACACAGAGATGGATACACTGAGATGGATACACTGAGATGGATACACTGAGATGAATACACTGAGATGTATACACTGAGATGGATACACTGAGATGGATACACTGAGATGAATACACTGAGATGGATACACTGAGATGGATACACTGAGATGAATACACTGAGATGGATACACTGAGATGGATACACAGAGATGGATACACAGAGATGGATAGATAGAAAGATAGGTACACAGAGATGGATACACTGAGATGGATACACTGAGATAGATACACTGAGATGGATAGATAGAAAGATAGATACACAGAGATGGATGCACTGAGATGGATAGATAGAAAGATAGATACACTGAGATGGATACACTGAGATGGATAGATAGAAAGATAGATACACAGAGATGGACACACTGAGATGGATACACTGAGATGGATACACTGAGATGGATAGATAGAAAGATAGATACACAAAGATGGATACACTGAGATGGATATATAGAAAGATAGATACACAGAGATGGATACACTGAGATGGATACACTGAGATGGATACACTGAGATGGATAGATAGAAAGATAGATACACAGAGATGGATACACTGAGATGGATAGATAGAAGGATAGATACACAGAGATGGATACACTGAGATGGATAGATAGAAAGATAGGTACACAGAGATGGATACACTGAGATGGGTACACTGAGATGGATACACTGAGATGGATAGATAGAAAGATAGATACACAGAGATGGATACACTGAGATGGATACACTGAGATGGATACACTGAGATGGATAGATAGAAATATAGATACACAGAGATGGATACACTGAGATGGATACACTGAGATGGATACACTGAGATGAATACACTGAGATGTATACACTGAGATGGATACACTGAGATGGATACACTGAGATGAATACACTGAGATGGATACACAGAGATGGATACACTGAGATGGATAGATAGAAAGATAGATACACTGAGATGGATACACTGAGATGGATAGATAGAAAGATAGATACACAGAGATGGACACACTGAGATGGATACACTGAGATGGATACACTGAGATGGATAGATAGAAAGATAGATACACAAAGATGGATACACTGAGATGGATATATAGAAAGATAGATACACAGAGATGGATACACTGAGATGGATACACTGAGATGGATACACTGAGATGGATAGATAGAAAGATAGATACACAGAGATGGATACACTGAGATGGATACACTGAGATGGATACACTGAGATGGATACACAGAGATGGATAGATAGAAAGATAGATACACAGAGATGGATACACTGAGATGGATAGATAGAAAGATAGATACACAGAGATGGATACACTGAGATGGATAGATAGAAAGATAGGTACACAGAGATGGATACACTGAGATGGATACACTGAGATGGATACACTGAGATGGATACACTGAGATGGATACACAGAGATGGATACACAGAGATGGATAGATAGAAAGATAGATACACAGAGATGGATACACTGAGATGGATACACTGAGATGGATACACTGAGATGGATAGATAGAAAGATAGATACACAGAGATGGATACACTGAGATGGATACACTGAGATGGATACCCTGAGATGGATAGATAGAAATATAGATACACAGAGATGGATACACTGAGATGGATACACTGAGATGGATAGATAGAAAGATAGATACACAGAGATGGATACACTGAGATGGATACACTGAGATGGATAGATAGAAAGATAGATACACAGAGATGGATATACTGAGATGGATACACTGAGATGGATACACTGAGATGAATACACTGAGATGTATACACTGAGATGGATACACAGAGATGTATACACAGAGATGGATAGATAGAAAGATAGATACACAGAGATGAATACACTGAGATGGATACACTGAGATGGATACACTGAGATGGATAGAAAGATAGATACACAGAGATGGATACACTGAGATGGATACACTGAGATGGATACACTGAGATGGATACACTGAGATGGATAGATAGAAAGATAGGTACGCAGAGATGGATACACTGAGATGGATACACTGAGATGGATACACTGAGATGGATAGATAGAAAGATAGGTACACAGAGATGGATACACTGAGATGGATACACTGAGATGGATACACTGAGATGGATAGATAGAAAGATAGATACACAGAGATGGATACACTGAGATGGATACACTGAGATGGATACACTGAGATGGATACACTGAGATGTATACACTGAGATGGATACACTGAGATGGATACACTGAGATGAATACACTGAGATGGATACACTGAGATGGATACACTGAGATGAATACACTGAGATGGATACACTGAGATGGATACACAGAGATGGATACACAGAGATGGATAGATAGAAAGATAGGTACACAGAGATGGATACACTGAGATGGATACACTGAGATAGATACACTGAGATGGATAGATAGAAAGATAGATACACAGAGATGGATACATTGAGATGGATAGATAGAAAGATAGATACACTGAGATGGATACACTGAGATGGATAGATAGAAAGATAGATACACAGAGATGGACACACTGAGATGGATACACTGAGATGGATACACTGAGATGGATAGATAGAAAGATAGATACACAAAGATGGATACACTGAGATGGATATATAGAAAGATAGATACACAGAGATGGATACACTGAGATGGATACACTGAGATGGATACACTGAGATGGATAGATAGAAAGATAGATACACAGAGATGGATACACTGAGATGGATACACTGAGATGGATACACTGAGATGGATACACAGAGATGGATAGATAGAAAGATAGATACACAGAGATGGATAAACTGAGATGGATAGATAGAAAGATAGATACACAGAGATGGATACACTGAGATGGATACACTGAGATGGATACACTGAGATGGATACACTGAGATGGATACACGGAGATGGATACACAGAGATGGATAGATAGAAAGATAGATACACAGAGATGGATACACTGAGATGGATACACTGAGATGGATACACTGAGATGGATAGATAGAAAGATAGATACACAGAGATGGATACACTGAGATGGATACACTGAGAGGGATACCCTGAGATGGATAGATAGAAATATAGATACACAGAGATGGATACACTGAGATGGATACACTGAGATGGATAGATAGAAAGATAGATACACAGAGATGGATACACTGAGATGGATACACTGAGATGGATAGATAGAAAGATAGATACACAGAGATGGATACACTGAGATGGATACACTGAGATGGATACACTGAGATGAATACACTGAGATGTATACACTGAGATGGATACACAGAGATGTATACACAGAGATGGATAGATAGAAAGATAGATACACAGAGATGAATACACTGAGATGGATACACTGAGATGGATACACTGAGATGGATAGAAAGATAGATACACAGAGATGGATACACTGAGATGGATACACTGAGATGGATACACTGAGATGGATACACTGAGATGGATAGATAGAAAGATAGGTACGCAGAGATGGATACACTGAGATGGATACACTGAGATGGATACACTGAGATGGATAGATAGAAAGATAGATACACAGAGATGGATACACTGAGATGGATACACTGAGATGGATACACTGAGATGGATAGATAGAAAGATAGAAACACAGAGATGGATACACTGAGATGGATACACTGAGATGGATACACAGAGATGTATACACAGAGATGGATAGATAGAAAGATAGATACAAAGAGATGAATACACTGAGATGGATACACTGAGATGGATACACTGAGATGGATAGAAAGATAGATACACAGAGATGGATACACTGAGATGGATACACTGAGATGGATACACTGAGATGGATACACTGAGATGGATAGATAGAAAGATAGGTACGCAGAGATGGATACACTGAGATGGATACACTGAAATGGATACACTGAGATGGATAGATAGAAAGATAGGTACACAGAGATGGATACACTGAGATGGATACACTGAGATGGATACACTGAGATGGATAGATAGAAAGATAGATACACAGAGATGGATACACTGAGATGGATACACTGAGATGGATACACTGAGATGGATAGATAGAAAGATAGATACACAGAGATGGATACACTGAGATGGATACACTGAGATGGATACACTGAGATGAATACACTGAGATGTATACACTGAGATGGATACACTGAGATGGATACACTGAGATGAATACACTGAGATGGATACACTGAGATGGATACACTGAGATGAATACACTGAGATGGATACACTGAGATGGATACACAGAGATGGATACACAGAGATGGATAGATAGAAAGATAGGTACACAGAGATGGATACACTGAGATGGATACACTGAGATAGATACACTGAGATGGATAGATAGAAAGATAGATACACAGAGATGGATACATTGAGATGGATAGATAGAAAGATAGATACACTGAGATGGATACACTGAGATGGATAGATAGAAAGATAGATACACAGAGATGGACACACTGAGATGGATACACTGAGATGGATACACTGAGATGGATAGATAGAAAGATAGATACACAAAGATGGATACACTGAGATGGATATATAGAAAGATAGATACACAGAGATGGATACACTGAGATGGATACACTGAGATGGATACACTGAGATGGATAGATAGAAAGATAGATACACAGAGATGGATACACTGAGATGGATACACTGAGATGGATACACAGAGATGGATAGATAGAAAGATAGATACACAGAGATGGATAAACTGAGATGGATAGATAGAAAGATAGATACACAGAGATGGATACACTGAGATGGATACACTGAGATGGATACACTGAGATGGATACACTGAGATGGATACACGGAGATGGATACACAGAGATGGATAGATAGAAAGATAGATACACAGAGATGGATACACTGAGATGGATACACTGAGATGGATACACTGAGATGGATAGATAGAAAGATAGATACACAGAGATGGATACACTGAGATGGATACACTGAGATGGATACCCTGAGATGGATAGATAGAAATATAGATACACAGAGATGGATACACTGAGATGGATACACTGAGATGGATAGATAGAAAGATAGATACACAGAGATGGATACACTGAGATGGATACACTGAGATGGATAGATAGAAAGATAGATACACAGAGATGGATACACTGAGATGGATACACTGAGATGGATACACTGAGATGAATACACTGAGATGTATACACTGAGATGGATACACAGAGATGTATACACAGAGATGGATAGATAGAAAGATAGATACACAGAGATGAATACACTGAGATGGATACACTGAGATGGATACACTGAGATGGATAGAAAGATAGATACACAGAGATGGATACACTGAGATGGATACACTGAGATGGATACACTGAGATGGATACACTGAGATGGATAGATAGAAAGATAGGTACGCAGAGATGGATACACTGAGATGGATACACTGAGATGGATACACTGAGATGGATAGATAGAAAGATAGATACACAGAGATGGATACACTGAGATGGATACACTGAGATGGATACACTGAGATGGATAGATAGAAAGATAGAAACACAGAGATGGATACACTGAGATGGATACACTGAGATGGATACACTGAGATGAATACACTGAGATGTATACACTGAGATGGATACACTGAGATGGATAGATAGAAATATAGATACACAGAGATGGATACACTGAGATGGATACACTGAGATGGATAGATAGAAAGATAGATACACAGAGATGGATACACTGAGATGGATACACTGAGATGGATAGATAGAAAGATAGATACACAGAGATGGATACACTGAGATGGATACACTGAGATGGATACACTGAGATGAATACACTGAGATGTATACACTGAGATGGATACACAGAGATGTATACACAGAGATGGATAGATAGAAAGATAGATACACAGAGATGAATACACTGAGATGGATACACTGAGATGGATACACTGAGATGGATAGAAAGATAGATACACAGAGATGGATACACTGAGATGGATACACTGAGATGGATACACTGAGATGGATACACTGAGATGGATAGATAGAAAGATAGGTACGCAGAGATGGATACACTGAGATGGATACACTGAGATGGATACACTGAGATGGATAGATAGAAAGATAGATACACAGAGATGGATACACTGAGATGGATACACTGAGATGGATACACTGAGATGGATAGATAGAAAGATAGAAACACAGAGATGGATACACTGAGATGGATACACTGAGATGGATACACTGAGATGAATACACTGAGATGTATACACTGAGATGGATACACTGAGATGGATACACTGAGATGAATACACTGAGATGGATACACTGAGATGGATACACTGAGATGAATACACTGAGATGGATACACTGAGATGGATACACAGAGATGGATACACAGAGATGGATAGATAGAAATATAGATACACAGAGATGGATACACTGAGATGGATACACTGAGATGGATACACTGAGATGGATAGATAGAAAGATAGGTACACAGAGATGGATACACTGAGATGGATACACTGAGATGGATAGATAGAAAGATAGATACACAGAGATGGATACACTGAGATGGATAGATAGAAAGATAGATACACAGAGATGGATACACTGAGATGGATAGATAGAAAGATAGATACACAGAGATGGATACACTGAGATGGATACACTGAGATGGATACACTGAGATGGATAGATAGAAAGATAGATACACAAAGATGGATACAATGAGATGGATAGATAGAAAGATAGATACACAGAGATGGATACACTGAGATGGATAAACTGAGATGGATACACTGAGATGGATAGATAGAAAGATAGATACACTGAGATGGATACACTGAGATGGATACACTGAGATGGATAGATAGAAAGATAGATACACAGAGATGGATACACTGAGATGGATACACTGAGATGGATACACTGAGATGAATACACTGAGATGGATACACTGAGATGGATACTCAGAGATGGATACACAGAGATGGGTAGATAGAAAGATAGATACACAGAGATGGATACACTGAGATGGATACACTGAGAAGGATACACAGAGATGGATACACAGAGATGGATAGATAGAAAGATAGATACACAGAGATGGATACACTGAGATGGATACACTGAGATGGATACACTGAGATGGATAGAAAGATAGATACACAGAGATGGATACACTGAGATGGATACACTGAGATGGATACACTGAGATGAATACACTGAGATGGATACACTGAGATGGATACACAGAGATGGATACACAGAGATGGATAGATAGAAAGATAGATACACAGAGATGGATACACTGAGATGGATAGATAGAAAGATAGATACACAGAGATGGATACACTGAGATGGATAGATAGAAAGATAGGTACACTGAGATGGATACACTGAGATGGATATATAGAAAGATAGATACACAGAGATGGATACACTGAGATGGATACACTGAGATGGATACACTGAGATGGATAGAAAGATAGATACACAGAGATGGATACACTGTGATGGATACACTGAGATGGATACACTGAGATGGATACGCTGAGATGGATACACAGAGATGGATACACAGAGATGGATAGATAGAAAGATAGATACACAGAGATGGATACACTGAGATGGATAGATAGAAAGATAGATACACAGAGATGGATACACTGAGATGGATAGATAGAAAGATAGGTACACAGAGATGGATACACTGAGATGGATACACTGAGAAGGATACACAGAGATGGATACACAGAGATGGATAGATAGAAAAATAGATACACAGAGATGGATACACTGAGATGGATACACTGAGATGGATACACTGAGATGGATAGAAAGATAGATACACAGAGATGGATACACTGTGATGGATACACTGAGATGGATACACTGAGATGGATACGCTGAGATGGATACACAGAGATGGATACACAGAGATGGATAGATAGAAAGATAGATACACAGAGATGGATACACTGAGATGGATAGATAGAAAGATAGATACACAGAGATGGATACACTGAGATGGATAGATAGAAAGATAGGTACACAGAGATGGATACACTGAGATGGATACACTGAGATGGATACACTGAGATGGATAGATAGAAAGATAGATACACAGAGATGGATACACTGAGATGGATAGATAGAAAGATAGATACACAGAGATGGATACACCTAGATGGATACACTGAGATGGATACACTGAGATGGATAGATAGAAAGATAGAAACACAAAGATGGATACACTGAGATGGATAGATAGAAAGATAGATACACTGAGATGGAAACACTGAGATGGATACACTGAGATGGATAGATAGAAAGATAGATACACAGAGATGGATACACTGAGATGGATACACTGATATGGATACACTGAGATGGATAGATAGAAAGATAGATACACAGAGATGGATACACTGAGATGGATACACTGAGATGGATAGATAGAAAGATAGATACACAGAGATGGATACACTGAGATGGATACACTGAGATGGATACACTGAGATGAATACACTGAGATGTATACACTGAGATGGATACACAGAGATGTATACACAGAGATGGATAGATAGAAAGATAGATACACAGAGATGAATACACTGAGATGGATACACTGAGATGGATACACTGAGATGGATAGAAAGATAGATACACAGAGATGGATACACTGAGATGGATACACTGAGATGGATACACTGAGATGGATACACTGAGATGGATAGATAGAAAGATAGGTACGCAGAGATGGATACACTGAGATGGATACACTGAGATGGATACACTGAGATGGATAGATAGAAAGATAGATACACAGAGATGGATACACTGAGATGGATACACTGAGATGGATACACTGAGATGGATAGATAGAAAGATAGAAACACAGAGATGGATACACTGAGATGGATACACTGAGATGGATACACAGAGATGTATACACAGAGATGGATAGATAGAAAGATAGATACACAGAGATGAATACACTGAGATGGATACACTGAGATGGATACACTGAGATGGATAGAAAGATAGATACACAGAGATGGATACACTGAGATGGATACACTGAGATGGATACACTGAGATGGATACACTGAGATGGATAGATAGAAAGATAGGTACGCAGAGATGGATACACTGAGATGGATACACTGAGATGGATACACTGAGATGGATAGATAGAAAGATAGGTACACAGAGATGGATACACTGAGATGGATACACTGAGATGGATACACTGAGATGGATAGATAGAAAGATAGATACACAGAGATGGATACACTGAGATGGATACACTGAGATGGATACACTGAGATGGATAGATAGAAAGATAGATACACAGAGATGGATACACTGAGATGGATACACTGAGATGGATACACTGAGATGAATACACTGAGATGTATACACTGAGATGGATACACTGAGATGGATACACTGAGATGAATACACTGAGATGGATACACTGAGATGGATACACTGAGATGAATACACTGAGATGGATACACTGAGATGGATACACAGAGATGGATACACAGAGATGGATAGATAGAAAGATAGGTACACAGAGATGGATACACTGAGATGGATACACTGAGATAGATACACTGAGATGGATAGATAGAAAGATAGATACACAGAGATGGATACATTGAGATGGATAGATAGAAAGATAGATACACTGAGATGGATACACTGAGATGGATAGATAGAAAGATAGATACACAGAGATGGACACACTGAGATGGATACACTGAGATGGATACACTGAGATGGATAGATAGAAAGATAGATACACAAAGATGGATACACTGAGATGGATATATAGAAAGATAGATACACAGAGATGGATACACTGAGATGGATACACTGAGATGGATACACTGAGATGGATAGATAGAAAGATAGATACACAAAGATGGATACACTGAGATGGATATATAGAAAGATAGATACACAGAGATGGATACACTGAGATGGATACACTGAGATGGATACACTGAGATGGATAGATAGAAAGATAGATACACAGAGATGGATACACTGAGATGGATACACTGAGATGGATACACTGAGATGGATACACAGAGATGGATAGATAGAAAGATAGATACACAGAGATGGATAAACTGAGATGGATAGATAGAAAGATAGATACACAGAGATGGATACACTGAGATGGATACACTGAGATGGATACACTGAGATGGATACACTGAGATGGATACACGGAGATGGATACACAGAGATGGATAGATAGAAAGATAGATACACAGAGATGGATACACTGAGATGGATACACTGAGATGGATACACTGAGATGGATAGATAGAAAGATAGATACACAGAGATGGATACACTGAGATGGATACACTGAGATGGATACCCTGAGATGGATAGATAGAAATATAGATACACAGAGATGGATACACTGAGATGGATACACTGAGATGGATAGATAGAAAGATAGATACACAGAGATGGATACACTGAGATGGATACACTGAGATGGATAGATAGAAAGATAGATACACAGAGATGGATACACTGAGATGGATACACTGAGATGGATACACTGAGATGAATACACTGAGATGTATACACTGAGATGGATACACAGAGATGTATACACAGAGATGGATAGATAGAAAGATAGATACACAGAGATGAATACACTGAGATGGATACACTGAGATGGATACACTGAGATGGGTAGAAAGATAGATACACAGAGATGGATACACTGAGATGGATACAC